>NC_068441.1:44913299-45245799 GCF_023373465.1 Oncorhynchus keta | reverse complement strand
GAACTCTTGAAAGCAACATAAATGCCAGACTTGCCAGAAAAATGCCAGACAAATTTTGCCCACAAGAAGAACCGCTACGCCACCTTCCTGTTCAAGTGAGCACAGCACAACAACGGTGAGTCCAAAAATATGTCTTGTTTTCTGCTGCATAAATGATGTAATATGCCAGGGAGATATGTACACTGTAGCTAAGAAAGTAATACGAAGTGTATGTTGTGTAGTAAGCAGTTAGTAGTCCATGTGTCTAACCCTAAGAATTTGGTCCATCTCCCCTTCAGAACGTAGCCTACTGTTCTGACTTGGTAGTGCTATAGCCTGTTTTATAGAAATGTCATCATCAATTATTTTAAGAGCTTTAATTGTCTATGTGCTCCCGTTATTTATCTTATGGTTCATACTTGGTGAACAGGTAACAGCTAACAGCTTCTTTCCCGTCTCTTTCTTGCTCTGTGTGGCGGCAAGAAGAGTCAAGTTAAGGCCTCACTCAACACCTTGCTAAATTTATCTGAACTAACAACTTTCTGAATTTCTGTCAGTCTCCATTTTGAAAGTGCTGAACGAAAGCCTACCTCGTTGCAGCTTCTTTGCTTGCACTTGCTTATACTTAGAGCTAATTGTTAATGATATAAGAACAAACATTAATAATGTTTGTCTATGTTTCAAAAGACAAAACTCATATTATTGAAAGCGAATGTGGTTCTTATCAAGTTACACAAATCCATAAGGAGTCAATAGAAACCATATTTGTTTATGCAAGTCAGCCATATCAGCTATGGTTTTTAGAAAGGCAGTAAATGAGGCTCAATTAACTGCCAGATAAGTCTCCACTGATAGGTGTCGTGGTTGTAAGGATTTACCCCATGATGCTAAAAGCGCCGCTGTCAGAACAGCACAGGCCCTAACATTTTGTGGCACCGTTTGTCACTGTTATAGCACAGTTAATCTATTGTTTAGTGTTGTGTTGTGGCTTTGCTGACATGCATAAAGAAAATTGTTGAGTTTGCCCCACCAAGAGTTACATGCTAAAATCACCACTGTACACACCACACACAAAAAGGCATTCAAACATCTGCTGCACACATGATCAGTGGTGTAAAGTATTTAAGTAAAAATACTTTAAAGAATTACTTAAGTAGTTTTTTGGGTGTCTGTTCTTTACTATTTATATTTGACAACTTGTAATTTTACTACACAACATTCCTAATGAAATTATGAATTTTTTACTCCATGAATTTCCCCTGACACCCAAAAGTACTTGTTACATTTTGAATGCTTAGCAGGACAGGAAAATGGTCTAATTCACATACATCAAAAGAACATCCCTGGTTGTCCCTACTGCCTCTGATCTGGCGGACTCAGTAAGCACATGCCTCAGTTGTAAACAGTGTCTGACTGTTGGTGTGTGTCCCTAGTTATCTGTAAATAAATAAAAAACTAGAAGGTGTAGCTGTCTGCTTAATATAAAGAATTTGAAATGATTTATAGTTGTACGCCGTGAAGGACTGAAATCCTGCAGCGCCTGCAAGGTCCCCCTGCTCAAGAAAGCACATACACATGCCCGTCTGAAGTTTGCCAATGAACATCTGAATGATTCAGAGGAAAACGGGGTGAAAGTGTTGTGGTCAGATAAGACCAAAATGGAGCTCTTTGGCATCAACTCAACTCGCCGTGTTTGGAGGAGGAGGACTGCTACCTATGACCCGAAGAACACCATCCCCACCGTCATGGAGGTGGAAACATTATGCTTTGGGGGTGTTTTTCTGCTAAGGGGTCAGGACAACTTCACTGCATCAAAGGGACGATGGACGGCTCAAGAAGAAGCACATTAAGGTCCTGGAGTGGCATAGCCAGAAAATCTGTAGAGGGAGCTGAAGGTTCGACTTGCCAAACGTCAGCCTCGAAATCTTAATGACTTGGAGAAGATCTGCAAAGAGGAGTGGGACAAAATCTCTCCTGATATGTGTGCAAACCTGGTGGCCAAACAAGTACTAAGTCATGTTTTGCAGAGGGGTCAAATACTTATTTCCCTCATTAAAATTTAAATACATTTATAACATTTTTGACATGTGGTTTTCTGGATTTTTTGGTTGTTATTCTGTGTCTCACTGTTCAAATAAACCTACCATTAAAATTATAGACGGATCATTTCTTTGTCAGTGGGCAAACGTATAAAATCAGCAGGGGATCAAATACTTTTTTCCCTCACTGTAAGTATATTTAAAACCAAATACTTTTAGACTTTTACTCAAGTAGAATTTTACTAGGAGACTCACTTATACTTGAGTCATTTTCTGTTACGGTAGCTTTACTTTACTCAAGTATGACAATTGGGTACTTTTTACACAACTGCGCATAATACTCCACAGTGGCGCAGCGGTCTAAGGCACTGCATCTCAGTGCTAGGGGTGCACTACAGACCCTGGTTCGATTCCAAGCTGTATCACAACCGGCGGTGATTGAGAGTCCCATAGGGCGGCACACAATTGGCCCAGTTGCCCGGGGTATGCTGTCATTGTAAATAAGAATTTGTTCTTAACTGATTTGCCTAGTTAAATAAAAAATGAAATACATGCTGCTCTCATCCCTAGCCACTGCAGATCATGAGCTTTTAATGGCTGAGCTAACTTACAAGGCTACCAAGACAGTAGTAGTAGTGGCCCAAATCCGGCCCACATGTTACCACTTATCAGATGGCCCAGTTAGCATTTGGTAATATCGTGAAGGTCTGGTTTTCATACCTAAACCAGATTAAATGGCCAGTATAAGGTGACGCTGTTGTCAGTGACCTAGTCCGGCAAACATTCAGACCACAAGTCGCCCAGCAACTACGGAAACTTCTTCTGGTCACATACTGTACCTCAAGCAGGAGCTCATCCATAACAAAAAAAGTGTCAACCATGGTCGTATCTCCCAACATTTGAACCAGATCTAGCCTATATGACGTTTCAGTGCCAGCACTCAAACATAATGTGCTGCTAAACAACTAGATCTAACCAGTAATCGTCTGCTGACAGGGTAGTCTGCTCTATCCAGTATAATCCCAAGACATGACTTGTGAGCAGTGTTCCTGTATGGGAAGAAAAGTTGTCTAGCCAGCACTGTGGAAATGTAGCCACTTCATCAGTGATGTCCACTCTAAAGATTAATGGTCATATTAATGGGCGCCCCAGCACCTGATCTCTCCTATGGGATGTGCTCTAATGCTGTGTAGCTTCTCTCACAGTGGGAGGTAAGAAGCTATTCCAGCCTGCAGCCATTAACTTATGTGCCTTAGGCACAAGACATATATTACCAGCCAAAAGTTTGGACACACCTACTCATTCCAGGGTTTTTCTTTATTTGTAATATTTTCTACATTGTAAAATATTAGTGAAGACATCAATACTACGAAATAACACATACGGAATCATGTAGTAACCAAAAGTGTTAAACAAATATATTTTATATTTGAGATTCTTCAAAGTAGCCACCCTTTACCTTGATGACAGCTTTGCACACTCTTGGCATTATCTTAACCAGCTTCACCTGGAATGCTTTTCCAACAGTCTTGAAGGAGTTCCCACATATGCTGAGCACTTGTTGGCTGCTTTTCCTCCAGTTTGCGATCCAACTCGTTCCAAACCATCTCAATTGTGTTGTGAGGTCCAGTGATTGTGGAGGCGAGGTAATCTGATGCAGCACCATCACTCTCCTTCTTGGTCAAATAGCCCTTACACAGCCTTGAGGTGTGTTGGGTCATTGTCCTGTTGAAAAACAAATGATGGGATGGCATATCGGTGCAGAATGCTGTGGTAGCCATGCTGGTTAGGTGTGCCTTGAATTCTAAATGAATCACCAACAGTGTTACCAACAAAGCTCCCCCATACCATCACACCTCCTCCTCCATGCTTCAAGGGGGGAACTACACATGTGGAGATCATCCATTCACCTACTCTGTGTCTCACAAGGGCATGGCAGTTGGAACCAAAAATCTCAAATTTGGATTCATCAGACACTAGGACAGATTTCAACTGGTCTAATGTCCACTGCTCGTGTTTCTTGGCCCATGAAAGTATCTTCTTCTTCTTAGTGTCCTTTAGTAGTGGTTTCTCTTCAGCAATTCCACCATGAAGTCCTGATTCACGTAGTCTCATCTGAACAGTTGATGATGAGATTTGTCTGTTACATTTATTTGGACTGCAATTTCTGAGGCTGGTAACTCTAATGAACTTATCCTCTGCAGCAGAGGTAACTATGGGTCTTCCTTTTCTGTGGCGGACCTCATGAGAGCCAGTTTCATCATAGCGCTTGATGGTTCTTGACATTTTCCCCATTGACTGATCTTCCTTTCTTATTAAAGTAATGATGGACTGTCATTTCTCTTTGCTTATTTGAGCCATTCTTGCCATAACTTAATGCATGCTCTTCAACCGATGGCTGCCCATACCTTCCCACCCGTCCAGTTTCACTACTTTGAACTGTTCTGACTTGTGGACAACTGCAGATACCTAGGTGTCTGGTTAGACTGTGAACTCTCCTTCCAGACTCACATTAAGCATCTCCAATCCAAAATTAAATCTAGAATCGGCTTCCTATTAAGCAACAATGCATCCTTCACTCATACTGCCAAACATACCCTTGTAAAACTGACCATCCTACCGATCCTCGACTTCGGCGATGTCATTTACAAAATAGCCTCCAACACTCTAGTCAACCAATTGGATGCAGTCTATCACAGTGCCATCCGTTTTGTCACCAAAGCCCCATATACTACCCACCACTGTGACTTGTACACATTCTGCAAGCCTTGCTAAGATGATTTGTCCTCAAAACAGATAACGTATTTCAGGTTTTTAGATCGCCAAACCTGCTGTGGATGTTGTTAAGTTCCTTTCTTAATGTCCTCTCTTCTGCGATGCAATACGGTCTCATTGGTATTCAGTATTTATTTATGTGGCATACATTCAAATCTGATTGATACTTGTTTGTCCAAAATTATTCACAATTTAGCTTTAAAATGAACATTTATGGCTATTCTATTAAACAAAAATGACCAATCAATCAATGTGACACGTGCAATGCCATGATGGTGCCAGAATTCTAGAGTGAATGATAAGTAATTAAGTGATTTTGCCGGAGGAGCCGGTGTTTGGAGGATATATTGGCACAGGTGTTGTTAGACCCGAGACTATGTCAAACTTTGCCAATATATCCTCCAAACACCAGCTTCGAGGCCGTTATCACTTTTCTACAATAGCTACCGACATTTTCAAATAATAACTGACATATTTAATTAAAAACAATATTATGACTAATTTATTCATACTATTTCATCCTTCCACAAAATATAGTTCCGACACAAATCTAGGGTTGCTACCCAAGCCGGCAGTCGTTCATTCTATTGGTTCGGTCACCAGAGACACGACCCAGTCGTTAATTCTATTTGTTTCTGTATCTATGGACGCAACCCAGTCATTCGTTCTAAGTGTTCTATTCAGTGTTGCCAACTTAGTGACTTAGTCGCTATATTTAGCGAGTATTGAGACCCCTCTAGCGACACATTTTTTTTAAAAGCGACTAGCAACAAATCTATCAACTTTTTCTGGTGTTACTGGAGACTTTCGGAGACTGATGTGAAAGCACATATAGTTCTTTCTCTTCTCAACGAGCAGCGGGTTTGCCCGTGGGCCCCAACCCTTGTCCTGAAGCACTCACAGGTGGCCCAGTCCTCACGCAGCAGTCCCTCCCAGCTGCAGTCAGAGCAGGAGATGTTCACCCCTCCACGTCCAGACTGCAAATGAATTGCGCATGCGGGAAGCCGCCGCTGGCTGATCCCACACTGGCTTACATTCAGGGTTGGATGTAAATGTAAAATGTTCTTTGTCTAAATTAAATCACTGCACAAAAATAAATCACTGCATTTGGCTCACACAGCTTCAGTCACTTACTCACGTTGTCCACTGTGTGTGCATCTCTGTGACATAAGCTAAACATCTAGCTGGCTAGCCCATCATGTCTTAGTCTAAACTGTACACTCAAAAATACAGATCGGAGTGGGAATCAAACCCTGAATTCAAAGGCTGGTTGAAGCCGTTTATTGGACATGATACATGGGCATACTGCCTGTATAAAAACCTTATAACAGTTCCACCCCAAAACCAGCTGCCATTTATGGTTAAAAAAATGTACTCTGTAAAAAAGGCTGAGGCCACCATAGCATTAGCTATCACTAAACACTGTTCCATGCTGGCATGTGATCACTTTGGAGAAGCGTGTAGAGCTTTCTCAGACTCCACTGATGCTACCCACTTCAAAATTCACAGGACAAAGTGCACAGAAATTATTAATGGTTTTATAGCACCATACTTTCTGAAAAAGTTGGTCGCAGATGTGGGTGACCAGCGTTTCAGCCTCCTCCTCGATGAATCCACAGGTGTAAGTGTTTTTAAGTACCTGGGGGTTGTGGTAAGGTACTTTAGTGACACCAAGCAGACAATTGTATCAAAATTTCTGGGTCTTGTCGAGTTGGAGGGAGGAGATGCCAAATCTGTAGCCCGTGCTGTTGTGGCTTTCCACGAGAAGTGTTGTCTTAAAAAAGAGAAACTCCTGGGGATAGGGACTGACAATGCCTCTGTTTTGACAGGGATTAACAATGGGGTCCATAAAGTGCTGAAGGAGGAGTATGGCCTCTAATATCTGGTTCTTATTCGCTGTGTGTGCCACTCTCTGCAGCTTGCTCATTTGTAGTTCTAAACATATTTAGGGTGTTTTTTACTCACTTTTTGTATCGCCCACAATTTATTCCTCTCTCCTACAATTTCCATCACAATTACATGCACATGGCAAATTATGTCAAATTAGGTGATGACTTCTAGCAACTTTTAGCACAGCCAATAGCTACTTTCCTCACTGAGGAGTTGGCAACACTGGTTCCATTGCCATACTGGCTGGCAACGTTCTTATCCCTTGCTTGCTAGCTCACCAACTACGGCTAATTTACAGTCACGTCAAAAAGTACAGCAAGAATAACAGAAAAATCGCTTAATTTGCATTTGTTTAAGCTGTTTTCTATTGACACTTATTTGGATACATCCATAATAATTAGCTAATGAGACGCGATTTCACCTGGCATAGAAAATGTATTCTCTCGTCAGAACACTGTTGTTCAGAGGAGCTAGCCAACAACACAGCTAACACAATCACTTCAAACTGAAGCTGGAAAAAACTGTAAACTTCAGTAGCTGCACTTCGTTTCTTTTCACCTTTTTTCAACTGACATTTCTTTGTATATATCCATAAAAATGATGCCAGCTGATTCACGATTTCGACTGGCTGAGAAACGCTGCCTGTCTGTCTGTCTTGTCCCGACTTGTTCATTACTATGGGACAGTTGGAGATCGAATTTGAATATTGAAACAATGTTACAAATGTCGGAGAGACAGATAGCAAAGTTTATACAAATCTCCGCTGTTGAAAACTAAATGTTAGTCTTAATGAAATGTGAGATAATGTCTGGCTGCTTTTTATAGTGGAGATGAAGTTTATAACGTGCTTGGCTGATGAGACAGTGGATTGCGCAGTCAAATGGAACAGAGTAAATAGGCATTTTAACATCATAGATTTAGCCGGTGGTAACTTGTGGAATAGACACCGGCTGGAATGAGCTTTTAACTAGCATTCAGCGTTCAGGATTAGACCCACCCGTTGTATAATCATGATGACTGATGAATGATAACTAATCACAGATAAACAGGTTGCAAAGGCCTGGACATGAACATGCCAACTTCCTCTTATGCACGCTCATGCCTTGGTCTGAATGGCCCCAAAATTGCAATTGGAAAAATGTCAGTTACAAAGTGTAAGACACATAATATTACTTTAATTAAGCCACAAAATACTTTTTTTTCTCCATTTACGTTCACACCATCCATATACCATGCTTCACCTAAGAACCTATCCCTACGCTCACTTGAGAGGCTCCTTGAACGCCACTCTCAATAGATAAGAATTCGCATGTGCTAACAATAATGTGAAGCTTCTTAATCCGGTCTTCTGCGCTCAAAGCAAAACCATGGACAAGTCCAATAATTGGAAAAGTAGAATACCGCGCTCTGGTTTTAATGAAAATAAACAGTATATAATAGTCTTTCTGCAATTTTGAGGCATGGAATGACATGGTTTCATGCACCATTATAATGGGCACACAAATGGAGAGAGAGAGTGGAGGCAGATGGAATTATGGCGAGAGCAGAGGAGCCGTGACTATAGGGTACATGGAGCTCATCCATATGCCTATTCATTTACCTGGGAGACAGTAAGAGGTTATTTTCCCTGTCCGCTTGAAGCGGCGCGATATATAAGGAAGTTGTGATACATAAGGAAGTTATCTGTTCACACTTCCACACCGTTCACCTCTGACATTTGTGGAGAGCAGAGACAGGTAGCACCGACATGGTCCTCATGCATTATTGAAAACATGGCAGTGAAGAAGAGGCCATTCCGTGGTGGGAGAGTCGTTGGTGAGTTACTCATTGTGCTATCCCAGGGAAACATCTCAGCCTTGAGTTGTGGATGAAGGGGTTTCATATGGATGGCAGTTTGATATACTGTACACTCCGTTGCGGTCGGTGACGTTTAAGATGAGAGAGGACGATACAAAATGTTATGAGCGTGGCCTTATTTCTACTACAGTATATTGGATGACTGTCATTCATATTCAAATCAAATCAAAATCTAATTTTATTTGTCACATACACATGGTTAGCAGATGTTAATGCGAGTGTAGCGAAATGCTTGCGCTTCTAGTTCCGACAATGCAGTGATAACCAACAAGTAATCTAACTAACAATTCCAAAACTACTGTCTTATACACAGTGTAAGGGGATAAGGAATATTCCATTCACCCAGTTCAATGTAACATTGATAGGTTTAGACTACTACATGATGCTCAAATTTTCCCTGTACCCATCATGAGGTTGCTACAACCTAGCCTATGAATGGAAGTTTGCGTGTAGGTGCGCAGTTTGAGAGACAAATTTGATTAATCAAGGTAGTGACACATTCAGTACTGCCTTGCACACTCTTCTTGCCTGCATCTAGCTGATCTAGGGTGAAATCATTAGTCCAACAGTTGCAAACCAGAGTCTCTATTGGACAAATTCAGGAACGTTTATCCAACGTTTCATTCAGTTTGCTTCCGTTTATGGAACTTTTGTCTACAGAATCAGCGGAATGAATACAACCCTGATCACACGCAAACACAGTCCACTTTCATAGCAGCCACATTCATACAGCATGATCAGTTTGCTCGTTGTATAATTCCTTCTTGGATATATCTACGCACCCCTCCTCTCACATTTCCCCTTCACTTGTGGACTTCAGTTCTCAACACATCAGCTGTCTGTGACCAGGCAAAAAAAAATCCAAGTCAAACCTTTATATCATAACCGCTAACCACTACACAGAGTCTACATCATTGTCACGATATTGGTTAGTTTTAGTAGCTATGTTGACTATGACTAATACATTAGTGAACCCACTGCAATCATGCAGTACAGTGTACAGTCAGCAAGCAGTTTAGCAGTTTAGCAGCCCTGGTGGGGCCCGCCGAAATTAATTAATTAATTAATTAATTAATTAATTAATAAACAAGCTTACCTTGACTTGGAAGAGTTCCAGTGTTGGATAGACATAGCGAGATGGTTAACATAGCATTCATCTCTGTTTGAGCCAGGTGTTTGAGTAGGCTAAACTATCTAGCTGCGTTCGCTAGCTAAGTGAAATTGAAAAATATACGATGAAATATAGCTAGTTCTCTCTTTTGCTTCCACTTCATTTTTAAATAAATTAATTTGTTAAAAACTGTTCAACTATTGTCTTTTTCTTTGAGTCAACTCTAAGTGGGGCAGCAGGTAGCATAGTGGTTATAGCGTTGGGCCAGCAACAGAAAGGTTGCTGGATCGAATCCCTGAGCTGACAAGGTAAAAATCTGTCGTTCTGCCCCCGAACAAGGCAGTTAACCCACTGTTCCCCGGGTAGGCTGTCATTGTAAATAAGAATTGTACATAACTGACTTGCCTAATTAAAAAAATAAAACTTCTCACTGCATTTTATGGACTGCAGTTCTAGCTAGGTGTAGATTATGATTTCAGTACTAGGTTCATTGTCTGATAGTTTGTTAGGGTAGACAACGTCAGTTCATGCTGCAAGAGCTCTGATAGGATGGTGGATGTCCTCCGGAAGTTGTCATAATTTGTGTGTAAGTCTACAGAAGGGGGTGAGAACCATGAGCCTCATAGGTTTTGTATCGAAGTCAATATACCCAAAGCAGGATGGAAACAACCGGCTACACCATTGTGCTACCCTACAGATTGCTGTTGAGGCTAATGTAGAACTTCATTGTAAAGCCGTGTGTTTTAATCTATTTTTTGGTGATGTGAAAATATCTAGTGTAGTTTTATCTAAAAGGGATAACTTTTTTAATGTTTCACTATTTAAAAAAAAAATGTATTCACTGAGGATGGTCTTCCCCTTATTCCTCTGAGGAGCCTCCACAGTGTACACTATTAAACAGCATATGAGCACATGTAAACGCTAATACTGACAACTCCCATTGTAATTACTGTATGTACCACCCACTTCCAAATCTTCTCAGCTGGTACAACTTCTATCAAAAGTCTAATTTCAGTAAAACTCCAGAAAGAAAGGTTCAAGGGAATTATTAACCTAGGAGAGGATGTAGGAAAGTCATCTACCTCAACTGTTTTAGCAAAAGCCCTCCAACTCCCTCTACCCTCCCTTTTCCAAAAAGTAATTTTGGAGACGTTGCCCAGATGCACTTTAGCTGTGCTCCCCTCCCACTCCAACATGATTCCCCTAACAGAGATATAACAAATAACAGAATAATTAGAAGAGATTCTATGTTGAGACTGGGCATTAGCATGATAACAGAAATGTAATTAGTAAAACCTCCAAAAGAAAAGGGGCTGTCGACAGGGATGCCTACATTGTCTTTTCACTTTTGGAGCACGGCTGATTAGAGGAATTGTCATGTTGTAAGACTCATTGCGGCTTTGAATGAGCCTTTGTTGGCTTTGCCGAATGAAATAATGTGAGCCTCCTATCTTGGTATTGGTACAAGGAGAAGTTCTAGGTTTATTGGTGCTGTATAATTGCATTTGATTGTTTCTTTCTTTCACCTCTCCCTTCGTCTCCCTGCTCTTTGTGGTTTATACCCCATTCTGCCTGAGAGAATTCATTATTATGTCTCAGTTCTGTACAGTAAATTTGATCTCTTTTCATTATGCAAATCAATTTCATTTCAGCTAAAGGCTGGAGAGCAAGGGAATCAAAAGGATGAAAAGGACACGTAACGAAATTCATTCGAAATGAAGCATGAGAGTCTCCCTGGCCCTCGTTCAATAGATCAAACCCCACCATTTTGTGTGCACAGTGTTACATCCATAAAACATTTGGAGTTGATTTAGGTTGACACCTGTTTTGCCCTAAAACAGTTATGCTCCTTGAACAATGTCAGGGGTGAGAGACAGGGCTTTGGGATATAGTATCAGAGTGATGATCCCTTCAACATCCTCTCTACATGTCAACATTGTAAAACTCAGCTAGGAAGTACAATTTGCCTAAGCCAACTTTTTAATTTTTTGTCTCGTGTAAGATTGATGAAAGGAGCCAAGATCTTCACAGTGCTGGCATGAGCACTTATAACGGGACAGAAATTAACATAACATGCCAATTCACCCAAAGCGCTTAACACTGAAATAACCTAATGATGTAACGCCTAAAATGCTAAAAATAATAATAATAGTTGCTTCTTTTCTATTACGTCATGGCTAGGGCCTGGAGTTTTCCTAACCACGTGGCCTGACAGGAAAGACCTCTGGGCTCTAGCCATTGCAGTGCTTCATCATTCATTACAACTGAGGGATGAATGTCGTGAACTGTCCCTCCATTTAATCTTCAATCACCCTCAAGAGTTACAAAATCACTTGGACATCCCCCTTTGATTAAAATGTGCCTTTCATTTGGGAGTCATTTGTACTACACGCACTACACATGCCCCCTCCACTGGCGGGGCTCGCTTCCCCCTCCGCCCCTGATCAAATTAATTAACAACACCAGAGTCTACAGCCAAATGGCTCCATGACCAATATGAATGTATCGGACTCGGCCCCCGCGGTGGTGGGTTGCAGCCTGTCTCCACATGGGGCCCCGATAGACACTGGGCTGTGTACAAGCTGTCTCAGCAGGCCCAGCCACGACAACGCCCGCCACACAAGACGAATGCCACCGGCAAGGTCATCACACAGCCTCTCATGTCCTCTCGTTTCGCTTTTTGTTATGAAATAAAATGATGAGGGACATCGCTTCATGCTTTTTTAGCTCCAACTGGGTGGTTCAGCTGGGCGATTCCATTGATAAATTTAGAGACATTACAGATTGCAGTTGGTAGGATGTAATTAAAGTCTATTAAGGCTTGTTTGAATGAGAGCTCTTTAAAGCTAAACGTGTCTGTCTGGGGATGACAATGGCTATCCTTCCATACAAATTAATAGCTTTGAAGGTTGTTGGATTGGGGGAACAGTACAAGAGGCCTTGTCTTAGCTCTACTGTACCTATCTACATGGGGCATTTCAAACTTGACCTCTATACATGGGGCATTTTAAACATTATCTCTATACATGGTGCATTTTAAACATGATCTCTATACATGGGGCATTTTAAACATTACCTCTCTACCTGGGGCATTTTAAACATTACCTCTATACATGGGGCATTTCAAACATTATCTCTATACATGGGGCCATGCAATCGAGGGCGATGCAGTTGCCATACCAAGCAGTGATGCAGCCAGTCAAGATGCTCTTAATGGTGCAGCTGTAGAACTTTACGCCTCCTGTAATCCACGATCAGCTCCTTAGTCTTACTGACGTTGGGGGAGAGGTTGTTGTCCTGGCAACACACTGCCAGGCCACTAACCTCCTCCCTGACCACACTGCCAGGTCACTGACCTCCTCCCTGACCACACTGCCAGGTCACTGACCTCCTCCCTGACCACACTGCCAGGTCCCTGACCTCCTGTAGGCTCATTGTGTTTTCTTGTCAAGTTGTTGGCACTTTAATGTGTGCTTTTTCAAATAAATACAAACCCTAAGAACAACTGTGCTCCCATTTGCCCATGTTTCTTGGAGATCCTTTGAATGGAAAATGTTTGTGATACTTTCAACTCATCCTGTGGTATAAGCATACATATAACAAATGAATGTCACATGACTTAAGGTGTCTGTGAACACTCTATGAAGGTATACGACATGGTTATGACGGCAATCATTCCATTCAATGTTATAATGTGACACAGAGGTTGGCAAATTACATGACTCCATGTTATAACATCTGGTATGTAGACTCTTATGTAGCATGTAATAACATTTGACAGAACATTTGACAGACATTTGACAGACTGTGTAATGAAAGAGTAGAGCATATGACAACCGGATGAACAGTAATTTTTAACACCCATTATAACCGGTTTTATAACATCTCATGCCGTGACTCATCACTATTTCAATCTACTTATGACAGCTTATGATAGCTTATAAGAAATGTTATAATATGTTATATAGCTGTAAATTAATTCTGCATAAGACACCTACAGTAAAGTTTGACCTAAATTACATTCTCTATCACTGAAGACATTTGATATGCATATGTATTGATTGAGTGGTATGCCAATTTGTTGTTTATGACTTGTGACTTATAGATGATGCACTGTCCATATAACTAGGCTGATCATATCTTTATATTTGTGTTTTATATTGGATGACATCACATTTGATGTATATTTCTGCATATGTACAAAGATGTTCATATAAACCTAAACTTAAACCTAAGCAGTACATCTACAGAATCTTCATAAAACACATATTCCATAGGTGAATCACTAAGCAGCAGAAATAATTGATATACACTCAGTGGCCAGTTCATTAAGTACACCTATCTCGTACTGGATCAGCCCCCCTATGCATGGGGAAGACCATGATCAATGATCAATGGTATACATGTACATACACTGTCAACACCGGTGTTGCTATCAATGGTGCTTCTACATCTGTATTACTTGCTGTTTTTCTTGCTGTTTGGGGTTTTAGGCTGGGTTTCTGTACAGCACTTTGTGACATCTGCTGATGTAAAAAAAATACCTTGATTAATACATTTGATTGATTGATTGGTGTGACTGAAAGTTACTTTTCAGTGTAATCAGCATTTAGTAGAAGTAGTTGCATTTGGTCCAGTGATATAAACGGGCCTGACATGTCCATGATACATCTCCTACACTGATTGGCTAAAAATAAATCAGACTAGCGTAGGGCATGACCAAGGTGCTCTGATGGTACTAAATGTCAAAGCTTTTTTCAATGAAACTTTTTCAACAGGCTGTTTGGTATACTTATGGAATTACCAGCATAACCTTCTTTGCATCAATTCTCAATATAAATCTATTTTCCCGCATTTGCACATAAACACGTAAACCTCGATGTTCATATTTTAGTTGGTCCCCTAAATCTAAGGTGTATTAAATCGACACGCTCTTTATACACACTCCTATATATGTTTTTGTTCTGAGTCTAGCGGAGGAGAAAGAAGAGGTGAATCAGAAGAGAACCATGATGCACTCCCCGAAGCCCAGACAGACAAAGAGGTGTAAATGGGTTCGCACTCCAAAAGATGTCGCATAAAGCTTACTTCATTATTCAACATGTTTAAATAATTTCCACTGCATTAGGGATAGCGTTCACTGACGTTTTGTTTTTTCTCACTCAAAAAGATGTGTGAAAATAATTAAAAACATTGAATAATGAAGTTAGCTTTATGTGACATCTTTTCGAGTGCTAACCATTTACAATTCTTTGTTTGAGAACGAAGAGACGGAAAGATGTGCCACCCAATGAATGATCAGTGTTTGTACGTCATTAATCATTAATAATTCAAATATAAATAAGATTGAGATGATTCGGTTCTGCTCTACAAGAGAGGGTAAAAAGATCATTACACTTCCAATGTCCAGAGAAGAAAAAAAAACATTTTGAAGAATACACCCACCTACCCAAACCCCCATCACAGTGCTTAGATAGGTACGGAAATGGTAGTAGGACATCATTAAGACATCACTTATATCATCTATATTGATCTGGAACATTTTTGAATGGAGTCTTTTGATAGAGTTGTCAGAATGCAGTCTTAGACTTTTGACAGAGTGGACATCATAGCATGAGGAATCGATAACATGCCTGTCAGGCGTGGAGTTCTCGGTAATTACGGACCATAACGATCCAACGTATGCCCCATTAGGTAGTATTTCTTCAGAGTTCATATTTCCATATTACTACATTAATTCAATATCGTCATGGGGAATTAACGTACAACCTGTAATGTGGATCGGCTGGCTTTGTGAGCCAAATGTACCAAGCTACAGTATGTTTCTATGACATTGACACATGTACAGTACGTCTCTGTGAGATTTATGAGTATAACAGTTTCTCTGTATAGGCTTTCTGGGAACCAGATCTTGGTTCTAATACTATTTGAAATCTTTAAAATACTTTTAAGCATTTGCTGTAGTCTGCCTGGAGTTATTGATGGATGGGGTTTGCGTTTTGGTGAATATTCTATTGGTCCATTAAGCCATGAAAAGTCAATAAATCACAGATGAAGTACTTGACATTATTTCAATTTGTATTTAAACCCAGGTCTGCCGGTAACGATGTACTATTGTGTAGATTGTATAGGTCCAGCTGAAATTCTTCATATTGTCTATGGTTTGCAAATCTTGTGGCATCTTTTTTTAATGGATGACATGTGTCCCAACCTGCCATAATATATAGGCCAGATTCAATCCAATGAATAATTGCATTACATTCTTCTGAGTTATAAAACATCCACTAATATCTTATCCTCTTCGACACCACACACCAAGTATTATGTCTACCATCTATTCATATGATTGTTGATCTTACTTGCATTCACCATGACTCTTAATTGCCACAATATGTGCAATTAACAAGACTGGCTAATGACCACTCACCCTCCTAATGTCGTTCTCATTGCTACTTAGACAGATCAGCCCGATATTAGTATCTGAGACCGAGAAGACAGCTGAAATAAATAACGATCATTACGCAGTGTTCGAAACCAACGTGGCAATAGAAGTAACTTGCTTGTTTCAGTCGTTAGTGTTGCTTCATGGGTTCCTCTGGTGCTTTTTTCTCCTCAAATAAGATGTATTGATGAGTAAAAATAGGTTGTGAATCTGATTTCTAACAACAAAGCCGGTGATCTCACAACCGGGCCATGCCTATGGACTGCAAGAGCTGTTTTTCCCCGAAGATGTATATCTGGCATACAGCCATCACATCCCCTCCCTTTGTTTATATGGTTCTGAAGGACAGTGCTAATTTGTGTTAATTTCTGCATGCACTCCTCTGATAAACTGGGATATGAGCCCCTTGGAGGCCTTGAAGAGGCCAGTATAATTCAGTGTTTATTTTAACCTCAGAATGGTCCACCACAGACAGAGTCCACCACAGACAGAGCATAGTATGTTCCCAGTGAGATGTGTCATTAAAGTCATTAAAATCCCATGGTGAATTTTTTGATATCGGCATATCTATTTTTCATAATTTCAAGACTTGCAATGTATAAACACCCACTAATTAGAAGCATCATTTAAATAATAGATGTGGTTTCGGGTCGTACTCAACCATGGTGTGAACTGCATATGTACAGTAACAGTGATCTTCTGTTATCCACTGGGAGCGAGAGGCCATCTTCCTGCTTATAAAGTAAAGAGAGAGAGTATTGTTACCAGTTTTGTTAATCTGATCAAAAATGAGGTTTCATATGGAATATGAGGTATTATTTTAAAATAGTCTGAAGGGAGCTTGTGACATGTTAAAGATGCACTATGCAGAAATCAGTCCCCCTTTTCCTGGTTGCTAAAATTCTAATAGTTTGCCTAATTTCAGTTTGTGTCAAAACAATCAAGTATAGTGTGGAAAATCAATGAACCACCTAAACCGCTGTGAAATATATTTTCCATAACTAAAAATATTGTAGACTAGAGTACACCAGCTGTGTATGTAAAAGATACAACAACAAAAAACTTAAGCATAGAAATAGCGCACATATAACAGATCTATCGCATCTTAGACTTGCTTTCAATGAGAATGACTGATCTACAACTCAAGAGTCTATGTGGGTTTGATTGGGTCGCCCAAAAAAGGTACACATTGCAGCTTTAAATCTACTGTCTATAGATGGATCAAGGCATAAACGACTTTATCAATATTTATCTACGCAGTTGTTTAACGAGCCACATAAATTTGGGGGATATTAATTGGTGTTGCAGTAAATTTGATTATCAACGATTGTAAACAAGTTTGTATATGTTCTGGCAGGTGCGCTAGTTCATTATCACTGATTATGCGTGCATGTCATGGTTCACCAGCATACCCAAACATCTAAAGAATAAGCAACAGACCAACCAAAACAAGCTGGTGCGAATTGTACATTGTACTCCCACCTCGTACTCATCTGGAGGTCGAGCATTTTAATCAACTAGGGTGGCTCTGTATAGAAAAGGGTCATATTAATTCAACTTGGTCTGGTCCACAAAATTAGTAGATTCAGCCCCCAGGTATCTATCCAATTATTTTAATTTTACTAGAGATGTCCACCAATACAACACTGGAGCACTGGCGTTCCACACACCCCCGCAGCCCCCGCGGGCTTTGGTGTCACCCAATTTTTCCCCCTTAAAATAATAATAATAATTTGCCCCAAAGCATCCATGCTCTGCTGGCTGCTTGGCTCTATTTTACCTCGTTTCAGAGGACGGAGGATGCGGGTAGTTCTAGTTCTATTTCACCTTATAAGCGCCTGCTCGGTCCGCACAACTGTATTACTTCACAATCGTGACTACCTGCTGACTACCTACAGTACTGCTTCAGAAAAGACTGAAAAGAGAAGACTTTCCTTACCATATATTTGTCTTATTATATGATAATATTGTTAAATAATTTAAGCAGTGTTCAGATTGACATTGCTAGCTGCTCATTTACCTCAGCCTGCCTAGTCAGCTTGTTAGCTAGCTAGCCAGAGGGTTTTTATTTAGCTAACTAAAGCCAGCTAGGTAACTGTTATTGTAGCTTTCTGTTTGTATGTAGCTTGCACTTTAATGGCATCCCTCGAGGAGATTTTTCTTTTTTTCTTTCCAACCAGGTGAAGTACTATGAAGGCACCACTGATCTCGACAACATTTGAAGGGGGGCTGAGAAAATCAAAACAAATCAAAGTTTATTTGTCACATGCACCAAATACAACCGTGAATAGTGAAATGCTTACTTACAGGCTATAACCAATAATGCAAAAAAGGTATTAGGTGAACAATAGGTAGGTAAAGAATTAAAACAACAGTAAAAAGACAGGCTATATACAGTAGCGAGGCTATAAAAGTAGCGAGGCTACATACAGACACCGGTTAGTCAGGCTGATTGAGGTAGTATATACATGTAGATACATGGTTAAAGGGACTATGCATATATGATAAACAGAGAGTAGCAGTAGCGTAAAAGGGGTTGGTGGGTGGGACACAATGCAGATAGCCCAGTTAACCAATGTGCTGGAGCACTGGTTGGTCGGCTGGCCCAATTGAGGTAGTATGTTCATGAATGTATAGTTAAAGTGACTATGCATATATGATAAACAGAGAGTAGCAGCAGCGTAAAAAGAGGGGTTGGGAGGGGGCACACAATGCAAATAGTCCGGGTAACCATTTGGTTACCTGTTTAGGAGTCTTATGGCTTGGGGGTAAAAACTGTTGAGAAGCCTTTTTGTCCTAGACTTGGCACTCCGGTACCGCTTGCCATGCGGTAGTAGAGAGAACAGTCTATGACTGGGGTGGCTGGGGTCTTTGACAATTATTAGGGCCTTCCTCTCACACCTCCCGGTGTAGAGGTCCTGGGTGGCAGGCAACTTAGCCCCAGTGATGTACTGGGCCGTATGCACTACCCTCTGTAGTGCCTTGCGGTCAGAGGCCAAGCAATTGCCGTATTAGGCAGTGATGCAACCAGGATGTTTTGATGTTGCAGCTGTAGAACCCTTTGAGGATCTCAGGACCCATGACAAATCTATTTAGTTTCCTGGGGAGGAATAGGCTTTGTCGTGCCCTCTTCACGACTGTCTTGGTGTGTTTGGACGGTGATCTCTTGTTGTTGATGTGGACACCAAGGAACTTGAAGCTCTCAACCTGCTCCACTACAGCCCCATTGATGAGAATGGAGGCGTGCTCGGCCCTCCTTTTACTGTAGTCCACAATCATCTCCTTAGTCTTGGTTATGTTGAGAGATAGGTTGTTATTCTGGCACCACCCTGTCAGGTCTCTGGTCTCTGACCTCCTCCCTGTAGGCTGCCTCGTCGTTGTCGGTGATCAGGCTTACCACATTCACATACTGTATCTCCAGACTTAAACTCTAGTATTTCAATAACTCTTGCCTTCCAACTTGTTAGGCAATCACATGCACCTACAGGGGAAGGATGACCAGCCACGCAGGAGGGTGATTATCACAAAGGAGGAGAAGGAGGCCGTGCTGACCGAGATCCATGCTGGCCATTTCGGAGTGCAGTGCATGATTGCCAAAATCAACCTACGCTTCTTTCTTCTCGTGTGGAATTGTCAAGTATGTGGACAGTTGAACAAGTGAAATAACCTTTTGTTTATCGATCACATTCTATTATATGTGAAATGATTATTTCTATGAATGCCACATCAACGAGCGCACAATGTTTCAATTTGTCACTTAGTACCTGTCGAGCCTACCAGAAGTTTGAAAGGGTGAAGACTGTGGTGATGGAGTTGAAGCCCATCAAAGTTATTTCACCATGGCACATGATCGGTAAGTGTGTCACAATTAATATTTTGCACTGATAAGTTGTTTGATGATGGTTGCTTTATTTGACCACAGCGGAGTTCAACATTTTTGAGTGTGTGTGTGTGTGTGTGTGTGTGTGTGTGTGTGTGTGTGTGTGTGCCAGTGTGTGTGTGTGTGTGTGTGTGTGTGTGTGTGTGTGTGTGTGTGTGTGTGTGTGTGTGTGTGTGTGTGTGTGTGTGTGTGTGTGTGTGTGTGTGTGTGTGTGTGTGTGTGTTTGTGTCCATCCCTTGGAGGTCGTCCCCATAGAATTAGGAATTAAAATACGATTTAGGACATGAACCTTCTTTTGATGGGCTAAAGGTCAGCCATTTTGGTCAAGGAGGTGGTCAACTGTGGTTTGTCATTGCTGTGGTAGGAAATTATGTAAAATAATGTATATGCACTGTATGTTTGTTAGCTAGCTAGCCAAACAGTTTTAGAGAAATGTAGTTTTGCATCTACTCTATTGGTTCCACTGCATCAGACAAGCTCAATCAAGCCCAGATAAAGCATTTGAAATTATTTCAAATAGTATTTGAATCCAGGTCTGCTGTCCTGTACAATATAACTGTTATAATATTCACAAGGTGTTGCTATATTTGGTCCCCGTCCCTCTTTTTTCATTGTTGTTGTCCTGAACACCGTTTAGCCTTGAGTAATTATCTGGCTAATTTGGGAGACGACAAGGACAAATTCCAACATGTGTAACTCCCGAACAGCTAGTTGGCAGTACACCAGTCACATGCCTGACCCAGGAGAGATGAATAGGGATGAATGACTCTCTTAATAAGAAATAGTCTCATAACAGCATGGAGGCAGTTCCTTTTGAGTTGTTTTAAAACCAGGGGATGAAAATACATTAAGTAAATTAATTGAAAACCAAAACAGGAGAGGAAATATGTGTACAGGCTCCTGTGGGAAGACTTTGACTCACGCAAACAAGGAAGCGAAAACTAATTTTTCTATGTATCAAACAATTGTTTCATGGATGGTTTCATATTACTAGGAAGCTTGGGACTCGCTTGGAAATTGATGTCCGTTTTGTTGCCTGGAATTGTTACCTACAAGCCACAAGAAATAGAGCCTGCAGCATTGACAATATACTAACGCCATGTGCGTGAAAGAATAGACATGTTTCTTCAAGGGTTTTGATTCAATATATCCAATGTTCCCAAACAACAGCACAAAAAGTTAAAGTAAGGATTATTGTCCATTGTACATTGTTTTAAATCTATCAGAGAGAGAGAGAGAACAAGCATCGATACAGACCACAGCTTGTATTTTAATCTACAGAGGCAATATACACAATTTTACCATGCCATCTCTCAAAAACCAAGACTGCTGGGAGAGTTCAAACATTAGAGCTCCAATTCATTTTCACAATGTTAACTTCCCATTCATTTTCTCTATGGTAACTTCCCATTCATTTTCTCTATGGTAACTTCCCATTCATTTTCTCTATGGTAACTTCCCATTAATTTTCACAATGGTAACTTCCCATTCAATTTCTCTATGGTAACTTCCCATTCAGTTTCTATATGGTAACTTCCCATTCATTTTCACTATGGTAACTTCCCATTCATTTTCTATATGGTAACTTCCAATTCATTTTCTCTATTGTAACTTCCCATTTATTTTCTCTCTTGTAACTTCCCATTCATTTTCACAATGGTAACTTCCAATTAATTTTCACTATGGTAACTTCCCATTCATTTTCTCTATGGTAACTACCCATTCATTTTCTCTATGGTAACTTCCCATTCATTTTCTCTATGGTACCTTCCCATTCATTTTCTCGATGGTAACTTCCCATTAATTTTCTCTATGGTAACTTCCCATTCATTCTCTCTATGGTAACTTCCCATTTATTTTCTCTCATGTAACTTCCCATTCATTTTCACAATGGTAACTTCCAATTCATTTTCTCTATTGTAACTTCCCATTCATTTTCTCTATGGTAACTTCCCATTCATTTTCTCTATGGTAACTTCCCATTCATTTTCTATATGGTAACTTCCAATTCATTTTCTCTATTGTAACTTCCCATTTATTTTCTCTCTTGTAACTTCCCATTCATTTTACATTTACATTTACATTTAAGTCATTTAGCAGACGCTCTTATCCAGAGCGACTTACAAATTGGTGCATTCACCTCATGACATCCAGTAGAATAGTCACTTTACAATAGTGCATCTAGATCTTAAAGGGGGGTGAGAAGGATTACTTATCCTATCCTAGGTATTCCTTAAAGAGGTGGGGTTTCAGGTGTCTCCGGAAGGTGGTGATTGACTCCGCTGTCCTGGCGTCGTGAGGGAGTTTGTTCCACCATTGGGGGGCCAGAGCAGCAAACAGTTTTGACTGGGCTGAGCGGGAACTGTACTTCCTCAGTGGTAGGGAGGCGAGCAGGCCAGAGGTGGATGAACGCAGTGCCCTTGTTTGGGTGTAGGGCGTGATCAGAGCCTGGAGGTACTGAGGTGCCGTTCCCCTCACAGCTCCGTAGGCAAGCACCATGGTCTTGTAGCAGATGCGAGCTTCAACTGGAAGCCAGTGGAGAGAGCGGAGGAGCGGGGTGACGTGAGAGAACTTGGGAAGGTTGAACACCAGACGGGCTGCAGCGTTCTGGATGAGTTGTAAGGTTTAATGGCACAGGCAGGGAGCCCAGCCAACAGCGAGTTGCAGTAGTCCAGACGGGAGATGACAAGTGCCTGGATTAGGACCTGCGCCGCTTCCTGTGTGAGGCAGGGTCGTACTCTGCAGATGTTGTAGAGCATGAACCTACAGGAACGGGCCACCGCCTTGATGTTAGTTGAGAACGACAGGGTGTTGTCCAGGATCATGCCAAGGTTCTTAGCGCTCTGGGAGGAGGACACAATGGAGTTGTCAACCGTGATGGCGAGATCATGGAACGGGCAGTCCTTCCCCGGGAGGAAGAGCAGCTCCGTCTTGCCGAGGTTCAGCTTGAGGTGGTGATCCGTCATCCACACTGATATGTCTGCCAGACATGCAGAGATGCGATTCGCCACCTGGTCATCAGAAGGGGGAAAGGAGAAGATTAATTGTGTGTCGTCTGCATAGCAATGATAGGAGAGACCATGTGAGGTTATGACAGAGCCAAGTGGCTTGGTGTATAGCGAGAATAGGAGAGGGCCTAGAACAGAGCCCTGGGGGACACCAGTGGTGAGAGCGCGTGGTGAGGAGACAGATTCTCGCCATGCCACCTGGTAGGAGCGACCTGTCAGGTAGGACGCAATCCAAGCGTGGGCCGCGCCGGAGATCCCCAACTCGGAGAGGGTGGAGAGGAGGATCTGATGGTTCACAGTATCGAAGGCAGCCGATAGGTCTAGAAGGATGAGAGCAGAGGAGAGAGAGTTAGCTTTAGCGGTGCGGAGCGCCTCCGTGATACAGAGAAGAGCAGTCTCAGTTGAATGACTAGTCTTAAAACCTGACTGATTTGGATCAAGAAGGTCATTCAGAGAGAGATAGCGGGAGAGCTGGCCAAGGACGGCACGTTCAAGAGTTTTGGAGAGAAAAGAAAGAAGGGATACGGGTCTGTAGTTGTTGACATCGGAGGGATTGAGTGTAGGTTTTTTCAGAAGGGGTGCAACTCTCGCTCTCTTGAGGACGGAAGGGACATAGCCAGCGGTCAGGGATGAGTTGATGAGCGAGGTGAGGTAAGGGAGAAGGTCTCCGGAAATGGTCTGGAGAAGAGAGGAGGGGATAGGGTCAAGCGGGCAGGTTGTTGGGCGGCCGGCCGTCACAAGACGCAAGATTTCATCTGGAGAGAGAGGGGAGAAAGAGGTCAGAGCACAGGGTAGGGCAGTGTGAGCAGAACCAGCGGTGCCGTTTGACTTAGCAAACGAGGATCGGATGTCGTCGACCTTCTTTTCAAAATGGTTGACGAAGTCATCTGCAGAGAGGGAGGAGGGGGAGGAGGGGGAGGAGGATTCAGGAGTGAGGAGAAGGTGGCAAAGAGCTTCCTAGGGTTAGAGGCAGATGCTTGGAATTTAGAGTGGTAGAAAATGGCTTTAGCAGCAGAGACAGAGGAGGAAAATGTAGAGAGGAGGGAGTGAAAGGATGCCAGGTCCGCAGGGAGGTGAGTTTTCCTCCATTTCCGCTCAGCTGCCCGGAGCCCTGTTCTGTGAGCTCGCAATGAGTCGTCGAGCCACGGGGCGGGAGGGGAGGACCGCGCCGGCCTGGAGGATAGGGGACATAGAGAGTCAAAGGATGCAGAAAGGGAGGAGAGGAGGGTTGAGGAGGCAGAATCAGGAGATAGGTTGGAGAAGGTATGAGCAGAGGGAAGAGATGATAGGATGGAAGAGGAGAGAGTAGCGGGGGAGAGAGAGTGAAGGTTGGGACGGCGCGATACCATCCGAGTAGGGGCAGTGTGGGAGGTGTTAGATGAGAGCGAGAGGGAAAAGGATACAAGGTAGTGGTCGGAGACTTGGAGGGGAGTTGCAATGAGGTTAGTGGATGAACAGCATCTAGTAAAGATGAGGTCGAGCGTATTGCCTGCCTTGTGAGTAGGGGGAAGGTGAGAGGGTGAGGTCAAAAGAGGAGAGGAGTGGAAAGAAGGAGGCAGAGAGGAATGAGTCAAAGGTAGACGTGGGGAGGTTAAAGTCGCCCAGCACTGTGAGAGGTGAGCCGTCCTCAGGAAAGGAGCTTATCAAGGTATCAAGCTCATTGATGAACTCTCCGAGGGAACCTGGAGGGCGATAAATGATAAGGATGTTAAGCTTGAAAGGGCTGGTAACTGTGACAGCATGGAATTCAAAGGAGGCGATAGACAGATGGGTGAGGGAGAAAGAGAGAATGACCACTTGGGAGAGATGAGGATCCCGGTGCCACCACCCCGCTGACCAGAAGCTCTCGGGGTGTGCGAGAACACGTGGTCGGACGAAGAGAGAGCAGTAGGAGTAGCAGTGTTGTCTGTGGTGATCCATGTTTCCGTCAGTGCCAAGAAGTCGAGGGACTGGAGGGAGGCATAGGCTCAGATGAACTCTGCCTTGTTGGCCGCAGATCGGCAGTTCCAGAGGCTACCGGAGACCTGGAACTCCACGTGGGTTGTGCGCGCTGGGACCACCAGATTAGGGTGGCCGCGGCCACGCGGTGTGGAGCGTTTGTATGGTCTGTGCAGAGAGGAGAGAACAGGGATAGACAGACACATAGTTGACAGGCTACAGAAGAGGCTACGCTAATGCAAAGGAGATTGGAATGACAAGTGGACTACACGTCTCGAATGTTCAGAAAGTTAAGCTTACGTAGCAAGAATCTTATTGACTAAAATGATTAAAATGATACAGTACTGCTGAAGTAGGCTAGCTGGCAGTAGCTGCGTTGTTGACACTACACTAATCAAGTCGTTCCGTTGAGTGTAATAGTTCCTGCAGTGCTGCTATTCGGGGGCTAGCTGGCTAGCGAGCAGTGTTGTTTACGTTACGTTGCGTTAAAAGAACGACAATAGCTGGCTAGCTAACCTAGAAAATCGCTCTAGACTACACAATTATCTTTGATACAAAGACGGCTATGTAGCTAGCTATGTAGCTAGCTACGATCAAACAAATCAAACCGTTGTACTGTAATGAAATGAAATGAAAATGTGATACTACCTGTGAATGCGACCGGGTTGTTGAGTTCTATTCAGTAGACGTTGGCTAGCTGTTAGCTGTTAGCTGTTGGCTAGCTAGCAGAGTCTCCTACGTTAAGGACGACAAATAGCTGGCTAGCTAACCTCGGTAAATTAAGATAATCACTCCAAGACTACACACTCTAAACTACACAATTATCTTGGATACAAAGACAGCTATGTAGCTAGCTAACACTAAACTAATCAAGTCGTTCAGTTGAGTGTAATAGTGTAATAGCACTACAGTGCTGCTAATCTGTGGGCGTTTGCTAGCGTTTGCTAGCTGGCTAGCTGCTGGGCGAATAGCAGTGAAGGCTACGTTAGGGCGACGAAATACGATAATTATGCAATTATCTTTGATACAAGGACGGCTATGTAGCTAGCTAAGAAGAAATTGCTAAGATTAGACAAATCAACCGTTGTACTATAATGAAATGTAATGAAATGTAATGAAAAAGTTATACTACCTGCGGAGCGAAGTGCGATGCGACCGCTCGCTCCAACCCAGAAGTAGTACATTTTCACAATGGTAACTTCCAATTAATTTTCACTATGGTAACTTCCCATTCATTTTCTCTATGGTAACTACCCATTCATTTTCTCGATGGTAACTTCCCATTAATTTTCTCTATGGTAACTTCCCATTCATTCTCTCTATGGTAACTTCCCATTTATTTTCTCTCATGTAACTTCCCATTCATTTTCACAATGGTAACTTCCAATTCATTTTCTCTATTGTAACTTCCCATTCATTTTCTCTATGGTAACTTCCCATTCATTTTCTCTATGGTAACTTCCCATTCATTTTCTCTATGGTAACTTCCCATTCATTTTCTCTATGGTAACTTCCAATTCATTTTCTCTCTTGTAACTTCCCATTCATTTTCTCTATGGTAACTTCCAATTCATTTTCTCTATGGTAACTTCCCATTTATTTGGTCTCTTGTAACTTCCAATTCATTTTCACAATGGTTACTTCCCATTTATTTTATCTATGGTAACTTCCCATTCATTTTCTCAATGGTAACTTCCCATTCATTTTCTCTATGGTAACTTCCCATTCATTTTCTCAATGGTAATTTCCAATTTATTTTCTCTATGGTAACTTCCAATTCATTTTCTCTATGGTAACATCCCATTTATTTTCTCTCTTGTAACTTCCCATTCATTTTCACAATGGTAACTTCCCATTTATTTTCTCTCTTGTAACTTCCCATTCATTTTCTCTATAGTAACTTCCCATTCATTTTCTCTATGGTAACTTCCAATTCATTTTCTCTATGGTAACTTCCCATTTATTTTCTCTCTTGTAACTTCCCATTCATTTTCTCTATGGTAACTTCCCATTCATTTTCTCTCTTGTAACTTCCCATTCATTTTCTCTCTGTTAACTTCCAATTCATTTTCTCTATGGTAACTTCCCATTTATTTTCTCTCTTGTAACTTCCCATTCATTTTCTCTATGGTAACTTCCCATTCATTTTCTCTCTTGTAACTTCCCATTTATTTTCTCTCTTGTAACTTCCCATTCATTTTCTCTATGGTAACTTCCAATTCATTTTCTCTTTGGTAACTTCCCATTTATTTTCTCTCTTGTAACTTCCAATTCATTTTCACAATGGTAACTTCCCATTCATTTTCTCTATGGTAACTTCCCATTCAATTTCTCTATGGGAACTTCCCAATAATTTTCTCTATGGTAACTTCCCATTCATTTTCTATATGGTAACTTCCCATTCATTTTCACAATGGTAACTTCCAATTCATTTTCTCTATGGTAACTTCCCATTCATTTTCTCTATGGTAACTTCCAATTCATTTTCTCTATTGTAACTTCCCATTTATTTTCTCTCTTGTAACTTCCCATTCATTTTCACAATGGTAACTTCCAATTAATTTTCACTATGGTAACTTCCCATTCATTTTCTCTATGGTAACTTCCCATTCATTTTCTCTATGGTACCTTCCCATTCATTTTCTCTATGGTAACTTCCCATTTATTTTCTCTCATGTAACTTCCCATTCATTTTCACAATGGTAACGTCCAATTCATTTTCTCTATTGTAACTTTCCATTCATTTTCTCTATGGTAACTTCCCATTCATTTTCTCTATGGTAACTTCCCATTCATTTTCTCTATGGTAACTTCCCATTCATTTTCTCTATGGTAACTTCCAATTCATTTTCTCTCTTGTAACTTCCCATTCATTTTCACAATGGTTACTTCCCATTTATTTTATCTATGGTAACTTCCCATTCATTTTCTCAATGGTAACTTCCCATTCATTTTCTCTATGGTAACTTCCCATTCATTTTCTCAATGGTAATTTCCAATTTATTTTCTCTATGGTAACTTCCAATTCATTTTCTCTATGGTAACATCCCATTTATTTTCTCTCTTGTAACTTCCCATTCATTTTCTCTATGGTAACTTCCAATTCATTTTCTCTATGGTAACTTCCCATTTATTTTCTCTCATGTAACTTCCCATTCATTTTCTCTATGGTAACTTCCAATTCATTTTCTCTTTGGTAACTTCCCATTTATTTTCTCTCTTGTAACTTCCAATTCATTTTCACAATGGTAACTTCCCATTCATTTTCTCTATGGTAACTTCCCATTCATTTTCTCTATGGTAACTTCCCATTCATTTTCTCTATGGTAACTTCCCATTCATTTTCTCTATGGTAACTTCCAATTCATTTTCTCTTGTAACTTCCCATTCATTTTCACAATGGTAACTTCCCATTTATTTTCTCTCTTGTAACTTCCCATTCATTTTCACAATGGTAACTTCCCATTTATTTTCTCTCTTGTAACTTCCCATTCATTTTCACAATGGTAACTTCCCATTTATTTTCTCTCTTGTAACTTCCCATTCATTTTCTCTATGGTAACTTCCAATTAATTTTCTCTATGGTAACTTCCCAATTATTTTCTCTCTTGGACTTCCAATTCATTTTCACAATGGTAACTTCCCATTCATTTTCTCTATGGTAACTTCCCATTCATTTTCTCTATGGTAACTTCCAATTCATTTTCTCTATGGTAACTTCCCATTTATTTTCTCTTGTAACTTCCCATTCATTTTCACAATGGTAACTTCCCATTTATTTTCTCTCTTGTAACTTCCCATTCATTTTCTCTATGGTAACTTCCAATTAATTTTCTCTATGGTAACTTCCCAATTATTTTCTCTCTTGTAACTTCCAATTCATTTTCACAATGGTAACTTCCCATTCATTTTCTCTATGGTACCTTCCCATTCATTTTCTCTATGGTAACTTCCCATTTATTTTCTCTCATGTAACTTCCCATTCATTTTCACAATGGTAACGTCCAATTCATTTTCTCTATTGTAACTTCCCATTCATTTTCTCTATGGTAACTTCCCATTCATTTTCTCTATGGTAACTTCCCATTCATTTTCTCTATGGTAACTTCCCATTCATTTTCTCTATGGTAACTTCCAATTCATTTTCTCTCTTGTAACTTCCCATTCATTTTCTCTATGGTAACTTCCAATTCATTTTCTCTCTTGTAACTTCCCATTCATTTTCTCTCTTGTAACTTCCAATTCATTTTCACAATGGTTACTTCCCATTTATTTTATCTATGGTAACTTCCCATTCATTTTCTCAATGGTAACTTCCCATTCATTTTCTCTATGGTAACTTCCCATTCATTTTCTCAATGGTAATTTCCAATTTATTTTCTCTATGGTAACTTCCAATTCATTTTCTCTATGGTAACATCCCATTTATTTTCTCTCTTGTAACTTCCCATTCATTTTCACAATGGTAACTTCCCATTTATTTTCTCTCTTGTAACTTCCCATTCATTTTCTCTATAGTAACTTCCCATTCATTTTCTCTATGGTAACTTCCAATTCATTTTCTCTATGGTAACTTCCCATTTATTTTCTCTCTTGTAACTTCCCATTCATTTTCTCTATGGTAACTTCCCATTCATTTTCTCTCTTGTAACTTCCCATTCATTTTCTCTCTGTTAACTTCCAATTCATTTTCTCTATGGTAACTTCCCATTTATTTTCTCTCTTGTAACTTCCCATTCATTTTCTCTATGGTAACTTCCCATTCATTTTCTCTCTTGTAACTTCCCATTTATTTTCTCTCTTGTAACTTCCCATTCATTTTCTCTATGGTACCTTCCAATTCATTTTCTCTTTGGTAACTTCCCATTTATTTTCTCTCTTGTAACTTCAATTCATTTTCACAATGGTAACTTCCCATTCATTTTCTCTATGGTAACTTCCCATTCAATTTCTCTATGGGAACTTCCCAATAATTTTCTCTATGGTAACTTCCCATTCATTTTCTATATGGTAACTTCCCATTCATTTTCACAATGGTAACTTCCAATTCATTTTCTCTATGGTAACTTCCCATTCATTTTCTCTATGGTAACTTCCAATTCATTTTCTCTATTGTAACTTCCCATTTATTTTCTCTCTTGTAACTTCCCATTCATTTTCACAATGGTAACTTCCAATTAATTTTCACTATGGTAACTTCCCATTCATTTTCTCTATGGTAACTTCCCATTCATTTTCTCTATGGTACCTTCCCATTCATTTTCTCTATGGTAACTTCCCATTTATTTTCTCTCATGTAACTTCCCATTCATTTTCACAATGGTAACGTCCAATTCATTTTCTCTATTGTAACTTTCCATTCATTTTCTCTATGGTAACTTCCCATTCATTTTCTCTATGGTAACTTCCCATTCATTTTCTCTATGGTAACTTCCCATTCATTTTCTCTATGGTAACTTCCAATTCATTTTCTCTCTTGTAACTTCCCATTCATTTTCACAATGGTTACTTCCCATTTATTTTATCTATGGTAACTTCCCATTCATTTTCTCAATGGTAACTTACATTTACATTTACATTTAAGTCATTTAGCAACGCTCTTATTCATTTTCTCTATGGTAACTTCCCATTCATTTTCTCAATGGTAATTTCCAATTTATTTTCTCTATGGTAACTTCCAATTCATTTTCTCTATGGTAACATCCCATTTATTTTCTCTCTTGTAACTTCCCATTCATTTTCTCTATGGTAACTTCCAATTCATTTTCTCTATGGTAACTTCCCATTTATTTTCTCTCATGTAACTTCCCATTAATTTTCTCTATGGTAACTTCCAATTCATTTTCTCTTTGGTAACTTCCCATTTATTTTCTCTTGTAACTTCCAATTCATTTTCACAATGGTAACTTCCCATTCATTTTTCTCTATGGTAACTTCCCATTCATTTTCTCTATGGTAACTTCCCATTCATTTTCTCTATGGTAACTTCCCATTCATTTTCTCTATGGTAACTTCCAATTCATTTTCTCTCTTGTAACTTCCCATTCATTTTCACAATGGTAACTTCCCATTTATTTTCTCTCTTGTAACTTCCCATTCATTTTCACAATGGTAACTTCCCATTTATTTTCTCTCTTGTAACTTCCCATTCATTTTCACAATGGTAACTTCCCATTTATTTTCTCTCTTGTAACTTCCCATTCATTTTCTCTATGGTAACTTCCAATTAATTTTCTCTATGGTAACTTCCCAATTATTTTCTCTCTTGGACTTCCAATTCATTTTCACAATGGTAACTTCCCATTCATTTTCTCTATGGTAACTTCCCATTCATTTTCTCTATGGTAACTTCCAATTCATTTTCTCTATGGTAACTTCCCATTTATTTTCTCTCTTGTAACTTCCCATTCATTTTCACAATGGTAACTTCCCATTTATTTTCTCTCTTGTAACTTCCCATTCATTTTCTCTATGGTAACTTCCAATTAATTTTCTCTATGGTAACTTCCCAATTATTTTCTCTCTTGTAACTTCCAATTCATTTTCACAATGGTAACTTCCCATTCATTTTCTCTATGGTACCTTCCCATTCATTTTCTCTATGGTAACTTCCCATTTATTTTCTCTCATGTAACTTCCCATTCATTTTCACAATGGTAACGTCCAATTCATTTTCTCTATTGTAACTTCCCATTCATTTTCTCTATGGTAACTTCCCATTCATTTTCTCTATGGTAACTTCCCATTCATTTTCTCTATGGTAACTTCCCATTCATTTTCTCTATGGTAACTTCCAATTCATTTTCTCTCTTGTAACTTCCCATTCATTTTCTCTATGGTAACTTCCAATTCATTTTCTCTCTTGTAACTTCCCATTCATTTTCACAATGGTTACTTCCCATTTATTTTATCTATGGTAACTTCCCATTCATTTTCTCAATGGTAACTTACATTTACATTTACATTTAAGTCATTTAGCAACGCTCTTATTCATTTTCTCTATGGTAACTTCCCATTCATTTTCTCAATGGTAATTTCCAATTTATTTTCTCTATGGTAACTTCCAATTCATTTTCTCTATGGTAACATCCCATTTATTTTCTCTCTTGTAACTTCCCATTCATTTTCTCTATGGTAAGTTCCAATTCATTTTCTCTATGGTAACTTCCCATTTATTTTCTCTCATGTAACTTCCCATTCATTTTCTCTATGGTAACTTCCAATTAATTTTCTCTTTGGTAACTTCCCATTTATTTTCTCTCTTGTAACTTCCAATTCATTTTCACAATGGTAACTTCCCATTCATTTTCTCTATGGTAACTTCCCATTCATTTTCTCTATGGTAACTTCCCATTCATTTTCTCTATGGTAACTTCCCATTCATTTTCTCTATGGTAACTTCCAATTCATTTTCTCTATGGTAACTTCCCATTTATTTTCTCTCTTGTAACTTCCCATTCATTTTCACAATGGTAACTTCCCATTTATTTTCTCTCTTGTAACTTCCCATTCATTTTCTCTATGGTAACTTCCAATTAATTTTCTCTATGGTAACTTCCCAATTATTTTCTCTCTTGGACTTCCAATTCATTTTCACAATGGTAACTTCCCATTCATTTTCTCTATGGTAACTTCCCATTCATTTTCTCTATGGTAACTTCCAATTCATTTTCTCTATGGTAACTTCCCATTTATTTTCTCTCTTGTAACTTCCCATTCATTTTCACAATGGTAACTTCCCATTGATTTTCTCTCTTGTAACTTCCCATTCATTTTCTCTATGGTAACTTCCAATTAATTTTCTCTATGGTAACTTCCCAATTATTTTCTCTCTTGTAACTTCCAATTCATTTTCACAATGGTTACTTCCCATTCATTTTCTCTATGGTAACTTCCCATCCATTTTCTCAATTGTGACTGCATCATGCAGCTCACTCCACATCGGCGACAGTGTAAGGATGATGCATTTTTCCACTCTGGAGGGAGGACTAGCTGTGTTACTGGCACTGAAGCGATTAAATCTAAAAGTTTGAAAGAGTGTCTCTGAGATTGGACTGGAATCAATGTATTTTGCAATCTCCTTTTCGGACCAAAAAAGCAATTAGGATATACTGTGCATCAGCAAGCTGGCAATATTAAACAGTTGAGTAGAACAATAGGCCAAGCGGAGGTTGTGTATTGTGTTGCATTGACATTTTGGAAAGCTATTGGGAGTATACAGAACACAACACATCATTCCAACAACATGCTATGCATTGTAATAAGCCGTCGCCACGTTGCACAAATGCACTCAATCTCCCTCTCTAATCACAGCCAAGGAGTCTCTTCCTATATCTTTCAAACCCTCCTCAGGAGAGGATGGACAGGGAGATGTGCATGTTTCCTCTATATCCTCTGATGACATAATAATCTCTCCGGGAGATCAGTGTGCTTCTTATGAGCTCTGATTGACATGTCTCACATTATGATGGAATGTAGATGGAACGTTGGTTGGAACGCTGCTTGGCCAAAAAAAGGAAATGGGACTGCGGCGACGACAGAAGATGCTGCTTTGCCACTAGATATTTTCCAGCAGTCTGATTTCACCATGGTGTAACAGCAGCTCATCTACATGTTGAGCGGCTTAGCGACAAACCGAGTGAATAATGTGCAGTGAGTTATTGTGATGCATTGATGCAGATGGCGTGTGAACTGTAAACTATTACACAGCGCTTATTCTGCTGTGGAGCTGCTGGTGCCAAACAAGTGGCCTTAGTGCTTACCCAGCAGGCAAAAGTAGTTGCAATTTTGTTATGTCAGGTTGTATACTGATTGCAAAAGGAATATTTTATCCAAGAAGCATTTGGTTGTAATCTGGTGTATTTTGTCCGCTGAGTATATTGTTATTCATTACCTGTGTTTGTGATAGAACCAATTCTAGGTAGAACTCTTTTGGATTCCATGTAGAACCCTTTCCACAGAGGGTTTTACATGGAATCCTAAAGAGTTCTACCTGAAACCCAAAAGTGTTCCCCTACCTATCTGCACAGCCATAGTACCCTTTTGGAGAAAGATATTGCTCTGAAACTCCTCAAAGTCTATTCTCTGGGGAATTATGTTGTCCAGATCTTTGACAGTGACTTAATCGTAAACAAACTGTTCTGCTTGACTTGATTGTACTCAAAGGGTCCGTCCAGTGATTGTACTCAAAGGGCCTAGGCCAGTGATTGTACTCAAAGGGTCCGTCCAGTGATTGTACTCAAAGGGTCCGTCCAGTGATTGTACTCAAAGGGCCTAGGCCAGTGATTGTACTCAAAGGGCCTAGGCCAGTGATTGTACTCAAAGGTACACTTTTGACTTTGAGGCTTTGTGAATACCTGCGAAGGGCATTTATTGTGACTGAAGACCTGTTGCTCTGTTCAGGAAACGTCTACTATGACTGATTGCTGAATATGAAATGTATGACAATGAGGAAAAAGCATCTTCGTGCTGTGCTCTCCAGTGCACCGTCAGCCCCCGGATACTCAATCCAACTGGCACGGCTGGATCTGCCCTGCTTGTGAAGTCATATTTCATTGTACTGATACATCTCTGGTGATGTAAGGTGATGTCCCCATAACTCCTGGCTCACTGGGATAATGTTTGGTGGCATAATTCAGGGCACCATAAATACAGGAGAGGGGGAAAGAAATACAGCAGTCTTATTAAAACAGTAAATCCAAACTCCTTGCCCATAAAGAGTGGGTAAGAAAAAAGACGAGTTCTTGCCCCACTGGTCTGCCTCCCTTCTCTTGAAGCCACCATTAGGCCTGTTCATTATGGTTGATGACGATGGAGTTATAAGGGGGGTAAAAACATAGAATCTTTCTTTAAAACGGGTTGACATTGGGAGGGGGAAGTGGGCAGGGCTGAGAGGTTGGCTTTCTTATATTCTACACAGTGAGTGCGGTGATGGATTGCCGCCAACTGTGCAGAGGCAGTCCTGAATCAATGAAGGTAAATTCATGAAATGAAACACATGTTAACTGCGACCGTGGTGGTTTTTTATGGAGATTTCATCAAACTCTTGTTGACCCAAAACCCTGAAAACGTGCTGTTGGACAATGCTATATAATTGTGTTACTCTGCACTGACACAATTTACCAGAAGTGCCCTACTCTCAGTATTCAGCCTGTTTCTGTAAAAACCTAAGGATTCCTACAGATACTCCTATCACTTATGAAATTAATAATCATACATACAGATGTAGGAATCCTAATTTGATCAACGTCTTGCAGGATAACTTTCAGTCGTGATTTTCCTTTACGAAAAATGTATCAACCTCTACACAAATGTCCATTAATTATATTCCACATAATAATTCACATTGTTGCTGAATAATTATTTTCCTGCTGTAGCAAACTGGCTCAAATGAAGATCCTACATATGTAGAGAATAACAGCAGACTAGAACGGGCACGGAGAGTATATTTAGCCAGATTTAACCATTTTCCCTTCCATGGCTAAATCCGCCCCTTGTTTTTGAAGATAACCTGTTGATTGACATTTAGCAAGGTCGGCAGTTAATTATCAGTAACTTCACCCTTAATTAAGCATCTGTATTATAATGCACACTTTTATTATTATTAAGCTAAGACCCGAATCGGTTCGGTGACGACGATTCTCATGCAAATTAAGCAGTGGTTATCTTTCCCCATCAACAACAGGAGCAACAGGTCCTGTTTGTGCCTAATGACATTGTTTGCGTTATCGAGCGTGCCGTTAAGTCCTCTGCTGACAAGGTTAGCCGTGCTTAGAACATCCTCCGTAGCCTCACCTTCTGCCCTGAAGAGTCCTTGTGTGAACAAAGCTATTGTCACCAGCTTACCAGGTCCATTAATCAATTACTTATTGTACATGTGGCACAGTAAAAAGGAAATAACCTATTATATGTGACAATAATACTTTACTAGTGGAGTTATAGAATAGTATGAGAACATTATGAGCGTTAGCGTTCTCCCTTTGTCGGTATGGAGTGTGTAACTGTTGTTGATGTATAGTCCCCTGTGGCTCAGTGGGAGGAGTATGGCTCTTGCAATGCCAAGGTTGTGAGTTTGATTCCAACGGGGGACCAGTATGGAGGAGAAAGGGGGAAAAAAGCTCTGAAATGTATGCACTAAGTCACTCTGGATAAGCGCGTCTGCTAAATGACGTAAATGTCAACCCACTGAATCCTCACTGGTGTATTGTAGTGTCCTTGGCTAGGATTCAACTGAAGGTGCGTTGTTGATAAGCACGCGGCACAGTCAACTTTGCGGCTTTTTGTTTATTGTAAAAATACAATTGTAAAAAATACAATTTCTCTGATGTTTGCGGCGATCACATTCATGGTAAACGCTGCAGATGTCGATTCAAGCATATGTTGAGCTTTAAAAGTAAGTGCATTGTTGATGATGAGGCTTTGATTCAATCATGGCTGAGGAAATCTGACAGCATGTACGAACTTGGGGACTGTGTGAAATGAAATATGAAAAGTTAAATATTGCATAAGGATTACGTGTATTTAAGGATCAATGTTTTTGATTGATATTCACTCACCATACTTCACCCTCTACTCTGATGCATTGCTGATGTTTCAGCTACTTATTTTCTTAGACCCATGACTCCTCAGGGAAGATCAAACACTGCACTCTGTTTTGAATAGTTTTCTCCAACCTTTTCCATCATACTAAAAGTTGAGGTTGTCCTGTTATCTCCATTCGGTGGTCTTCCTCATAACCCAGTTAATAGCCAACAAGAAGGGAAAAGTGATAGGACACATCCCTGACTCACCTTGTCAATACTTTGTCTTTTAGTTAATATACTGTCTATACCATCTGTCTCCATGTCTTTTAGTTAATATACTGTCTACTGTATACTGTCTGTTTCCATGTCTTTTAGTTAATATACTGTCTATACCGTCTGTGTCCATGTCTTTTAGTTATTATAATGTCTATACTGTCTGTGTCCATGTCTTTTAGTTAATATACGGTCTATACTGTCTGTGTCCATGTCTTTTAGTTAATATACTGTCTACTGTATACTGTCTGTGTCCATGTCTTTTAGTTAATATACTGTCTACTGTCTGTGTCCATGTCTTTTAGTTAATATACTGTATACTGTATACTGTCTGTGTCCATGTATTTTAGTTAATATACTATCTATACTGTCTGTCTCCATGTCTTTTAGTTAATATACTGTCTACTGTATACCGTCTGTGTCCATGTCTTTTAGTTAATATACTGTCTACTGTATACCGTCTGTGTCCATGTCTTTTAGTTAATATACTGTCTACTGTATACTGTCTGCGTCCATGTCTTTTAGTTAATATACTGTCTACTATATACTGTCTGTGTCCATGTCTTTTAGTTAATATACTGTCAATAACGTCTGTGTCCATGTCTTTTAGTTAATATACTGTCTATACCGTCTGTGTCCATGTCTTTTAGTTAATATACTGTCTATACCGTCTGTGTCCATGTCTTTTATTTAATATACTGTCTACTGTCTGTGTCCATGTCTTTTAGTTAATATACTGTATACTGTATACTGTCTGTGTCCATGTCTTTTAGTTAATATACTATCTATACTGTCTGTCTCCATGTCTTTTAGTTAATATACTGTCTACTGTATACCGTCTGTGTCCATGTCTTTTAGTTAATATACTGTCTACTGTATACCGTCTGTGTCCATGTCTTTTAGTTAATATACTGTCTACTGTATACTGTCTGCGTCCATGTCTTTTAGTTAATATACTGTCTACTATATACTGTCTGTGTCCATGTCTTTTAGTTAATATACTGTCAATAACGTCTGTGTCCATGTCTTTTAGTTAATATACTGTCTATATCGTCTGTGTCCATGTCTTTTAGTTAATATACTGTCTATACCGTCTGTGTCCATGTCTTTTAGTTAATATACTGTCTACTGTATACCGTCTGTGTCCATGTCTTTTATTTAATATACTGTCTACTGTATACTGTCTGTTTCCATGTCTTTTAGTTAATATACTGTCTACTGTATACTCTCTGTGTCCATGTCTTTTAGTTAATATACTGTCTACTGTATACAGTCTGTGTCCATGTCTTTTAGTTAATATACTGTCTATACCGTCTGTGTCCATGTCTTTTAGTTAATATACTGTCTATACTGTCTGTGTCCATGTCTTTTAGTTAATATACTGTCTACTGTATACTGTCTGTGTCCATGTCTTTTAGTTAATATACTGTCTATACTGTCTGTCTCCATGTCTTTTAGTTAATATACTGTCTACTGTATACTGTCTGTGTCCATGTCTTTTAGTTAATATACTGTCTACTGTATACTGTCTGTGTCCATGTCTTTTAGTTATTATAATGTCTATACTGTCTGTCTCCATGTCTTTTAGTTAATATACTGTCTATACTGTCTGTGTCCATGTCTTTTAGTTAATATACTGTCTATTGTATACTGTCTGTCTCCATGTCTTTTAGTTAATATACTGTCTATACCGTCTGTTTCCATGTCTTTTAGTTAATATACTGTCTATACTGTCTGTGTCCATGTCTTTTAGTTAATATACTGTCTATACCGTCTGTGTCCATGTCTTTTAGTTAATATACTGTCTACTGTATACTGTCTGTTTCCATGTCTTTTAGTTAATATACTGTCTACTGTATACTGTCTGTTTCCATGTCTTTTAGTTAATATACTGTCTACTGTATACTGTCTGTTTCCATGTCTTTTAGTTAATATACTGTCTACTGTATACTGTCTGTCTCCATGTCTTTTAGTTAATATACTGTCTATACTGTCTGTGTCCATGTATTTTAGTTAATATACAGTCTATACTGTCTGTGTCCATGTCTTTTAGTTAATATACTGTCTATACCATCTGTCTCCATGTCTTTTAGTTAATATACTGTCTACTGTCTGTGACCATGTATTTTAGTTAATATACTGTCTACTGTCTGTTTCCATGTCTTTTAGTTAATATACTGTCTACTGTCTGTGTCCATGTCTTTTAGTTAATATACTGTCTACTGTCTGTGACCATGTATTTTAGTTAATATACAGCCTATACTGTCTGTTTTTAACTCAAGATTTCTTAATTGAAAAAAAGCTAACTGTTGTCAGTAAAATTACAGATTACTTGGTCCCTGTTTTTGTGGTTGTATTTATATACAGTATATACAGTACCAGTCAAAAGATTGGACAAACCTACTCATTCCAGGGTTTTTCTTTATTTTCACTATTTTCTACATTGTAGAATAATCGAAGACATCAAACCAATGAAATAACACATACTGTATGGAATCGTGTAGTAACCAAAAAAGTGTTAAACAAATCAAAATATATTTTATATTTGAGATTCTTCAAAGTAGCCACCCTGTGCCTTGATGACAGCTTTCTACACTCTTGGCATTCTCTCAACCAGCTTCACCTGGAATGCTTTTCCAACAGTCTTGAAGGAGTTCCCACATATGCTGAACATTTGTTGGCTGCTTTTACTTCACTCTGCGGTCCAACTCATCCCAAACCATCTCAATTGTGTTAAGGTCGGGTGATTGTGGAGGCCAGGTCATCTGATGCAGCACTCCATCACTCTCCTTCTTGGTCAGATAGCCCTTACACAGCCTGGAGGTGTGTTGGGTCATTGTCCTGTTGAAAAACAAATGATTGTCCCACTAAGTGCAAACCAGATGGGATGGCGTTTCGCTGCAGAATGCTGTGGTAGCCATGCTGGTTAAGTGGGCCTTGAATTCTAAAGGAATCACCAACAGTGTCACCAGCAAAACACCCCCACACCATCACACCTCCTCCTCCATGCTTCACGGTGGGAATCACACATGCGGAGATCATCCGTTCACCTACTCTGCGTCTCACAGACACAGAATTTGGAACCAAAAATCTCAAATTTGGACCAAAGGACAGATTTCCACCGGTTTAATGTACATTGCTCATGTTTCTTGGCCCAAGCAAGTCTCTTCTTCTTATTGGTGTCCTTTAGCAGTGGTTTCTTTGCAGAAATTCGACAATGAAGGTCGGATTCTCCACTGAACAGTTGATTTTGAGATGTCTGTTACTTGAATTCTGTGAAGCATTTATTTGGGTTGCAATTTCTGACGCTGGTAACACAAATGAATTTTCCTTTGGCGGTCCTCATGGGAGCCAGTTTCATCATAGCGCTTGATGGTGTTTGCAACTGCACTTGAATAAACTTTGAAATGTTCCGTATTGACTGACCTTCATGTCTAAAAGTAATGATGGACTGTCATTTCTCTTTTCTTATTTTAGCTGTTTTTTGCTTAATATGGACTTGGTCTTTTACCAAAAAGGGTGACTGAGGTGCCCAGACCCAGAAGCTAGGATATGCATATAATTGGTAGTATTGGATAGAAAACACTCTGAAGTTTTTAAAACTGTTAAAATCATGTCTGTGAGTATAACAGAACTGACAGGAAGGTGAAAACCTGAATTATTTTGTTTTTGAGGTGACCATGCATTGAAATGGCTGTCTATGGGAAAATCAAAGGAAATCCTCTCAGATTGCAGTTCCTATGTCAGCAGTCTTCAGAAAGGGTTTCAGGCTTTTTTTTCTTTTTTTTTAATTAGCTAGAATTTGTAGTTCTTCTAGTTTTCTCTCATTTTGACTGTAGTCCTGTGGCTCGCGTGGATGAGGGTGCACACTTAGTTATTTATCTCCGGTATTGAACACACTATTCTCTGTCTTAAATTTGATTGTTTATTTACATATTAGGATACCTGAGGATTAATTAGAAATGTTGTTTGACTTGTTTGGACAAGGTTTGTTGGTTACATTTGGGATTCCTTTGTATGCATTTCCGACTTTTGTGATGCCTCTGCTGGGCTCTGTCCTCAGATAACCGCATGGTATGCTTTTGCCGTAAAGCCTTTTTAAATTCTGACAAAGCGGCTGGATTAACAAGAAGTTAAGCTTTTAAACAATGTCAGACACTTGTATTTTCATGAATGTTTAATATTAAAATTTTTGTATTTTGAATTTCACACTCTGTGTTTTCACCGGATGTTGTCGAGGTGGGGCGCTAGTGGCACGTCTAGCCTTGAAATGCATTCCAGGTGACTACCTCGTGAAGCTGGTTGAGAGAATGCCAAGAGTGTGCAAAGCTGTCATCAAGGCAAAGGGTGGCTACTTTTAAGAATCTCAAATATAAAATATATTTTGATTTGTTTAACACTTTTTTGGTTACTACATCATTTCATGTGTTATTTCATAGTTTTCATGTCTTCACTATTATTCTACAATGTGGAAAATATTATAAATAAAGAAAAACCCTGGAATGAGTAGGTGTGTCCAAACTTTTGATTGGTACTGTATATATATTTATTTACAATAAGTTATCACTGCATTTCTGGTGATATATTCTATTGTTTGTATAATTATAATATATACAGTATTGTCTCACAGGGCTTATGGGAAAATGCATGTCTTTGATTATAAAATCCTGGGTAGCGGCCCACTGTGCTTGCCAAGTTTATGAGTTCATTTTGCCCGTAGCGGAGCCAGAACAACTCTCATTCTGCTCTGAATAAAATGTGAATTTGTGCTGCAGACGATTCAAGACTTGGCGAGAGTCTTATGAGAGTTATTTTTTAACAACTCTGCCTCCTTCTCATAATGTACAACTTGTTTTCACTTCCTCCATTTAAGTCCGTCCTGGCTTCTTGTGACCCCTTCCATTCCCTCTTCTGACTGTGAGCAAAGCCTCTGAACCATTTCCCCTAGGGCCACTGTCTAGATCTGAAAAAATCCATATAATTTACTAAATATATAGTCTGTATATCCGCATAGACCACTGAGTATCTTCTCCTCCAATGCTGGAGGCAATGAGTGTCAGGAAACATTATTTTTTGTCTGGAAAACATATCCTAATTAGAAGGAAACTTGAAGTTTTCATTTGGACTTTGTGAAGCTTATTATTACGGCGGAGGAGTGCGGAATTACTGCCCTGAGCTTTGCTGCAGGCGAGTGAGACATTTTCTCATTAGTGGTGTAAATGGTACAGTATGTTGCCAATTGTCAAGTCAAATAGCGCAGAGGCATCCACTAAGGGTCAAATTTGCATTCTTTTTCAGCTACACAACAAACATGCTGAGCAGTTATATAACACTGGTGTGGAACTGTGTCCATGTTGATCCACTGTGAAATGTACAAGTACTCACTGATGACTTATACTCAGCATTGTTGTCATGGAAACAGAAGGGGATTTTGCGTGATTGAGCTAATAATAATGTAATAATCATGTCAGGGTAGAGTCCATACCTGAATTCTGGGCCTTTAATTCCCGTAGGAAGATGAGGGTGACACTGTGTGTATGTTTGTGTGTGTGTGTACACATGTGTGTGTGTTTTGTATGTGCATGCATTTGCATGAGAATGTGGTGGGGGGATTCACCCCAATCCCTCTGGCAAATTGCATCCCTTTTAACGTCTCTGCAACTGAATTTCACGGTTAACTGTCTGCCAATCACACCCCTTCCTCCATGCCCCTGGAAATATGATTGATGGGATTCACATGATCCATCATAAGATAATCTGTTCCTTCTCACTAGTTACACATCATTACTGCAATTATGCTCTGTAGTTCAAGGTCATATACACTATATATATATATATATATATATATATATATATATATATATATAAAAGTATGTGGACACCCCTTCAAATTAATGTATTTGGCTATTTCAGCCACACCAGTTGCTGACAGGTGTATAAAATCGAGCACACGGCCATACAATCACCTTAGACAAACATTGGCAGTAGAATGGCCTCACTGAAGAGCTCAGTGACTTTCAACTTGGCACCGTCATAGGATGCCACCTTTCCAACAAGTCAGTGTGTTACATTTCTGCCCTGCTAGAGCTGCACAGGTCAACTATAAGTGCTGTTATTGTGAAGTGGAAATATCTAGGAGCCAAAACGGCTCAGCCGCATAGTGGTAGGCCACAAAGCTCACAGAACGGGACCGCTGAGTGCAGTAGAATGTAGTGTGTAAAATCGTCTGTCCTCAGTTGCAACACTTACTACCGAGTTCCAACTGCCTTTGGAAGCAATGTCAGCGCATGAACTGTCGGGAGCTTAATGAAATGGGTTTCCATGGCAGAGCAGCCGAGCAATGCCAAGATCACCATACGCATTGCCAAGCTTCGGATGGAGTGGTGTAAAGCTCGCCGCCATTGGACTGTGGAGCAGTGGAAACACGTTCTCTGGAGTGATGAATCACGCTTCACCATTTATCAGTCTGACAGACATATCTGAGTTTAATGGATTTCAAGAGAACCCTACCTGCCCGAATGCATAGTTTCAACTGTAAAGTTTTGTGGAGGAGGGATAACGGTCTGGGGCTGTTTTTCATGTTTCGGGCTAGGCCCCTTAGTTCCAGTGAAGGGACATTCTAGACATTCTGTGCTTCCAACTTTGTGGCAACAGTTTGGGGAAGGCCCTTTCCCGTTTAAGCATGGCAATGCCAAAGTGCACAAAGTGAGGTCCATACAGAAATGTTGTGGAAGAACTTGACTGGCTTACACAGAGCCCTGATCCTCTTAGGCCGCCCCATCCCGCATGCGGGATCGTGACTACAGCCTCAAGCTCATTACCATAACGCAACATTAGCGATTTCTGAAAATGAAATAAATATGCCTGTCCTCAAGCTTATCCTTTTCTTAACAATCCTGTCGTCTCAGATTTTCAAAATATGCTTTAGAACCAGAGAAAATCAATAATTTGTGTAAGAGTGGTGATAGCTAGCTTAGCATTTAGCGTTAGCATTTAGCACGCAACATTCACAAAAACCAGCAAAGGGATCAAATAAAATAATTTACCTTTGAAGAACTTCAGATGTTTCAATGAGGAGACTCAGTTACATAGCAGATGTCCAGTTTTTCCTGAAAGATGCTTGTGTAGGACACAACGTTCCGTTTTGTTACTATGCATTTGGCTACCGAAACTAACCGAAAATTCAGTCACCTAAACGTCGAACTTTTTCCGAATTAACTCCATAATATCGACTGAAACATGGAAAACGTTGTTTGAATCAATCCTCAAGGTGTTTTGTCATATATCTCTTCATTGAAATGCCAGTCCTAGAAGCGTGCATTCTTCTCTGATTCGGATGGAAAAATACTGGTACCTGACTTTTGCGCACCAATTTCCACGGAGACACCATGCGGGACACTTGGTAATTGTAGGCTCTTATGGGCAATCTTCCAATGATATGCCTACAAATACGTCACAATGCTGCAGACACCTGGGGAAACGATAGGAAGTGTCCGTTCATTCCTGTCGCATTCACAGCCATATAAGGAGATCATGGAAAACGTGCCTCCAGAAATCCTGTTGATTTCCTGGTCACTCAAACATCTTGGTTTTGCCTGTAGATTTTGTTCTATGGCACTCACAGTGAAAATCTTTGCAGTTCTGGAAACGTCAGAGTGTCTTCTTTCCAAAACTATCAATTCCAAGCATAGTCGAGCATCTTTTCGTGACAAAATATTGCGCTAAAAACGGGCATGTCTTTTTATCCAAAAATGAAATACTGCCCCTATAGGTCTAACAGGTTAACCCCATCGAACACCTTTGGTTAGAATTGGAACGCCGATCACCCAACACCAGTGCCGATCTCACTAATGTCCTTGTGGCTGAATGGAAGCAAGTCCCTGCAGCAATGTTCCAAAATCTAGTGGAAAGCCTTCCCAGAAAAGCGAAGGCTGTTATAGCAGCAAAGGGGGCACCAACTCGATATTGATGACTAGGATTTTGGAATGAGATATTCGACAAGCATTAAATTACCATTACTTTTGGTAATTTAGTGTATGTGTCAATGAGAAGTACTTTGGTCATCTAAAACAAGAGGAAAATAGCATTTTGAACTAGAACACACACTGTCAAAGTAAAACATTTTATTAAATATATTCAGGATGTGTCTGAAAGCTCCAGAGACTTGCATATGTCCCAAATCAAGATTTGCTGTCAGATCTTAATTTGACCTTGCTTCTCACAGCAAGAAAATAATCTTGCTGCAACAGACAATATACATTGTGTGGATTATAATTCATGGAAATGTTTGCAGGGGTTTATATTTTTTTTGGAAGGGCAAATCAAGTCAAAAAAAGTAAAGTTTAAATTGCAAACTTTAGATGCCTTTTTAAACCTTGAATACCCTTACGGAATAACCACATGAATTTCACGTAATCACGTGAAGTGTTCCAAAAACATGAAATTATGTGGGTTTTTCCTGTAAGGGTATGTTTTAAACCAGCCAAAGCGTTTGTATACAATGTGACTTTTTTATATTGTACTGCAGTGGCTTGCGTAAGTATTCAACCCCGTTTTTCCTATGTTGTTGACTTACAACCTGGAATTGAAATAGATTTTTGGGATCTTTGTATCATTTGATTTACACAACATGCCTACCACTTTGAATATGCAGAATATTTTTTATTGTGAATAACATATAGCATAACTATTCACCCCCCCCCCAAATGCAATACTTTGTAGAGCCACCTTTTGCAGCAATTATAGCTGCAAGTCTCTTGGGGTATGTCTCTATAAGCTTGGCACATCTAGCCACAGGAATATTTGTTCATTCTTCAAGAGAAAACTGCTCCAGCTCCTTCAAGTTGGATGGGTTCCTCTGATGTACAGCAATTTTAAGTCATACCACAGATTCTCAATTGGATTGAGGTCTGGGATTTTGACTAGGCCATTCCAAGACATTTAAATGTTTCCCCTTAATCTAATCGAGTGTTGCTTTAACAGTATGCTTAGGGTCATTGTCCTGCTGGAAGGTGAACCTCCGTCCCAGTCTCAAATCTCTATTAGACTGAAACAGGAATCCCTTCAAGAATTTCCCTGTATTTAGCGCCATCCATCATTCCTTCAATTCTGACTAGTTTCCCAGTCCCTGCCGACAAAAAAAACATCCTCATAGCATGATGCTGATGGTGTTCTTGGGGTGATGGGAGGTGTTGGGTTTGCACCAACATAGCGTTTTCCTTGATGGCCAAAAAGCTCAATTTTAGTCTCCTCTGACCAGAGTACCTTCTTCCATATGTTTGGGGAGTCTCCCACATGCCTTTTGGCGAACACCAAACATGTTTGCTTATTTTTTTCATTAAGCAATGGCTTATTTCTGGCCACTCTTCCGTAAAGCCCAGCTCTGTGGAGTGTACGGCTTAAAGTGGTCCTAAGGACAGATACTCCAATCTCCACTGTGGAGCTTTGCAGCTCCTTCAGGGTTATCTTTGGTCTCTTTGTTGCCTCTCTGATTAATGCCTTCCTTTCCTGGTCCGTGAGTTTTGGTGGGCAGCCCTCTCTTGGCAGGTTTGTTGTGGAGCCATATTCTTTCCATTTTTTAATAATGGATTTAATGGTGCTCCGTGGATGTAAAAAATGTCTGATATTTTTTTAGGACCCAACCCTGATCTGTACTTCTCCACAACTTTCTCCCTGACCTATTTGGAGAGCTCGTTGGTCTTCATGGTGCCGCTTGCTTGGTGGTGCCCCTTGCTTAGTTGTGTTGCAGACTCTGGGGCCTGTCAGAATAGTTGTATATATACTGAGATCATGTAACAGGTCATGTTATACTTAGATTGCACACAGGTGGACTTTATTTGACTAATTATGTGACTACTGGTAATTGGTTGCACCAGATCTTATGTAGGGGCTTCATAGAAAAGGGGGTGAATACAGTGCATACTGTATATACCACACACTCTTTTCCGTTTTTGTAAAAACATTTTTTTAAATAAGTAATTTTTTTCATTTCACTTGACCAATTTGAACTATTTTGTATTTGTTAAATGAAATCCAAATAAAAAAATAAATTTAAATTACAGGTTGTAATGCAACAAAATAGGAAAGACGCCAAATGAATACTTTTGCAAGGCACTGTGTATTCATTCTTTGGTCACATGGGGTTACAGTATTATTAGCTTTTTTTTAATTCGATGACTCAAGTCGTGAAATGTTCAAATCTTAAAAATTGTTGGTATATATTTTGACTGAATCAATATACTGTATCTATAAAATAATATCTAAAGAAATCCACACACTCCCTCTCTCTCTTTCTCTCTCACACACACACACACACCGAGAGTATATGAATTTGTAAGAAGATCCAAAAAAGACTGGAGAGTCATTTTACAGTGTTTTCTCTTTTTCTCAGACCTTAAACATGTTCAAATCTTAGTTATTGTCTGGACATACAGTATGTATACAGTTGAAGTCGGAAAGTTACATACACTTATGTTGGAGTCATTACAATGTGTTTTTCAACCACTCCACAAATGTATTTTTAACTAACTTTAATTTTGGCAAGTCGGCTAGGACAACTACTTTGTGCATGACACAAGTCATTTATCCAACAATTGTTTACAGACAGAATATTTCACTATATCACAATTCCAGCGGGTCAGGAGTTTACATACACTAATCTGACTGTGCCTTTAAACAGCTTGGAAAATTCCAGAAAATTATGTCATGGCTTTAGAAGCTTCTGATAGGCTAATTGACATCATTTGAGTCAATTGAAGGTGTACCTGTGGATGTATTTCGAGGCCTACCTTCAAACTCAGTGCTTCTTTCCTTGACATCATGGGAAAATCAAAAGAAATCAGCCAAGACCTCTAAATTGTAGACCTCTACAAGTCTGGTTCATCCTTGGGAGAAATTTCCAAACGCCTGAAGGTACCACGTTCATCTGTACAAACAATAGGAAGCAAGTATAAACACCATGGGACCACGCAGCCGCCATACCGCTCAGGAAGGAGACGGGTTCTGTCTCCTAGAGATGAACGTACTTTGGTGCGAAAAGTGAAAATCAACCCCAGAACAACAGCAAAGGACCTTGTGAAGATGCTGGAGGAAACAGGTACAAAAGTATCTATTTCCACAGTAAAATTAGTCCAATATTGACATAACCTGAAAGGCCGCTCAGTAAGGAAGAAGCCACTGCTCCAAAACCGCCATAAAAATGCCAGACTACGGTTTGCAAGTGCACATGGGGGAAAAATATAGTACTTTTTGGAGACATGTCCTCTGGTCTGATGAAAGAAAAATAGTACTGCTTACAAGCTGAAGAACACCATCCCCACGGTGAAGCATTGGGGTGGCAGCATCATGTTGTGGGGGTGTTTTGCTGCAGGAGGGACTGGTGCACTTCACAAAATAGGTGGCATCATGAGGCAGGAAAATTATGTGGATACATTGAAGCAGCATCACAAGACATCGGTCAGCAAGTTAAAGATTGGTCACAAATGGGTCTTCCAAATGGACAATGACCCCAAGCATTCCTCCAAAGTTGTGGCAAAATGGCTCAAGGACAACAAAGTCAATATGTGGGTAGCCTAGTGGTTAGAGCATTGGATTAGTAAACGGAAGGTTGCAAGTTCAAATCCTCAAGATGACAAGGTACAAATCTGTCGTTCTGCCTCTGAACTAGCAGTTAACCCACTGTTCCTAGGCCGTCATTGAAAACAAGAATTTGTTCTTAAGACTCGCCTATTTGAATAAAGGTTTAAAAAAAAATGTACATTTCCATCTTCAAGTGTGTGTGTGTGTGTATACACTGCTCAAAAGGGAACACTTAAACAACACAATGTAACTCCAAGTCAATCACATTTCTGTGAAATCAAGCTGTCCACTTAAATAATAAATTTCACATGCTGTTGTGCAAATGGAATAGACAGGTGGAAATTATAGGCAATTAGCAAGACACCTCCAATAAAGGAGTGGTTCTGCAGGTGGTGACCACAGACAACTTCTCAGTGCCTATGCTTCCTGGCTGATGTTTTGGTCACTTTTGAATGCTGGCGGTGCTTTCACTCTAGTGGTAGCATGAGACAGAGTCTACAACCCACACAAGTGGCTCAGGTAGTGCAGCTCATCCAGGATGGGACATCAATGCGAGCTGTGGCAAGAAGGTTTGCTGTGTCTGTCAGCGTAGTGTCCAGAGCATGGAGGCGCTACCAGGAAACAGGCCAGTACATCAGGACACGTGGAGGAGGCAGTAGGAGGGCAACAACCCAGCAGTAGGACCGCTACCTCCGCCTTTGTGCAAGGAGGAGCACTGCCAGAGCCCTGCAAAATGACCTCCAGCAGGCCACAAATGTGCATGTGTCTGCTCAAACGGTCAGAAACAGACTCCATGAGGGTGGTATGAGGGCCCAACGTCCACAGTTGGGGGTTGTGCTTACAGCCCAACACCGTGCAGGACGTTTGGCATTTGCCAGAGAACACCAAGATTGGCTGGCGCCCTGTGCTCTTCACAGATGAAAGCAGATTCACACTGAGCACATGTGACAGACGTGACAGAGTCTGGAGACGCCGTGGAGAACGTTCTGTCTGCAACATCCTCCAGCATGACCGGTTCGGCGGGGGGTCAGTCATGGTGTGGGGTGGCATTTCTTTGGGGGGCCGCACAGCCATCTCTGTGCTCGCCAGAGGTAGCCTGACTGCCATTAGGTAGCGAGATGAGATCCTCAGACCCCTTGTGAGACCATATGCTGGTGCGGTTGGCCCTGATTTCCTCCTAATGCAAGACAATGCTAGACCTCATGTGTCAGCAGTTCCTGCAAGAGGAAGGCATTGATGCTATGGACCGCCCGTTCCCCAGACCTGAATCCAATTGAGCACATCTGGGACATCATGTCTCGCTCCATCCACCAACGCCACGTTGCACCACAGACTGTCCAGGAGTTGGTGGATGCTTTAGTCGAGGTCTGGGTGGAGATCCCTCAGGAGACCATGCACCACCTCATCAGGAGCATGCCCAGGCGTTGTAGGGAGGTCATACAGGCACGTGGAGGCCACACACACTACTGAGCCTCATTTTGACTTGTTTTAAGGACATTACATCAAAGTTGGATCAGCCTGTAGTGTGGTTTTCCACTTTAATTTTGAGTGTGACTCCAAATCCAGACCTCCATTGGTTGATAAATTTGATTTCCATTGATAATTTTTGTGTGATTTTGTTGTCAGCACATTCAGCTATGTAAAGAAAAAAAATATTTAATAAGAATATTTAATTCAGATCTAGGATGTGTTATTTTAGTGTTCCCTTTATTTTTTTGAGCAGTATATATATAAAACAATATCTAAAGAAATCCACACATACACTTACACACACTCCTAGAGTATATTATTATGTTCCCTCTTTCTCTCTCTCTCACTCTGTACCACAGGCATACACACACATGGGTGTGCATGGACGTCTCATGGTAGGGTGGGTATGGCTCATCTATGAGCATCCATCAATTTGATTACACTGTACAATATACTCTAGGAGTGTGTGTGTGTTGATTTCTTTATATTTTGTTTTATATACAGTACCAGTCAAAAGTTTGGACAAACCTACTATTGTAAAATAATAGTGAAGAGATCAAAACTATGAAATAAAATAACACATATGGATTCATGTAGTAACCAAAAAAGTGTTAAACAAATCAAAATATATTTTATATTATTCAAAGTAGCCACCCTTTGCCTTCAGTGTGTGCATATGGTGTGTGTGTATGTATAGTCTAGTGAGCCAATGCTTCGGTACTCTGTGCCGGACGGCAGAAGAGTGAACAGTTTATGGCTTGTGGGCTTGTTGGCTTTTGGGCCTTCCTCTGACACAGCCTGATATATAGGTCCTGGATGGCAGGGAACTCAGCCCCAGTGATGTACTTGGCTGTCCACACCAAACTCTGTAGTGCTTTGCGGTCAAGGGCATCTGCCATACCAAGCGGTGATGCAGCCAGTCAAGATGCTCTCGATGTTGCAGCTGTAGAACTTTTTGAGGATCCGAGGGCCCATGCCAAATCCTTTCATCCTCCTGAAAGCTCTTCACAACTGTACGGGTGTGTGTGAACCATGTGAATCTCTCGACCCGCTCCACAACAGCCCTGTCGATGTGGATGGGGGCGTGATCTCCCCTCTTTCTCATATAGTCCACGATCAGCTCTTTGATCTAACTGAATGTTGAGGGAGAGGTTATTGTCCTGGCTCCATACTGCCAGGTCTCTGACCTCCTTCCTGTGTGCTGACTCATCACCGTCGGTGATCAGGCCTACCACCATTGTTGTGGGAGCCGTGCGTGGCCACGCAGTTCTGGGTGAACTGGGAGTACAGGAGGGCACTAAGCACGCACCCCTGTCGGGCTACCGTGTTGAGTGTTAGTGTGGTAGTAGAGGTGTTGTTGTCTACCCTTACCACCTGGGGCCATCGCATCAGCAGGTCCAGATGCAGAGGTAGGGGTTCTGTCCCAGGATCCCTAGCTTGGTGATGAGCTTGGAGGGGACTGGTGTTGAACGCTGAGCTGTATTCTATGAACAGCCTTCTCACGTAGTTATTTCCAATCTTGTCCAGGTAGGAGAGAGCAGTGTGAAGTGCAATTGAGATTGAGTGATCTGTGGATCTGTTGGGGCGATATTCGAATTAGAGTGGTTATAGTGTGTCTGGGATGATGGTGTGGATGTGTGTCATGACCAGCCTTTCAAAGCATTTCATCATTACAGATATGAGTGCTACAGGGTGATATTAATTTAGCCAGGTTACCTTGGAGCTCTTGGGAACAGGGACAATGGTGGTCAGTTTGAAACATGTTGTGATTACAGACTGGGGCAAGGAGATATTAAAAATATATACTCCAGTTGTGTGTGTGTGTAAGTCTGTGGATTTCTTTAGATACTGTTTATATATAAGGAAAATCCAGTAAATGACTCACTGTTTAGTCTCCATTGATTTGCATTGGATTTGCTTATACTGCACATACTCTAGGGGGGTGTGTGTGTGTGTGTGTGTGTGTGTGTGTGTGTGTGTGTGTGTGTGTGTGTGTGTGTGTGTGTGTGTGTGTGTGTGTGTGTGTGTGTGTGTGTGTGTGTGTGTGTGTGTGTGTGTGTGTGTGTGTGTGTGTGTGTGAAAGATAATGTGTTTGTGTGTGTGAAAGAGAGAGTGTGTGTCGGTTTCTTTAGATATTGTTTTTATATACAGTACCAGTCAAAAGTTTGGACACACCTACTCATTCTGGAGTTTCTTTATTTTTACTATTTTCTACATTGTAGAATAATAGGGAAGGCATCAAAACTGTCTCGAACGTTGTCAGGGAAATGACCGGACCAAGGTGAAGGGCAACTCTGGCAGCGCCGGCGTGAAGGGCGACTCTGGCAGCTCCTGACTGACGGGCGGCTCGGGCAGCGCCGGAGTGAAAGGCTACTCTGGCAGCTCCTGACTGACGGGCGGCTCTGGCAGCTCCTGACTGACGGGCGACTCTGGCAGCTCCTGACTGACGGGCGGCTCGGGCAGCGCCGGAGTGAAAGGCTACTCTGGCAGCTCCTGACTGACGGGTGGCTCTGGCGGCTCCTGACTGACGGGCGGCTCTAGACAGGAGGGAGGCTCTGGAAGCGCTGGACAGGAGGGAGAGCCTGGAGGGAGTAGACGGAGACACAGCCTGGTGCGTGGGGCTGCCACAGGAGGCCTGGTGCGTGGAGGAGGCACAGGATGGACCGGACCGTGGAGGCGCACTGGAGGTCTCGAGCATCGAGCCTGTACAACCTATCCTGGCTGGATACCCGCTGTAGCCCGGCAAGTGCGGCGGGGTGGAACAGACCGCACTGGGCTGTGCTGGTGAACCGGGGACACCATGCGTAGGGCTGGTGCCATATAACCCAGGCCGAGGAGACGCACTGGAGACCAGATACGCTGAGCCGGCTTCATTCCTCCTGGCTCGATGCCCACTCTAGCCCGGCCGATACGAGGAGCTGCGATGTAGTGCTATGCGTGCGCACTGGGGACACCCTGTGCCTCACCGCATAACACGGTGCCTGCCCGGTTGTCACGTTCTGACCTTTATTTTCTGTGTTTTGTGTTTAGTTAGTATGGTCAGGGCGTGAGTTGGGTGGGCAGTCTATGTTTGTTTGTCTAGGTTTTGGGAATTTCTATGTTTCGGCCTAGTATGGTTCTCAATCAGAGGCAGGTGTCATTAGTTGTCTCTGATTGAGAATCATACTTAGGTGGCCTGGGTTTCACTGTGTGTTTGTGGGTGATTGTTTCCTGTCTCTGTGTGTGCACCAGATAGGACTGTAATTTGAGTTTTCACATTTTTTGTTTTGTTAGTTTGTTCATGTGTACCTTAAAGCATTAAAAAAGTACCATGGAAAATTACCACGCCGCGTATTGGTCCTCTGATCCGTTTCGCCTCTCCTCTTCGGAAGAAGAGGAGGAAACTCGTTACACCGGTCAATCTCTCCCCACTAAGATTTTTTTGGGGCTGCCTCTCGTCCCTGTTGCGCTGCCGTGCTAACTCCTCATATCGCCACCGCTCGGCTTTAGCTGCCTCCAGCTCTTCCCTGGGGCAGCAATATTCCCCAGCCTGTGCCCAGGGTCCCTTACCGTCCAAAATCTCCTCCCATGTCCAGGAGTCCAGAGCCCTCTGCTCCAGGTTAACACGCTGCTTGGTCCTTTTTTGGTGGGTAGTTCTGTAACGGTTGTTGTTGGTGGAAGGAGGAGAGGACCAAGTTTCAGCGGGGTACGGGTTCATAATTATTTTAATAGAACATTGAAAAATACAATAACAACAATGTGAACGAACGAAACCGAAACAGTTCTGTCTGGTACAGATACGAAACAAAAAACAACTACCCACAACTCAAGGGCGAAACGACGCTGCCAAAGTATGGTTCTCAATCAGAGACAACGATTGACAGCTGCCTCTGATTGGGAACCATACCAGGCCAAACACATAGAAATACAAACATAGAACAAAACATAGAATGTCCACCCCAGCTCACGCCCTGGCCAACCTAAAAGAGAGAAGTAAAAAAAGGAACTAAGGTCAGGACGGGACAATATACCACTAAACCTCAAGGTGCCTTGTTGCTTTTATAATCGGTTTCCCAACACAGAAAGGCTAGGAATGACACACCTAAATTGAAAATGTTGCTTTAGTAAATAAATTCACAATAAATACATTCCGCCAGAAAAGGTAGTCCGGACAAAAGTTATGTTGCTAGACTGGTTGCTATGCAACATAACCAAAGGCTAGCTAGCAAACTTAGGTTAAATGTATGCAAAAAGCGAGCATTATTACCACTTCAACAGTGACTGACACACGGCAATGATTTATTCATGTTGATCTGAATGTTGCCATTTATTGTGCACGAATGAAAAAGTTGTCTCATGTTATCGTAGGTTGTTTGCTTGCCCATGTTGTCATTTGTTGGCTCCATGCAGCTGGAAATGGAAGCTGGTGTGTTGTCAGATAGAACAGTGCTCCACCGCTTCCAGATTTGGCCTCCAGTAACTTTAAAGAGAGATTTTCAGATCTGTGTCCCCTGACAGACATTATTTCTCATGCCTCTAGTCCGGCATCTGACAGTTTCTGGATCATGATGGTTCGGACACAGTGGTTTGTGTAAATATGCAATGTACCAGCTATTTTGCAGATCTCTGGGAACATTGTTCCACCTTTGCCACAAAATGAAGTTGAAAATCAAACCACACTTTGTTCACCAAACCCTCAGGTGTTTCAGAGTCCAGAGCCTTGGATTGTTTGATGGTGTTTGGCTGCATGGTGGGCAGCACCCTTCTTTCCTCAACTTTTTAATCACGCAGACGTTGTGAATTGATATCAAGGCGAAAAGGCAAAAAGTCATAGTCATGGTTTACAGTCTGACATACACATGGCTAAATGCTGTTTTAGCCAATCAGCATCCAGTATTCAAACTACCTGGTTTATAACAGACCATATATCACAGGTATGACAAAACATTCCTTTTTACTACTCTAATTACGTTGGTAACCAGTTTAAAATAGCAATATGGCACCTCGGGGGTTTGTGGTATATGGGCCCCTCATGCATTATTGCTTAAATATACTGTAGTATGATACCGAAACGGTTGTAGGTTTACAAATGACAATGAGTTTAATCATATATTTGGCTTAGAACAGGTCAAATAACAATACTATAAGGTTTTAAACAATTTCATTCTGAAATGTATTTCAAAATACATATGCTGAAGTCATTTTAAGGACTTTTTCACATTTTCTCAAAATCCCAACTTTGATTGACACTGCAAGTATGATAGATACTGACAATGTTAAAATAGCCATGTGTCCTGTCTACACACTAGTACTAGCTATGTTGATACCACACATCATGCATTTACACCAAACAGAATTTGTTCTGTGGCGCATGTTAATAGTGTACTAAATATAGTACAAGGACTTGAATGGGTCAATACGGGCCCAGGCAGGTAGGTACAGTGCTGTACTCTACTGTATGTGCCCAGGTGTAACCCAGGCACAGCTGCAGAGCTATAGTACAGTAATGGAAGAGGTAAGAAAGTGTTGAAACTGCTTTCCTATGACAGGGATAATCAGCTCACTCCACCTCTGCAGGCATATCCCTGAGAGCAGGCACACCACTGCAAAATAGGTCGTTTTTAGTGTGTGTGTGTGTGTGTGTGTGTGTGTGTGTGTGTGTGTGTGTGTGTGTGTGTGTGTGTGTGTGTGTGTGTGTGTGTGTGTGTGTGTGTGTGTGTGTGTGTGTGTGTGTGTGTGTGTGTGTGTGTGTGTGTGTGTGTGTGTGTGTGTGTGTGTGTGTGTGTGTGTGTGTGTGTGTGTGTTTGATTGTGTGTGTGTGTGTTTGATTGTGTGTGTGTTTGATTGTTTCTGTCTGTGTGTTTGTGTACATGTTGACATACTGTTATGTGACGAGGCACATGGTAATTGTTTTAGAGAGTACATTATAATGTTGTTACAGCAGGTTATAATGAACACAAACTGTATGTTTACAACCCCCTGAATATGTTATGTCCCAAGTCAACCGCATTGTAATAACCAGAATAGAAAACACGTCAATACATTCCACACCTCGGCTCAATAACAAATGCCTCTTCAGTTACTAGCAAATATCCAAGTTAAGGAGGGAAACATGTTCTATTTGGTGCTCAGCAATGTTCTGGGGAATATTCTGTCTGCACGTTACACCATCTGAAATCAAATAAGAGCTTTCTTGCTATTGGATTTCAGACGGACATACACATAGGCCTGCTTCAATTTAGACATACCCTTGAGTAATATAAAATGATGCTCAATACATTACGTTTATATAGATTTTTTTTGAGAGGCTACAAATGATTAGAGCAGTGCAATTTAGGGGCTTGGTCAAATATTCAGGTTTAAATTTAATGAGCTGAACCTGCCTCTCATTTACCCCTCTTCTAATACCTAATCCTGTAGGGAACAACCAGTCTCTGGAGTACATACAGTACGTGCCATGGATAGCAGTTCAATTTAGCCATTATCTCTCTTACATAGTGGACTACGGAGACCAAAAAAGGAGAATAGTTCTCAGTCAGTTTCATTCACAGGGTAACATCCCTTTGGCCCTCCCGCCCTCTCTCTCTGCTGCCCCGCTCTCTGTCCTCTATTGTCAACTGTCCCCGGGGTAACCTTGTCACTTATCCTTAGTCTCGCCAGCCACAGAGGCTGTGCAGCTGTAATAGCTTTTGATTCCAGACAAACCCTTGGCGAAGTGCGCTCAGGGAGGGAGGGAGGTCCCAGTCATGCACGTTGGTCATTAATGACTTTGAGGACAAACCTCTGTCTTTTGTCTTTGACCCTGGGAGGTTTTTTTCTTCTAAATCTGGTCTTGAGGGGGAAGTAAAGTGCTTTGTGGCTTTGAAATATATATATTATCAAGAAAATGAATCCGATTACAATGACTGTTGACATCTGCACATGTTTTATTCGGACTGATACTTTCTATGCTACAGAGTTCACAATACTCTCCTTAAATGGGCATTGCATGCTAGACATGTAGCCAAGCCTGAGTCATTGGCTTGAGAACAAACCCTGGTTGTCTTCTGAAGGTTGTGGTTGAGTGATGAAAGCAGAAAACATCAGAGCTCCATCTGCAGTATGTCTTACTAGGTACAGTACTCAGATACAGACCCAGACGGACAGAAAAAAGAGAAAAGCTCAAACTATATTTATTCACCTATCTAAATAGCATAGTGACACAGTCAGTCTTATCTACAGTAAAATACATGTCTCAGTAGGTTGACCCAGGCTGGGCCAGATGGCTGTCTGGCTCTGATCTCCCTTCTTGAGATACGATTTCGCTATCTGCATCCTGTTGTTCTGATTCCAATCTCCAACTACCACGTTGAAAGCCATCCTTTTGCTTCCCACAGAAACTGAACAGTTGGACAGTAACTGAACCCCTAAACCAGGCAGGGGGTTTCTATGCAACCTTTATGGAATTGTTCTTGCCCTCAGAGACATGTATCCTCTGTACTTTCCCTATGCCTAAATACAATGCACATCCTGAACCATAACATGCACGTAGATTCAACCTAACCCACAACAGAATAATTAATAGGCTAATTATACAAGAAAGGGTGCTCAGGTCATAGCGTTCTCCAGCAGTGTATTGACATTTGTGAGTCTGACCAGCTCTTTTCCCCATTAATATCAATCAGCAATATTTTATGAGCTTCTGATACAGGTCAACCAACACCAAGAGACCTCAAGTTGTACAACTGATTTACGACTAATTTAGCACAATCATTCTGATACAACTGATGTTTTTGTAATAGAACAGAGTTTTCTTGCACAAAATTGTTTACACCACCATTGTCCAATGTCTCTACAACACATGCGTATTTAATTACGTGCAGAGAAATGTTCTGTTGTATCACAACCATTGTGCCAAACTTGTTATACAGGGGCCCTAAAGTGGTTACTTGGCCTGCACAGCACATTCACATATTGTAGACTGTCTGAAACTGTGGTGTAGAGGACTTATGGCTAACACACCTCCAATGCTGCTTCATATCGTGTCCCTGGGTACTCAAAGATTAACATGTCGTGGACATTTTCATTGGATACACTAAACCACATCTATCCACACAACCATTTTTTGAATTACAACCACCATAGATACAAATACACAGTAGATTCCGGCTCTGGAGTTTTCTCTCTTCCAACACGTGATAACCATGACGGGCAGACCTAGCAGAACGTTCTGTAACAAAGCACAGACAAAGTTCATCAAGTTAGTGTGTCACTCATTGTGACCTAAACGGACAGCTTATAACCTCTCCAGGTATTAATTATTTGTTTTCGGGAAGAGACATTTTCAATTCAACTGGAGCAGCAACAAAACATGGTTGTGTCCAGTATTACATTTCACTGTTACTCAGCATCAATCTACAATTATAGATATTGATATTTGAAATATATCATACTGTATGTACAATTATGTATATATACAGTGCCAGTCAACAGTTTGGAGACACCTACTCATTTAAAGGTTTTTATTTATTTGTACTATGTTCTACATTCCAAAAAAGTGTTCAACAAATCAAAATACTGTATATTTTAGATTTTAGATTCTTCAAAGTAGCCACCCTTTGCTTGATGACAGCTTTGCACACTTTTGGCATTCTCTCAACCAGCTTCATGAGGTAGTCACCTGGAGCCCCCTGGATCGATGATGAATTGAATAATTGTATGATTCAAATTAATAATTCAAAAAAGGTGGCAAACAATTCAGTCTGCTCAGCTAATTGGTTGACATAATGTCAACTGAGACATGTTTTACTGAACTTTATCAAATAAAATAAGAAATTAAATTACCAAAACAAGATAAATGACATAAAAAACAATTGAAAAATACTTTTGAGTACCTTTTTGAGCAGAAAATCTAATTAATCTCCATCGTTCGTTGAAGTTGATGTGTCGTTTATAACAACACCTTTTGATATAGCCAATCATTTCAATTACTATTTCACTAGTAAAGTGGACAATCTGAGAAGTAAAATGACAATATTGAACGGTAAAGCATCATATTTGTGTATTGATAATGAAAGAGATGGATTGATGTTTTGAATTTAGTCAGGTTTATGTGGAAGAGGTGGAAAAACGATATCCATCAATAATGATAAGCCGCGGTAGAAGACTGTATTTCCACAGTTATTTGCCATGTCTTTAACCAAAGCCATAAGTAGTGTGTGTGTTCAGAGGCGTGGAAGGAAGCTAAAGTAATTCCACTATCTAACAATAGTAAAACACCCTTTCCTGGCTCTAACAGCTGACCAATGAGTTTGCTGCCTGTTCGTAGTAAACTGTTGGAGAAAATTGTGTTTGAACAAAGAACAAGTTAACTACTGACTTTCGGCATGCATATAGGGAAGGGCACTCAACTAGCACTGCAGTCACTCAGATGACTGATGATTGGCTAAATTAAATGGATAATAAGATGATAGTTGGAGATGTATTGTTCGATTTCATTGCAGCCTTTGATGTTATTGATCATAATCTGATATTGAAGATTCTCACTTGCTATGGCTTTACATCACCTGCCATCACATGGTTGGAAAGTTATTTATCCAATATAACCCAGAGAATATTCTTCAATGGAAGCTTCTCTAACATCAGATATGTACAGTGCGCTGTCCCTCAGGGTATTTGCCTTGGGCTGTTACACTTCTCTATTTTAACAAATGATTTGCCACTTGTCTAGAAGAAGCTAAATTGACTGTGCATGTTGATGATTGCATACTCTACTCATCAGCACCTACAGCCAGTGAGCTCACTGACACTCTTAGCAAGGAGTTACAGTGTCAGAATGGGTAATTAAGAATAAACTGGTCTTAAGAACATTTAAAGCAAAAGCATTGTATTTGGTTCAAAGCGTTCTCTTCATCCAAACCTCAACTGGAGTTGTGCATAAAGGGTGTGACCATTGAATGAGTTGAAGAAGCGGAACTCCCAGGAGTAACATTGGATGGTCAGTGATCATGGTCAAGTCATATTGACAAAGCTGTTCTGCGTTTTTTGACACAAAGATCAACTGTACTAGTTGTTCAGGCTCTGATCTTGTCCCATCTTGATGTACTGTGCGGTAATATGGTCATGCGTAGCAAAGACCGAACAAAGCTGCTGCTGGCTCAAAACAAAGCACCATGCCTTGCAAGGTCTAACTGCCCACACAGATACACCTTCATGGTTGAAGGTTGAGGAGAAAATGTACTACTTCCATTCTAGTCTGAAATTGCCAAACCACTTGTATAATCTATTTGCATACAGTTCAAACAGACATACATACCCCACCAGACTCGCCACTATGGGTTTCTTCACTGTACCCAAAACAAAAACAGATTTAATGCATAGCTCAGTTATGTATAGAGCCATGTCTTTGTGGAATGCTCTGCCACCAGAGGTTACTCAGGCAAAAAGCAAGTTTAACTTGAAAAAACAGATTTGAAAAAGTATTGTATCAAAGCTTTTCCTCTTTCTAAGGATCTAGTTTAACTGTACTGTATATAAAAATATTAACATATGAATTGTGTGTAAATAGTATTTTTGTTGTCTCTTGGTGTCTTTCCAATAAATAACTCTTATTTTTTTATTTTGAATTTAATGTAATATCTTGTGTTGTTCTTGTGTTATAACTATTCTGTACTTTGTCATGTATTTGTATGCTTTGTATGGACCCCAAGAGGAGTAGCTGCTGCATGTGCAATATCTACTAGGGATCCTACCTAACTAAACTAAATACAGTAAATTACATTTTTTACACACAGTAGTTACATAAAAAATATATTGTTTTTTTTATAATACATGTTACGTGTTCCGTAGACTCAGACATCTACATAGTGTTTTCAGAAATATCTACTACCGATCATGATCATCCCACGCCTCAGCTACTCTCTGCCTATCCCTCCTATCTCTGTAGACCATCCTCTTTTCATTTACACTGTGACATATATTTTTCACCTGTGCTGTGATGTCTTATATGAATGTTTAACTAAATTGCATAGTATCCACATATTGTAAGTTAAAGATTAATATTTTTCCAATTCTAGATATTGCTATTCTAAGAACCTTTTCATGTCTGTGATATTTGGTTCTGTTTACTAACACAAGAATGTAAAAATGGGACGTAAACATGGTGATTTTTTCTCTCCATTTCAGACAAGACTGATTACTTGCATCATAATCTCTCTGCTTTGGGAAAGGTTTGGAAACTAGCTAAGCCTATAATCTCTTCCTCCCACTACTTCACTAAAGTCAATAGGAAACTCCAATTACCAGCATAAATACAGTTAATTTCCTATCCTGGATAGGTCCTCAGCACTTTCTTAAAGTAAAATGTTTTTTTTGCCTTAACTTAATTGGTGAGTTGTATTCAGACCCATTTAGAAAATTGTTCAGTAACTTTTCTTAAAATGTTCTGAGTTAATGAAACGGAAGGGGGAAAAAATTACAATAGATGTCCATACGCTATACATAAACAAGTTTTGCATGAAAAAAACGCAAGTCAATTCACAATAGAGCATGAACTATTCAACTCTGTATTCGTTCAAAGGAGTATTGCGTTTCCTGTTCTTGCCCCTCGCCGTTTGTCATCTTTATTGGCTCTTATTGTCGGGTCTCAATGGAATCTCTGACCCTGGTTGTTTCATTAAGCGATGTTAGCTTGAAAACCCCAAAGGGGAGCCTTCATTAAGTTTCCTTATTAAACCATTTTTACATCACTTAATACGAGAGCTCCATCAGTGCTGTTTGAGAAGTGGGAGAACCCAGAGGATAATGAAATCAATACCTTCAGGCAAGGGAAGCTAACAAGGTTTGTGTACTGTCATGTTCTTTCTCTTTAGTAATCCCTGGGATTTCTGCACAGGTTTATAATGTCCTACCAGATGTCTTCCACTTGATCGTAGAATAGGGTTTTCAGTTTTTGTCTTCACACGCTTAAAGCAGTCTTTGAAGGTGATGTGTCTAAAGATATCACCTAGGCAGCATTGTAATGACGTTCACCTCTCATATAGAGACGTAGACTAAAAATAGATCCAGTGTTTATCTTTATCGAATGCATTAAGCAACATGAGGTTTATACAGTATCACATATTACTATCGTTTATGCAATGGGGGGTCTAATCGTGGACGCTGACTGATTAAAACCGCATTCCAGCCAGTATCTATTCCACAAGTTACCACGGCTAAAGCTATGATGTTGAAATGCCTATTTACTCTGTTCCATCTCACTGCGCAATCCACTGTCTCATCAGCCCAGCCAGACAATTTATAAATTTGATCTCCACTGTAAAAAGCATCTAGACATTATCACCCATTTATTTTAGACTAGCAATTGGTTTTCAATAGCAGAGATTTGTATAAACCTTGCTGTCTGTCTCTCTGACATTTGCAACATGGCTTCAATATTAAAATTTGATCTCCAGCTGTCCTATAGTAATGAACGTGTGGGGGTCAGTAGTCCGGTTGAGACAGACAGGCAGGGAACTTTTCTCAGCCCGTCGAAATCATTAACGAGCATAATTGTTATGGATAAATACAAAGAAATGTCAATAGAAAACAGGTCAAACAAAATGAAATGCAGCTCGTTTGCAGTCTTACCAGCTTCAGTTTGAAGCAATTGTGTTGTTGTTCAGCTCCTTTGTACAACAGTGTCCTAACAAGAGAGCACATTTTCTGTGCCAGGTTTAATAGTGCATCATTAGCTCATTGTTAGGAATGTATCCAAATAAATGTCACTAGAAAACGGCTTAAACAAATGCAAATACAGCTACTTATTCTGGGTGCACTGCTTGACTGTAAGTTAGCCGTAGTTGGTTAGCTAGCAAGCTAGGAATAGGAATGTTGCCACCTAAAATGGCAACAGAACATTTGAAACGAATGACTGGGTCGCGTCCATGGATACAAAACAAAAAGACTTAACAACTGGATCTCGTCTCTGGCAACCAAACCGTAAGAGAGTATAACAAAATCTGTAGGAATATGCACAATCAAAATGGTGTCTGTATATCATAAAATTTGGCTCAAACAATGTATGCCGGAAGAAATCCCTCCATCATGGTAGCCTACTGTATCTATTACACCGTTTAACATCATTACACCGTCTAAAATCATTACACTGTCTAACATCATTACACCGTCTGACATAATTACACCGGCTAACATCATTACACCGTCTAACATCATTACACCGTCTGACATCATTACACCGTCTGACATCATCACACTGTCTGACATCATTACACCGTCTAACATCATTACACCGTCTGACATCATTACACCGTCTGACATCATTACACCGTCTAACATCATTACACCGTCTGACATCATTACACCGTCTAACATCATTACACCGTCTGACATCATTACACCGTCTAACATCATTACACCGTCTGACATCATTACACCGTCTACCATCATTACACCGTCTGACATCATTACACCCTCGAATATCATTACACCGTCTAACATCATTACACCGTCTAACATCATTACACCATCTAACATCATTACACTGTCTAACATCATTACACCGTCTAACATCATTACACAGTCTGATATCATTACACCGTCTAAAATCATTACACCGTCTAACATCATTACACCGTCTGAAATCATTACACCGTCTACCATCATTACACCGTCTAACATCATTACACCGTCTAACGTCAATTCACCGTCTAACATCAATACACTGTCTAACATCATAACACTGTCTAACATCATTACACCGTCTGACATCATTACACCGTCTAACGTCACTAAACCGTCTAACATCATTACACCGTCTAACATCATTACACCGTCTAACATCATTACACCGTCTGACATCATTACACCGTCTAACATCACTAAACCGTCTAACATCATTACACCGTCGACCATCATTACACCGTCTGACATCATTACACCGTCTGACATCATTACACTGTCTAACATCAATACACAGTCTACAATTACACCGTCCAACATCTTTACACCTTCTAAAATCATTACACCGTCTAACATCATTACACCGTCTGACATCATTACACTGTCTAACATCAATACACAGTCTAAAATTACACCGTCCAACATCTTTACACCTTCTAACATCATTACACCGTCTGACATCATTACACAGTCTAAAATCATTACACCGTCTAACATCATTACACCGTCTAACATCATTACACCGTCTGACATCATTACACCGTCTAACATCATTAAACCGTCTGACATCATTACACCGTCTAACATCATTACACCGCCTGACATCATTACACAGTCTGACTTCATTACACCGTCTAACTTCATTACACCGTCTGACATCATTACACCGTCTGACATCATTACACCGTCTGACATCATTACACCGTCTAACATCATTACACCGTCTGACATCATTACACTGTCTAACATCAATACACAGTCTAAAATTACACCGTCCAACATCTTTACACCTTCTAACATCATTACACCGTCTGACATCATTACACAGTCTAAAATCATTACACCGTCTAACATCATTACACCGTCTAACATCATTACACCGTCTAACATCATTACACCGTCTGACATCATTACACCGTCTAACATCATTACACCGTCTGACATCATTACACCGTCTGACATCATTACACCGTCTAACATCATTACACCGTCTAACATCATTACACCGTCTGACATCATTACACCGTCTAACATCATTACACCGTCTGACATCATTACACCGTCTGACATCATTACACCGTCTAACATCATTACACCGTCGACCATCATTACACAGTCTGAAATCATTACACCGTCTAACATCATTGCACCTTCTGACATCTTTACACTGTCTGACATCATTACACCTTCTAACATCATTACACCGTCTGACATCATTACACAGTCTAAAATCATTACACCGTCTAACATCATTACACCGTCTAACATCATTACACAGTCTGACATCATTACACCGTCTAACATCATTGCACCTTCTGACATCTTTACACTGTCTGACATCATTACACAGTCTAACATCATTACACCATCTAACATCATTACACCGTCTGACATCATTACACCGTCTGACATCATTACACCATCTGACATCATTACACCGTCTGACATCATTACACCGTCTGACATCATTACACAGTCTGACTTCATTACACCGTTTAACATCATTACACCATCTAACATCATTACACCGTCTAACATCATTACACCGTCTGACATCATTACACCGTCTGACATCATTACACCATCTGACATCATTACACCATCTAACATCATTACACCGTCTAACATCATTACACCGTCTGACATCATTACACCGTCTGACATCATTACACAGTCTGACTTCATTACACAATTTAACATCATTACACCATCTAACATCATTACACCGTCTAACATCATTACACCGTCTGACATCATTACACCGTCTGACATCATTACACCATCTGACATCATTACACCATCTGACATCATTACACCATCTGACATCATTACACAGTCTAACATCATTACACCGTCTGACATCATTACACCATCTGACTTCATTACACCGTCTAACATCATTACACTATCTAACATCATTACACCGTCTAACATCATTACACCATCTAACATCATTACACCGTCTGACATCATTACACAGTCTAACATCATTACACCGTCTGACATCATTACACCGTCTAACATCATTACACAGTCTAACATCATTACACCATCTAACATCATTACACCGTCTGACATCATTACACAGTCTGACTTCATTACACCGTCTGACATCATGACACCATCTAACATCATTACACCGTCTGACATCATTACACAGTCTGACTTCATTACACCGTCTAACATCATTACCCCATCTAACATCATTACACCGTCTAACATCATTACACCGTCTAACATCATTACACCGTCTAACATCATTACACCATCTGACATCATTACACAGTCTGACTTCATTACACCGTCTGACATCATTACACCGTCTAACTTCATTACACCGTCTAACATCATTACACAGTCTAACATCATTACACCATCTAACATCATTACACCGTCTAACATCATTACACCGTCTAACATCATTACACCTTCTGACATCATTACACAGTCTGACTTCATTACACCGTCTGACATCATTACACCGTCTAACATCATTACACCGTCTAACATCATTACACCGTCTAACTTCATTACACCGTCTAACATCATTACACAGTGTAACATTCTTCTCATTGTAGCTGAACTTCTTCATAGTATTGTGCAGGTAATTCATGAGGTGGAAACAATTTGAAAACCAGGCTTGTCAGCTTAACTCTATTGCCTCGATTGCAAAGCCATGACCGGTGCATTGGTTCATGTATGTCGTCGAGTTGATATACAGTACTGTATATGTGACTCGTTTCAGGGAACGTCGCACGTCTCTACTTCACTGGAGTGGCATTGGAATGAATTCTTTATCAAAATGTGTTTTTTTGGCAGAAATGCCTTCTGGAACATGTGAACTTTCAATGCGACTTAATAACAAACGTGTATGCTATCTGTAAATGACAACACAATTATTAAATTACGAGTCTAGTTGGTTTAGCCACGGACAGGAACCTTCCCGCTAGCCATCATTGGCTGAGACAATTGATATTATCCACTCTGGTTAAGTGAAAAGATAGTGGGGTGGCGAGCATGTCTTTTGTACTTTGCATACAGACATACTACGTTATTTGTTGAGTAAAATGGCATGTTGTAAGGTGTAGGCTTGATCAATGTGCTCCTGTCACAGGAGTTGATTCTGAGGCAAACAAGACCTTATTAGGTTGGTTGTCTTCTCCTGATTAAGGGGACTTCCAACTGTCTGTATACTCTAGTTACGTGCCCTGTGTGGAGGTTGTCGTTAATAAAAGTAGAAAGGCGGAATTGATACAATTCGAAAGCTGCTGTTCACTACTCGATTCTTTAATTTGCCTGGTCAATTATTTAGCTGCACTTTGATCCCATGAAGTGGTTTGAAGGAGAGGAAGGGACAAGAGAGGTCGGTCCAAGAAAATATCTGTCCAGTTTGGTTAAGAGATGTTTGATCTTCCGACGAATGTACGCGCTTCGACAACTGATCATCTGGTGAGAAGGAATTTGGCCATGACCTTGCAGCAGTCAGTCAACACCTTAAAGTTCTATTTAGACTCCACAGCCGTTGAGACCCTGTAGAGCCAGCGACTCATTAATACAGTGCCTTCAGAAAGTATTCATACCCCTGATAGAAGATAGAAAAAATATTTAGAACCTCTCCGGATTACGACCAAATCATTATATATGATGTAAAATAATTTTACATTACTATGTAGTTTACCAATAAAATGGTCTGATGGTGATGTGGATATACATGTCCCAAAATAAATGATACCACGCTCTGTCTGGTGGAAAGCAGACTGAACCAGATTTTCCTCTAGGAGTTTGCCTGTGCTTAGCTCCATTCCATTTATTTTTAAACCTGAATAACTCCCCAGTCCTTAACGATTACAAGCATACTCATGACATGATACAGCCTCCACCATGTTTGAAAATACGGAGCGTGGTACTCAGACATGTGTTGTATTGGATTTGCCCCAAACATAACATAACACTGTATTGAGGACAAACAGTGAATTGCTTTGCCACGTTATTTGCAGTATTAATTTAGTGCAGTGTTGCAAACAGGATGCATGTTTGGACTATTTTTACTTTGTACATGCTTCCTTCTTTTCACTCTGTCATTTAGGTTAGTATTGTGGAGTAACTACAATGTTGCTCATCCATCCTCAGTTTTCTCCTATAACTGTAACTGTTTTAAAGTCACCATTGGCCTCATGATGAAATTACTGAGCGACTTTCTTCCTCTCCGGCAACTGAGTTAGGAAGGATGCCTGTATCTTTGTAGTAACTGGGTTTATTGATTTATAGTGCCTTCGGAAAGTATTCAGACCCCTTGACCTTTACCAAATTTTGCTAGCTTACAGCCTTATTCCAAAAGTGATTACATCTACACACAATACCCCAAAATGACAAAGCAAAAAACAGGTTTTTAGAAATGTTTGCTAATTTATTAAAAAAAACTGAAATATCACATTTACATAAGTATTCAGACCCTTTACTCTGTACTTTGTTGAAGCACCTTCGGCAGCGAATACTGCCTCGAGTCTTATTGGGTAGGATGCTACAAGCCTGGCACACCTGTATTTGGGGAGTTTTCCCACCTTTCCTCATTGCAGATCCTCTCAAGCTCTGTCAGGTTGGATAGGGAGCTTTGCTGCATAGCTATTTTTAGGTCTCTCCAGAGATGTTTGATTGGGTTCAAGTCCGGGCTCTGGCTGGGCCTGTTTTCGCTTTGTCATTATGGGGAATTGTGTGTAGATTGCTAAGGATTTTTTTTACTTAATCCATTTTAGAATAAGGATGTGACGCAACAAAATGTGGAAAAAGTCAATGGGTCTGATTACTTTCCGAAGTCACTGTACCATCCAAAGGGTCATTCATAACTAGCTCAAATGGATATTCAATGTATGCTTTTTTTTACCAATCTACCAATAGATTTTTGTGAGGCATTGAAAAACCTCCCTGGTTTATATGGTTAAAATTCCCTACTCGAAAGAGGGACCTTACAGATAAATGTATATGTGAGGTACGGAGATGAGGTACTCATTAAAAAATTATGTTAAACACTATTATTGCACACAGATTGAGTCCATGCAACTTATCATGTGACTTGTTAAACACATTTTAACTCCTGAACTTATTTAGGCTTGCCATAACATAGGGGTGGAATTCTTATTGACTTAAAACATTTCATCTTTACATTTTTTATTAATTTGTTAAAAAGGGGAAAAAAATCTACATTGACATGATGGGCTATTATGTGGAGGCCAGTGACAAAAAAAAGCTTAATTTAATTGATTTTAATTTCAGGCTGTAACAAAACAAAATGTGGAAAAAGTCAAGATTGTGAATACTTTCAGAAGGCACTGTACATATTTATGAACTTAATTGAATGAATTAGCTGTTATCGAGTCATGAATGTCTTTCACAATAGACCGCTTTGCTTTGTGGCTTCAAACACTGTATCACGGCAACAGGTCCCATGACCTGGCCAACGGCTTTCATTTGCAGCACGATTTCTGTATCTTCGATTATAAAGATGCTGTTCATCCAAAAAGACTGCCTTCATCCCTCTGTAGATTTTGATCATTGCATACTCCTCTCATTTGAATATTACTATAGTGTGAAAGCACTCATGCTTCTCATCCTTAAATCATCCATTTTAATTAGTAATGTATTTCAGGTCTTTCTCCATTGGTTAGTGTAATTTAAAGGGTGACTGCACTTCCTGATTTGGCCTCGTCTTAGATTTGGTTCATTAAGAAATGCTAGCGGCCATGACTGAATTACATCGTGAGTTGGTTTCAGGGTGTGGATTGATGTGGATGTCTCTTGTGTGTGTTCGCAGGTGGGAAGAGTTAGAAAAATAATTTAGCCAATTAGCTTCAGCTGGCTGATGTGCAACTGTGGCAAAATTAGTTTGACTTTGGATAGCCTATCTTTGGGGCTAGTTAGGGACCTTCAATAAATTACACAATGTAAATAGGACAATATTTTAATGTTGCACATGTTTTAGTTCTCTCATTAAATGCTTTCAATATTTATATATGAATTTCTACAATTTAGAAATTTAAAGCTATAACATTTTAAAATAATATCCCATATTTTGATGGTCCATAACTAGTCTCATATGGAAATCGTACAGTATGTTAAACCAAATTGACTATGGGCATTATGATCAGGTGGTATGCAGCTGTGCTTCGAATTGATCATTACTTGGGTGCTGCCAGCTGTGGGCATGTTATGGTAGACTTCATTCCGTGACATGCAATTTTTTTCCTATCGTCTGTTTTGGACAAGACTGACTTTATGACAGGAATTATCCTGTTTATAGCTTGCAGTCAATTTTGACACTAGAAGAAATGTTTCTGACTCAAATTGATGCCACACAGGCCATTTTCAAAACCAGAAGTAGATTTTTATGGGCAATCGCTCTTTAAGACACCACAGATTCCCTCATCACAACAACAACTACTCTCTGGTTGCATCCCAAATGGCACCATATCCCTTATTTAGTGCACTACGTTTGACTTATACCCTGGTCAAAAGTAGTGCACTAGATAGGGTATAGGGTACCATTGGAGATATAGCCTCTGAGATGTAGCTTCTGACTTAATTGCTTTGTTTAACAAAAGTAGCAATCAATCACACTGTCATGCTTCTCAGCCATGTAACAAATGAGAAGGATAGTATTCAGGGATTTTCCCACCAAAGCACCCACCCCCCCCCCAACCATTTTTTACAGTCACCGATGATGGAAAACTGTTGAGCAATTTACATTCTGTCAATCTTCATCTTGTGCCGTTTCATCGTTCAGTTTCAAAAAGTAATTGTTGACTCACGCTGGTAGTGGCAAAAGGAAAAATAACACTGAAAACGCAATGAGGTTTACAATATTCATCTGAACAAATCTATTCAAAGAGTTCCATCCAAAACACACGAACGTAGTTAATATTATTGTATCGAGTACATTTTCTCCAAAAAAAGTCTTATACTTTTATTTGGACTTATTCATGCAGAGCTGTTTCTGTCTGCATCTACACTACTGGTCAAAGGTTTTAGAACACCGACTCATTTCATGTTTTTTATTTATTTTCACTATTTTCTGCATTGTAGAATAATAGTGAATACATCAAAACAATGAAGAAACACATATGGAATCATGTAGTAACCATAAAAGTGTTAAACAAATCCAAATCCAAATATATTTTATATTTGAGATTCTTCAAATAGCAACCCTTTGCCTTGATGACAGCTTTGCACACTCTTGGCATTCTCTCAACCAGCTTCATGAGGTAGTCACCTGGAATGCATTTCAATTAACAGGTGTGGCTTCCTAAAAGTGTGGAATTTCTTTCCTTAATGTGTTTGAGCCAATCAGTTGTGTTGTGACAAGGTAGGGGTGTATACAGAAGATATCCCTATTTGGTAAAATACCAAGTCCATATTATGACAAGAACAGCTCAAATAAGCAAAGAGAAAGGACAGTCCATCATTACTTTAAGACATGAAGGTAAGTCAATACGGAAAATGTCAAAGTTTCTTCAAGTGCCGTCCCAAAAACCATCAAGCGCTATGATGAAACTGGCTCTCATGTGGATCGCCACAGGAATGGAAGACTCAGAGTTTCCTCTGCTGCAGGGGATAAGTTCATTAGAGTTACCAGCCTCAGAAATTGCAGCCCAAATAAATACTTCAGAGTTCAAGTAACAGACACATCTCAAAATCAACTGTTCAGAGGTGACTGTGTGAATCAGGCCTTCGTGTTCAAATTGATTCAAAGAAACCACTACTAAAGGACACCAATTAGAAGAGACTTGCTTGCGACAAGAAACATGAGCAATGGACATTAGACCAGTGGAAGTTTGTCCTTTGGTCTGGAGTCCAAATCGGAGATTTTTTTGTTCCAACCACAAATGCGGAGATCATCCATTCACCCAGACCGTGTCTCACAAAGACACGGTCTGGGTGAACGGATGATCTCCGCATTTGTATTTATCTCCTTAAAGCATGGAGGAGGAGGTGTTATGGTGAGGTGGTGCTTTGCTGGTGACACTTTCTGTGATTTATTTAGAATTCAACGCACACTTAACCAACATGGCTACCACAGCATTATGCAACAGTACAGTATCCCATCTGGTTTGCACCTAGTTTTCAACAGGACAATGACCCATCACACCTCCAGGCTGTGTAAGGTCTATTTTACCAAGAAGGAGAGTGCCTTATCTCAGCTCACTGGTCACGATTACAACATGCACCCTTAGCACGCGCTCCAGCAGGTATATCTCACTGGTCATCCCCAAAGCCTCCTTTGGCTGCCTTTCCTTCCAGTGTGCTGCTGCCAGTGATTGGAACTAATTGCAAAAATCGCTGAAGCTGGAGACTTATATTTCCCTCACTAACTTTAAACATCAGCTATCTGAGCAGCTGACCGATCGCTGCAGCTGAACATAGTCCATCTGTAAATAGCCCACCCAATCTACCTACCTCATCCCCATATTGTTTTTATTTAATTCTCTGCTCTTTTGCACACCAGTGTCACAACTTGCACATCATCATCTGCTCATCTATCACTCCAGTGTTAATCTGCTAAATTGTAATTACTTCGCTACTATGGCCTATTTATTGCCTTACCTCCTCACGCCATTTGCACACACTGCATATAGACTTTAGACTTTTTTTTCTCTATTGTGTTATTGACTGTACGCTTGTTTATTCCATGTGTAATTCTGTGTTGTTGTTTGTGTCACACTGCTTTGCTTTATCTTGGCCAGGTCGCAGTTGAAAATGAGAACTTGTTCTCAACTAGCTTACCTGGTTAAATAAAGGTGAAATAAAATGTAAAATATTGGAGTGCTACATCAGATGACCTGGCCTCCACAATCCCCTTTCCTCAACCAAATTGAGATGGTTTGAGATGAGTCGGACTGCAGAGTGAAGGAAAAGCAGCCGACAAGTGCTCAGCATAATGAGTAGATGTTCTAAAACTTTTGACCGGTAATCAATCAATCAATCTATCTATCTATCTATCTATCTATCTATCTATCTATCTATCTATCTATCTATCTATCTATCTATCTATCTATCTATCTATCTATCTATCTATCTATCTGTCTATCTAGTCCCTCCAATGGGAATCTATCTATCTAGTCCCTCCAATGGGAATCTGTCTATCTAGTCGCTCCAATGGGAATCTATCTATTTAGTCTCTCAAATGGGAATCTATCTATTTAGTCCCTCCAATGGGAATCTATCTATCAGGTCACTCAATTGGGAGGTAGAACCTCTTAAGATAGTGGCATTAAAATGAACTGGGTAGGTGTAGGGGGTTTTGGGGTCGGTTTGGAATTTGATTAATGGAGCATTGATATGCATGGCTAATAAAATGAGAGCCTGGAAATTGCTATCCTATCTTGATGGGCCTGATAATTTGAGAGTGGAGAGACTTTCTTATCTCAGTCAACACTACCTGTTATTTGACTGGTTTAGGAGTAATCCGTGATAGCAATTAAGACTGGTTTCCCACTGTATTTAAATGGTAAATTATACCTTTTGTACATTCTGCTTCAGCTGTGAAACTCCACTGTCTACATTCTAATGTTCGAGAGAGAGTTTTGTGATGAAATAAGGATATATGGCTCTGGTTCATTAGCTTTAATAGCGTCTATGGGTCACAATCTGACTCACACAAACATATTGTGCTAAAAATAAAGGGTTAGCATTTGATTTATGGTATGGTGGCCCTGTGGGAAAAATCTGTGCCTAGTTTGCCTGTGCTTATGCTGCACCCATGTGGTGCTCTTTACATTGACCTTAGGTAGTTTACCCTTTGAACAGTAGCATTTAAACAGGCTAAATATGTGGGCTCCACTGCATGGACAGTTATAGATCTGGAATCAAGCAACAGTCACTCTGGTGGTCTATACAAGAGTCAATGTAGGATTGTTCAGATAATAAAATATCCAATATGCATTGATTTAGGTGATACCTAATGGTGTAAAATTGATTGAAACCAATGATAATAACAGCGGGTAAGGAATGGCTCGCTGTTAACTTTGTTGTTATTCTTCAGGGAAGCAAGGTGGTAGAGGTCTAGCATGATTGTCCCACTCAGAATCCTAATTATCTAGCCTCTTAACAAAAATGGATGTTTGGCATTTGGAAATATATCTGGCTGGTATTGCGGTCTGAACGAAGGAGAGCAGTCAATTCCCCGTTGTTGATTGTGTGGCGGCTGAACTGTAATAATAACATTAATCCTCGTGGAAGGTATCTGCAAGCCCGTAGATTGCTTTGTGCAAAGTACATTATTTCTCAGTCACTTCATCCAATTACATTTTATTGAGATGTCAAGGATAACCAAAAAGAGAATTTAGGCAAAGTAATCAGGAAGTGCCTTTAGTTGTTCCGCTCTATTACAGTATAGTGTTCAAGACACAACGGGGGTGCCCAGATGTCTTATCTTTTTACCGTGCCTTATACTGATCCAAACTTTCCCTCTCTCTGGGCCCCAGATTTTGTGTGAGAAGTCCCCTAATGCTTTAGAAAAGCAGGCTTTCCAAAATGTTTAAAGCAGCAATCTGTGATTAGTACATTCATTGTTGAATGTTTAAATTAATAATATACAGTATACCCATTGACTGTTTTGCTGTTGTACTGTTGTCACTGCAGATTTCCCCTTTAATGAGCTACACGTCAAGGGAGGTTGGTCGCACCTTAATTGGGGAGGATGGGCTCGTGGTAATGGCTGGAGTGGAATGAGTGGAATGGTATCAAATATATCAAACACATGGTTTGATGTCATTCCATTCGCTCCGTTCCAGACATTATTATGAGCCTTCCTCCCCTCAGCAACCTTTTCTGCTACACGTATACATAGTTCTATGCTGTACTGGGTAAGAGGCCTTTGGGAAGTAATACATGTCTTTTTTCTTCAATGGTATAGACCACAAATCTAGTTGAGTGTACAAAACATTAGGAACTGCTTGGACGCCTGCTCTTTTCATGTCATCGACTGACCAGGTGAATCCAGGTGAAAGCTATGATTCCTTATTGATGTAACCTATTAAATCCAATTCAGTCAGTGTCTATGAAAGGGAGAAGGCAGGGTAAAGAAGGATTTTTAAGCCTTGAGACAGTTGAGACATGGATTGTGTATGTGCCATTCAGAGGGTGAAAGGGCAAGACAAGATATTAAAGTGTATTTGAACAGGGTATGGTAGTAGGTGCCAGGCACACCGGTTTGAGTGTGTCAAAAACTGAAAGCTGTTGGGTATCTCACACTCAACAGTTTCACATGTCTATCAATAATGGCCCACCATCCAAAGGACATCCAGCCAACTTTTTTTTAAAAAGTTTATTTATTTAACCTTTACTTAACTAGGCAAGTCAGTAAAGAACAAATTCTTATTTACAATGATGGCCTACCCCCCTGCCAAACCCTCCCCTAACCCGGACGAAGCTGGGCCAATTGTGCGCCACCCTACGGGACTGTGACACAGCCTGGGAACAAAACAGGGTCTGTAGTGACACCTCTAGCACTGCAATGCAGTGCCTTAGATCGCTGCGCCACTTCGGGAGGCCATAACTTGACACAAGTGAGGGAAGCATTGGAATCAACATGGGCCATCATCCCTGTGGAACACTTTCAACACCTTGTAGAAACCATGCCCCAACTAATTGATGCTGTTCTGTGTGCAAAAGGGGGCAACTAAATATTAGGTTGGTGTTCCTAATGTTGTGTACACTCAGTGTATGTCAGAGGCAAATAAGGAGCCTCTGATGACGACTATGTTCAACATTTCGGTCATAAACATGGCCATATGGCAAGCACTTTAGTACATACTGGACAATCATGCTGGAACTCTGCCACATTGCCCTCCATTTGGAAAATCTGACCATAATTATATCCTCCTGATTCCTGCTTACAAGCAAAAATGAAAGCAGGAAGCACCAGTGACTCGGTCTATAAAAAAAGTGGTCAGATGAAGCAGATGCCAAACTACAGGACTGTTTTGCTATCACAGACTGGAATATGTTACGGGATTCTTCCGATGACATTGAGGTGTACACCACATCACTGGCTTTATCAATAAGTGCATCTAGGACATCGTCCCCACAGTGACTGTATTTACATTCCCCATCCAGAAGCCATGGATTACAGGCAACATTCACACTGAGCTAAGCGGTAGAACTGCTACTTTCAAGTAGCGGGACTCTAACCCGGAAGCTTATTAGAAATCCTGCTATCCCCGATGAACCATCAAACAAGCAAAGAGTCAGTCAGGACTAAAATCAATTCGTACTACACCAGCTCCGACGCTCTTCTAATGTTTTATTTATTATTTTATTTTTTATTATTTTACCTTTATTTAATAACCAGGTAGGCCAGTTGAGAACAAGTTCTCATTTACAACTGCGACCTGGCCAAGATAAAGCAAAGCAGTGCGACAAAAACAACAACACAGAGTTTCACGTGGGATAAACAAACGTACAGTCAATAACACAATAGAAAAATTGATGTACAGTGTGTGCAAATGTAGTAAGATTAGGGAGGTAAGGCAATAAATAGGCCATGGTGGAGAAACAATTACAATTTTGCATTAACACTGGAGTGATAGATGTGCAGATGATGATTGAGATACTGGGGTGCAAAATGGCAACAAAAAAACATGGCAGGGTGTGGCAGGGCTTGAAAACGATTGCAGACAACAAAGGTAAGCACAGCAGGGAGCTGTCCAGTGACACGAGCCTACAAGACTCGCTTCGAGGCAAGTAACACTGAAACATGCTTGACAGCATCAGCTGTTCCCGAACAACTATGTTATCACACTCTCTGCAGTCAATATAAGTAAGACCTTTAAACAGGTCAACATTCACAAGGCCGCAGGGCCAGACGGATTACCAGGACGTGTACTCCGAGCATGCGCTGACCAACTGGCAAGTGTCTTTCCTGACATTTTCAACCTCTCCCTGTCTGAGTCTGTAATACCAACATGTCTCAAGCAGACCACCATAGTCCCTGTGCCCAAGAACACTAAGATAACCTACGTAAATAGTACACATTGTGGGGTGGTAACCGAAAGGTTGCAAGATCGAATCCCCGAGCTGAAAAGCTAAAAATCTGGTCATGGCTCACATTTAACACCTTTATCCCAGAAACCCTAGACCCACTCCAATTTGCATACCGCACCAACAGATCCACAGATGATGCCATCTTTATTTAAAAGCTAGTTGAGAACAAGTTCTCATTTACAACTGCGACCTGGTAAAGATAAAGCAAAGCAGTGCGACACAAACAACAACACAGATTTACACATGGAATAAACAAGCGTACAGTCAGTAACACAATCAAAAAAAAAGAAAGTCTATATACAATGTGTGCAAATGGCATGAGGAGGAAAGGCAATAAATAGGCCATAGTAGTGAAGTAATTGCAATTTAGCAAATTGACACTGGAGTGATAGATGAGCAGATGGTGATGTGCAAGTAGAAATACTGGTGTGCAAAAGAGCAGAAAATTAAATAAAAACTATATGGGGATGAGGTATGTAGATTGGGTGGGCTATTTACAGATGGACTATGTACAGCTGCAGCGATCAGTGCTGCTGAGATAGCTGATGTTTAAAGTTAGTGGGAGAAATATAAGTCTCCAGCTTCAGGGATTTTTACAATTTGTTCCAGTCATTGGCAGCAGAGAACTGGAAGGAAAGGCGCCGAAGAGGTGTTGGCTTTGGGGATGACCAGTGAGATACGCCTGCTGGAGCGCGTGCTATGGGTGTGTGTTGCTATCATGACCAGTGAGCTGAAATAAGGCGGAGCTTTACCTAGCATAGACTTATAGATGACCTGGAGCCAGTGGGTCTGGCGACGAATATGTAGTGAGGGCCAGCCGACTAGAGCATACAGGTCGCAGTGGTGGGTGGTATAAGGAGCTTTGGTGACAAATCAGATGGCACTGTATTAGACTGCTCCAGTTTGCTGAGTAGAGTATTCGAAGCTATTTTGTAAATTATATCGCCCAAGTTGAGGATGGGTAGGATGGTCAGTTTTACGAGGGTATGTTTGGTGTCTTGAGTGAAGGAGGCTTTGTTGCGAAATAGGAAGCCGATTCTAGATTTCATTTGGATTGGAGATGCTTAATGTGAGTCTGGAAGGAGCGTTTACAGTCTAGCGAGACACCTAGGTATTTGTAGTTGTCCACATATTCAGAACCGTATATTCAGAAGTCAGAACCGTCCAGAGTAGTGATGCTAGTTGGGCGGGCGGGTACGGGCAGTGAAAGGTTGAAAAGCATGCATTTGGTTTTACCAGTGTTTAAGAGCAGTTGGATGCCACGGAAATAATGTTGTATGGCATTGAAGCTTGTTTGGAGGTTAGTTGGCACAGTATTCAAAGAAGGGCCAGATGTATACAGAATGGTGTCGTCTGCATAGAGGTGGATCTGGGAATCACCCGCAGCAAGAGTGACATTGTTGATATATACAGAGAAAAGAGTCGGCCCGAGAATTTAACCCTGTGGTACCCCATAGAGACTGCCGGATGTCCGGACAACAGGCCCTCCGATTTGACACACTGAACTCTGTCTGAGAAATATTTGGTGAACCAGGCGAGGCAGTCATTTGAGAAACCAAGGCTGTTGAGTCTGCCGATAAGAATATGGTGATTGACAGAGTCGAAAACCTTGCGCCAGGTCAATGAAGACGGCTGCACAGTACTTTCTTTTATCAATGGCGGTTATGATATCGTTTAGTACCTTGAGCGTGGCTGAGGTGCACCTGTGACCAGCTCGGAAACCGGATTGCACAGCGGAAAAGGTACGGTGGGATTCGAAATGGTCAGTGATCTGTTTATTAACTTGACTTTTCGAAAACTTTAGAAAGGCAGGGCAGCATGGATATAGGTCTATCACAGTTTGGGTCTAGAGTGTCACCCCCTTTGAAGAGGGGGATGACCGCGGCAGCTTTCCAATCTTTCCAATCTCTCGGACAAAAGAGAGGTTGAACAGACTGGTGATAGGGGTTGCAACAATGGCTGCGGATAATTTTAGAAAGAGAGGGTCCAGATTGTCTAGCCCAGCCAATTTGTACGGGTCCAAATTTTGTAGCTCTCTCAGAACATCTGCTATCTGGATTTGGGGGAAGGAGAAGCTGGGGAGGCATGGGCAAGTAGCTGCGGGGGGTGCTGAGCTGTTGGCCGGGGTTGGGCTAGCCAGGAGGAAAGCATGGCCAGCCATAGCGAAATGCTTATTGAAATTCTCAATTATCGTGTATTTATCAGTGGTGACAGTGTTAGCCTCAGGGCAGCTGGGAGGAGGAGCTCTTATTCTCCATGGACTTTACAGTGTCCCAAAACTTTTTGGAGTTAGAGCGACAGGATGCAAATTTCTGTTTGATAAAGCTAGCCTTTGCTTTAGAGGAGGCTTCTGATGTTAACATGTATGAAACCAAGGCTTTTTCGGTTGCAGAAGTCAACAAATGAGAGTGCCTGGGGGCATGCAGTGCCTGGGTTAAGCTCCACATCACCCGAGGAACAGAGGAGGTGTAGGATGAGGGTATAGCTAAAGGCTATTAAATCTGGTCGTCTAGTGCGTTGAGTACAGAGAATAAAAGGAGCAGATTTCTGGGTGTGGTAGAATAGATTGCATAGATTGAATAGATTGAATAGATTGCACTCCACACTTCCCTTTCACATCTGGACAAAAGGAACACCTATGTGAGAATGCTATTCATTGACTACAGCTCAGCGTTCAACACCATAGTGCCCTCAAAGCTCTTCAATAAGATAAGGACACTGGGACTAAACACCTCCCTCTGCAAAATAGCCAGGGGATGGTTTTACAATACCGTCAATACATTTGAATATTTGTAGGTACTTTTTAAGTAAATACCTGCAGTCAACTTCTTCATTTCAGCTGTCACAACAATTTTTCATTATGAAGCTTTACCGGTAGTCCCAGTTAAGTGGTGTTTGTTTACAAGCACAGGACAACGAGAGACCGGAGCCTTGTGAGTCACTCACTGTGGTGCAGCACACGCTAGTATGGAATTCACAACTAAATGTTTTAATAGCTAATTAGCTATCTAGCTAAATGGTTAGCTTAACTTTGTAAAAGCAGAGAATCCCCTCCTGGATCAAGAGCCTTGCTCTCTAATATTTGTTTTGTGCTTGCAGCAAACTGTGGGTATCGTTTTTGAGTTATTTGTATAACTTTATGAGCTGGGTTGTCTGTCCTGAAAATAGTTTATGTCAAAGACATGTAACATGTTTGCAATGCGCTCGTTAGCATTTAGTTAACATTCTTTATGGAATTTTACATGTAATTGTTAGCATTGCTAACCTTGGATTACAGATACTGTGGGGTTAGAAAATAGTGCCCCTTGTATTATTGAATATCCAGGGATAGCACAAGGTTGAGATGACAATCTGGATACCGCCCAAGCCTAGTATATTGGTCTTAAACTGCAAAACCCTGAGATGCCTTATTGCTTTAAAAAAATGGTTACCAACATATTAAATAAAACAATGACTAACATGATTTCAGTAAAAACTTTATTTTGATAAGTGAATTAATAATATTTCATCCTTCCACCAGAGGAAATAGTAAAGACAAAACATTGTTGATATGCAATCAAAGAGTGGTTGCTATGCAGGCTGACTAACCGTTAATCTGTGGACTAACATTCTTGTCACTTGCTAGCTAGGCATCGACTTGCTAGCTAGCCTCTGCAGCTAAATTGACAGCAAACTAGCTTCATTTTAGTTTGTTTTAGCTGTTTTACCTGGACTTTAAAAAATATATGTAAATAACATTGATGCTGATGCATTATTTTGCCTGGGTCTGGTCAGAAATGTTGTTTTCTAGTCGAGACAACATTCAATAAAGGCTACAGGGAAGACCTCATTTCTACATTTAATTGTTTTTGCAGAGGTCATTGTTGTCGAGAGGCAGACAGCAATATTTATATAAACCTACATTCATTCTTGCAAACCAAATGCTAGGCTAGAAGCAAGGGGGATGCTGTTTTAACCAATCATCATGCATGATCCAAACTACCCGGTTGATAAACGTATATAACTGTATATGCAAGGTGCTCCGTATTGTTTCCCAGTGCACACCAATTTGACACTTTCACACCAACATTCCCACAGTCACTTTAGTAGTTTTTTTAACATGAAGCCACGTTCTTCCCAGTATAACAGACGGACATTCAGACTTCACTAATAGCCTCATGACCACATTATGTGGTAGATTTGGATCATATGTTTGTGACATTGAGCTTGACATTACTTGCACATTATGTATTGAGTTTGGAATTATATGGCTATTTAAATATGTATTTCCTGGCTTTATGGCTGTTGTTTATGATTATGATGACACACCATTGTGTAATCTTGGACCATGAGGATTAAGAACAAATCAGATGTTTTCTTGTGTTCTTTTCCGACATCTGTTTGTTCTGTTTGTTCTGCAAACAAATTAATCATGGGCCTGAATCACTGAACAACTACAATGTGTTGTATGCATGTGTTAATAGTAATGATGAATTATGCCAATCAAAATCTAATTGTCCAAGCACAAATCTAATGTTCTCATCAGAACGTGCAGCAGTATTATCACATTACGTTACCACCTTGTACTAGGAAGCTACAGTAGCTATCTACGCAAGGTATGAAATTAAAGCGTCCACTTACATCAAATTGTGAGTTTGGACAACCTGTACAGAAGCCTCAATGCTATCAACCCACAAACACTTTGGCTGTGATTGCAAAAGAGGTTCTCTACAAAGTGTTTCACAGAAGCACGGTCATGCACATTGTATTTAAACAATTAAAACTATCCATCCTTTACAAGGCTGTAGATGGATTCAACTCCTGTATAACTTTGATGTCAGTGGCAATGTCAAGGTTGTATGTGTGAAATTATATCTTTAACATCTTATGTATAAACAACACATTAGACAAACTGACATAGGGCCAGGCTAAGACCACCGAAGCAGAAAAGTAATTGTTCTCTATTGCCTGCAGATTAAGCTGCTACTATCCTATTAGACTCTGCTTAAAAATCTATTCAAACAGCATGAGAGGATTCTTATAAAACAGCTTAACCACATCTCCTATACCCTGAAGCGGCCACACAGCCAAGCTTGAAGATATCAGGAAATTAAAAGCTTTTTCTCAGCTACTTTATTTGGACGAGTAAACAGACACAATTGCCTTTTTCTATTTCAACACTCTCTTCAAAACAAAAGCTTTAATACCAACACTTGTGAATATCACCTATACAAGACATGTTTCTTTGGCAATGTTTCAGTTTCCTTATGCAATGCAATATGTTTACAGGATCTTGATTTGGTAGTATTGCTTATTTAAAGGTCTTGTAAATTCAACTAGATTCAGCCACGGGCTGATTTTTGTTGGAGCAGATGGTCGGGGGACGAAACATAACTATAATAATTTGTACACTGCAAATTGACCACAACTAAGCACAAAAACAGATTGTATTTGAGAATAACAATAATTCCATACCTTGATTACATTGAGGCATGATCACGTGTCTCTTTTTATGTTTGTGGGAATACTTGGGAACAGATTTACTAAATTATATATTTTTTTAGCTAAATTCCTGGTGATTTTACAATCATGTTTTGTTTTAACACAAAAATCACTCACTAGATGGTTTTGGGCCACGAGACGCCTGTTGTAGTCATAGAGGAACAAAGACCTGCGTTACCCTGAAAGCACATGATTGCTTCAGCTCTCATTTGAATGGAGAAATTAGGAAGGGAGAAAGTTATTTGACTCTCTCAACCTTGCCTGTCTCGCTGCCATCAAACCATTTATCTTCCTCTTTTACTGTTCATTGCTCATTAGTCTTGATTTAATTTTCATTTCCAGTACCCACTCGCAAAGGAAGTCCAATTAAGTGGCAGAGAGTTTCCTCTCGCTGTCTGGCTACGGTGGAGTATTCACTGACTGGTAAAACGGGTGGAGTGGAAAAATATGGGTTGAATGAAGGGCTTGCAGGGGAATTAGGCCATGAAATTCTCTTATAGACTGAATCTTTAAAAAAAAACGATTATGGTTTGTTCAGTCCTGCTGAGATGGAAACCGTAAAGGTAAAATGTTGCTTCTTAAAGCTGAATTGTAATGTATAGAGTATAGACTACATAGTCTATATAAGTGAAAAGACGACAGGAATAAACAACATAAATGCTACAATAGGCTTCAAATTATGAAGTATAACCTTTTATATGTATTATCAATTTGATTTATTTAGAGAGAATGGTTTGTTTATTATACACTAATAACAACAATGCATTCAACATTGACCTTTAACCTCACATGTTCAGTAACAATTGCTCTTTTCAAGCCGCGCCTCAAAAGCCAAATCATGAAACATGTTGTCACAACATTGACAGAGAGAATGAGATTTTTCTTTATCCGTCACACAATAGGTACAATTTCCAAAGAGATCAACCCAAGGAGGTCATTTTATTTTGTTTATCCTGTTTTCTTTTTTTCAGACTTGCCACACCACACAGCGACACTAAATTATCAAAAGTATGTGGACACCTGCTCTTCAAACATCTCATTCTAAAATCATGGCCATTAATATGGGCTCGACCATGGAAACCCATTTCATTAAGCTCCCGGCAGTTCTTGCGCTGACATTGCTTCCAGGGGCAGTTTGGAACTCGGTAGTGGGTGTTGTAACTGAGGAGAGACGATTTTACACACTACATTCTACTGCACTCAGCGGTCCCATTCTGTGAGCTTTGTGGCCTACCACTATGCGGCTGAGCCGTTTTGGCTCCTATATATTTCCACTTCACAATAACAGCACTTATAGTTGACCTGTGCAGCTCTAGCAGGGCAGTCTTTTAACAAACCAGCCTCCACTGCTTTCTCAGCATTTGAGTCATCAGGGCCTGTATTCTTTATTATCGAAAAGCTACATTCTTCCTAGTTCAGAACACCTGAAATGCTTCATGAATATTGGCCCTGACAGGTCTACGAAGCGGGATCAATGAATAAGCCAGCTAACTTTAATAAACAACCAGAAATAACTATTCATTTTCTGGTCATTAATATGAAAGCTAAACTTAGATATGTGTTTTTGGTTATTGAGTGAATTAGACCGTGCTCATTTCAAGCTTATCTTTATAAAAAATAAACTCATTGATCCAGCTTTGTATTATACCCCTCTGGTCTCTCCAAAGAATGTAGCCTAACATTGGGAACTTTGTGGATTATGGAGAGCAAATGCCTACAGCCATCTTTCCCAAGCACTGGCAAAGACGCAGGTCCTGGCAATCCATTAACCACTGTCTTCTTCCCAAAGTTAACTCCCGTCTGCGGTTGCTCTCACACACAGTGGAGATACTCCAATGCAAGGACATATGACCAACCACCCTAAGAAGGCTTGTTGATCCTCCAGGGCCATTTTGGACATGATTTGACTTTGACAGTCTTGTTGTTGTCACGTGGTTCAGGCTGAACTAGAAATATACTGCAATGTAGACAAACATGCAAAAATCTAAGCAAAAGACATTCTGACCAGGGCCATACATTCAGCTCCATGAGACTCCCAGTCTCTGAGATAGGGAGTTATATAAACACTGCTGTATACAGGAACGTATAAACAAGCTATTGGCAGTGATGACATCATTGTGACTTACGAAATATGTAAGCATATGTCGAAACCCAAGGGTCTTTAGAATCTCATAACGACAGGCACAGCCTACGTTCTGCGTACTCCCTAACAACCTGTAAACCAATGTAACTTTTGGCTATGAGTCACCTATTTCTAAAGTGTCCTGACCAACTCATCTATATGTGCAAACTATGGAAAAGATGGTATCTTTCCCTGGAAATGAAAGTCGTTCTCAGCTCTTACTAGCATTTTGAATAACGACAGTGGGACCTCATCACTCATAATGACACTGATCATCTATTATAAAAAAAGCCCTTCCTATATGAAAATGCCCTTGTTTCCAATTCCGCTTCCCATGGATATCTCCCTTCAACCTTGCATAGTGAGTGACAGATAATACGTTTGTCATTGGAAAGCTCCCTCCTCCTCACATAAAGGCCTTTAAAAGAGATATATTGCTTGCCCCTCAGTGATGAAGTATTTGCTGTTTAGGATTATATCTCCATTCATTCTAATTTCTTTGGCCGGGGCCATAATTTGAATGACTCGTCGAGATCATTAAAGTGAAGGTTATCAACGCCACCAATAAAGATGTTTCCTGTGTTGAGAGTTGGTCACTTTTTCTGCTCCTAGGTCACCTGATCTTATCTGGCCTCAGGATAAGACCCAGATGCAGACACTTTGAAATAACAAATGCTTATTTACGAAACTGGGGGCAGGCAAATGACAGATCAAGGGCAGGCAGAGGTCAGTAATCCAGGGCAGAGTCTGTAAGGTACAGAATGGCAGGCAGGCTCAGGGTCAGGGCAGGCAGGGGTCAGTAATCCACAGCAGTGTCAAGAGGTACAGAACGGCAGGCAGGGTCAGGGCAGGCAGAATGGTCAAAACCGGGAGAACTAGAAAACAAGAACTAACAAGAAACAGGAGTACGGGAAAACTGGTAGGCTTGACGAGACAAGATGAACTGGCAACAGACAAACAGAGAACACAGGTATAAATGCACCGGGGATAATGGGGAAGATGGACGACACCTGGAGGGGGGTGGAGACAAGCACAAAGACAGGTGAAACAGATTAGGGTGTGACAGATCCTATCAGTGTCGGCCAAAAAGATCATCAAGGACAACAACCACCCAAGCCACTGTCTGTTCAGCCCCTTATTATCCAGAAGGTGAGGTAAGTACAGGTGCATCAAAGCTGGGGCCGAGAGTCTGAAAAACAACTTCCATCTCAAGGCCATCTGACTTTTAAATAGCCATCAGTAGCACCTTAGAGGCTGCTGCCCTATGTACATAGACTTGAAATCACTGGCCACTTTTATAATGGAACATTGGTCACTTTAATTATGTTTACATATTTTGCATTACTCATCTCATAAGTATATATTGTACTCTATTCTATTCTACTGTATCTTAGTCTATGCCGCTCCGACATTGCTCATCCAAATAGTGTATTTATATATTCTTCATTCCATTGCTTTACTTTGGATTTTTGTGTATTGTTGTGAAATGGTTAGATATTACTGCACTGTTGGAGCTAGAAACACAAGCATTTCCCTACACCTGCAATACCATCTGCTGAATACGTGTATGTGACCCATACAATTTGATTTGATTTGACTGGGCCCAATAAATTCCCAAAATTCCCAGTTTTTCCATTAATCCTGGTTGGATGATTTTGGATTTCATGTTTAATTTAAATTTCTACTGTTATTTTACCAGGTAAGTTGACTGGAATAGTTACAGGGGTGAGGAGGGGGATGAATGAGACATTTGTATTCATGTCATTATGAACTGTTATTAATTCACAACAAGCTAATTTGATGTAAACATTCCACTCCTTGTAATGCACAGATATCTCTGTGTGAATATTCAAATATTTGCTTGAAAATCTTTCAACGAACTGATGGAAACATTGTTATTAGCTCAAATGCTGCCCCAGATTTGCTGCATTAGTGTTAGGAGTGGTCTATGTTAGGACATTGGAGATTTTCCCATTGGAGATGTTCCTTTTGAAGATGTTCCCATTGGAGATGGTCCCATTGGAGATGTTCCCATTGGAGATGTTCCCATTGGAGATGTTCCCATTGGAGATGTTCCCATTAGAGATTGTCCCATTGGAGATGGTCCCATTGGAGATGTTCCCATTGGAGATGGTCCCATTGGAGATGTTCCCATTGGAGATGTTCCCATTGGAGATGTTCCTTTTGGAGATGTTCCATTGGAGATGTTTTGAAGATGTTCCCATTGGAGATGTTCCTTTTGAAGATGTTCCCATTGGAGATGTTGAAGACGTTCCCATTAGAGATGGTCCTTTTGAAGATGGTCCCATTGGAGATGTTCCCATTAGAGATGGTCCCATTGGAGATGTTCCTTTTGAAGACGTTCCCATTAGAGATGGTCCTTTTGAAGATGGTCCCATTGGAGATGTTCCCATTGGAGATGTTCCCATTGGAGATGTTCCCATTGGAGATGTTCCCATTGGAGATGGTCCCATTGGAGATGTTCCCATTGGAGATGTTCCCATTGGAGATGTTCCTTTTGAAGATGGTCCCATTGGAGATGTTCCCATTGGAGATGTTCCCATTGGAGATGTTCCCATTGGAGATGTTCCCATTGGAGATGTTCCCATTGGAGATGTTCCCATTGGAGATGTTCCCATTGGAGATGTTCCCATTGGAGATGGTCCCATTGGAGATGTTCCCATTGGAGATGTTCCCATTGGAGATGTTCCTTTTGAAGATGGTCCCATTGGAGATGTTCCCATTGGAGATGTTCCCATTGGAGATGTTCCCATTGGAGATGTTCCCATTGGAGATGTTCCCATTGGAGATGTTCCCATTAGAGATGGTCCCATTGGAGATGTTCCCATTGGAGATGTTCCCATTGGAGATGGTCCCATTGGAGATGTTCCCATTGGAGATGTTCCCATTGGAGATGTTCCCATTGGAGATGTTCCCATTGGAGATGTTCCCATTGGAGATGTTCCCATTGGAGATGTTCCCATTGGAGATGTTCCCATTGGAGATGTTCCCATTGGAGATGGTCCCATTGGAGATGTTCCCATTGGAGATGTTCCTTTTGGAGATGTTCCTTTTGAAGATGTTCCCATTGGAGATGTTCCTTTTGAAGACATTCCCATTAGAGATGGTCCTTTTGAAGATGGTCCCATTGGAGATGGTCCCATTGGAGATGTTCCCATTGGAGATGGTCCCATTGGAGATGTCCCATTGAAGATGTTCACATTAGAGATGTTCCCATTAGAGATGGTCCCATTGGAGATGTTCCCATTGGAGATGTTCCCATTGGAGATGGTCCCATTGGAGATGTCCCATTAGAGATGTTCCCATTAGAGATGTTCCCATTGGAGATTGGAGATGTTCCCATTGGAGATGTTCCCATTGGAGATGTTCCCATTGGAGATGGTCCCATTGGAGATGTTCCCATTGGAGATGTTCCCATTGGAGATGTTCCTTTTGAAGATGGTCCCATTGGAGATGTTCCCATTGGAGATGTTCCCATTGGAGATGTTCCCATTGGAGATGTTCCCATTGGAGATGGTCCCATTAGAGATGGTCCCATTGAAGATGTTCCCATTAGAGATGTTCCCATTGGAGATGGTCCCATTGGAGATGTCCCATTGAAGATGTTCCCATTAGAGATGGTCCCATTGGAGATGGTCCCATTGGAGATGGTCCTTTTGAAGATGGTCCCATTAGAGATGTTCCCATTGGAGATGGTCCCATTGGAGATGTCCCATTGAAGATGTTCACATTAGAGATGTCCCCATTAGAGATGGTCCCATTGGAGATGGTCCCATTGGAGATGGTCCTTTTGAAGATGTTCCCATTAGAGATGTTCCCATTGGAGATGGTCACATTGGAGATGTCCCATTGAAGATGTTCACATTAGAGATGTTCCCATTAGAGATGGTCCCATTGAAGATGTTCCCATTAGAGATGTTCCCATTGGAGATGTCCCATTGAAGATGTTCACATTAGAGATGTTCCCATTAGAGATGGTCCCATTGAAGATGTTCCCATTAGAGATGTTCCCATTGGAGATGGTCCCATTGGAGATGGTCCCATTGGAGATGGTCCTTTTGAAGATGGTCCCATTGGAGATGTTCCTCTAGACAGTCTGTGTTGAATCAAGATATTTCCAGGCCCATCTCTACACACTAGGGAAAGGAACTCTAGACAGTCTGTGTTGAATCAAGATATTTCCAGGCCCATCTCTACACACTAGGGAAAGGAACTCTAGACAGTCTGTGTTCCCTACACGGATCACTATGGGCCCTGGTCAAAATGAGTGCACCATACAAGTTGCCATTTGGGACTCAGCCCTTCCTTGTCTGTGCCTCACAAGAATGGAAAGGTGCCAATCATCCCTATTGGCAGTGATTAAAAATGTGTTAGTTATCGTCAAAGGTAGTTCTTTGTAACACAGTTTGTCAAATCATCGATGTTTATTCGTCACGTACACAGTTTACAGCAGGTACAAACGGTGCAGTGAAATGCTTACTTGCAAGCTCCCTCAACAGTGCAGTACAATATTAATATCTATAATAATCCAAAAATAAAATAACAACAAGTAGTATACATAGTAATAAAACTGATATTTACACAATAGGATATACAGTATAAATGATGAACGTGTTTTGTCTTGCGTTCAAATTTTCACCCACTCTGCCCTCTTCATCATGCACACACACACACACACACACACACACACACACACACACACACACACACACACACACACACACACACACACACACACACACACACACACACACACACACACACACACACACACACACACACACACACACACACACACACACACACACACACACACACACACACACACACACACACACACACACACACACACACACACACACACACTCAGACACACAGACACACACACACACTGTGATGGAGAAGAGAGAACTTCATAGCCCCTGACAAATGGCGCACTGCCCTACTAAGGCTTTTCATGTGTTTTTAATTACTTCATTTGGTTGCGTAAAAAAACAAGGAATAAGTACAGTTGCTAAGTGATTGTTTCTATGGTTCATTTTGTAAGGAGGGAGAGAGGAACTGGGCTTTCATCCGATGAGGCATAACGTCACCTTTTGTTTGGGAAGATATTGAAGTGTGGCAGAGTGGGCTGTGTGCGTGACTTGTGCCGTCTCTGAAAGTGTTTGTTTTGGCAATTACATGTGTATCTATGAAACCCATTAGCATAAAAAACAATTACATGTGTATCTATGACAACCATTAGCATAGAAAACAATTACATGTGTATCTATGACAACCATTAGCATAGAAAACAATTACATGTGTATCTATGAAATCCATTAGCATAGAAAACAATTACATGTGTATCTATGAGAACCATTATCATAGAAAACTATTTCATGTGTATCTATGAAAACCATCATGATGGAAAACAATTACATGTGTATCTATGACAACCATGTGTATCTACTGTATGGGTGCGCCACGCAGTGGGCTAAAACACTGTATCTCAGTGCTAGAGGTGTCACTACAGACCCTGGTTCGAGTCCAAGCTGTATCACAACAGGCCGTGATTGGGAGTACCATATTGGCTCAGCTTCGTCCGGGTTAGGGTTTGGCCGGGGTAGGCCGTCATTGTAAATGATAATTTTTCGAATTAACTGACTTGCCTAGTTAAATAAAGGTTAAATAGATAAAAATGTGCATAGAAATCAAAGGGGTGGAACATTAAAAAGGAAGACAGGGGTGACAATCACACAAAGAAAGACAAAGCAACACGGAATCACCATTACAATGTAAAACATTTACCTAAGCACGGCATACATTTGTACAGTACAGATATAGGATCTTACTATGACCAGTATTGTCTCAGCAACAGGATGTCAATGTTTAGTCCATAATGTTGCTTGATCGGCGGCTAGGCACTTTGCTGGCCAAAATTGGGTTACATGAAAATTGCTATACTGTTATTACAACCGTGTGTCAGTGTGGGGTTTCAGTGACTTTATGTCAATCATGAAGCTCATCTCATCATTCACGATCTTTCTCCAACTCTATTCTGATTGGGTACATTAGGGAAAGCCATAAGCGTGCTAGAATGAAAAGGCAACAAATCTGTTGTCCAGGTGTTGTGCTTTTTCTAATTGAATTCACATTATAAATGTAGTTCTAGTGTTACTAATAATTATACTTTTTTGTTTATCTTTAATTAGGTGCAGGTGTTGAACTTTACCAGTATGATGATGATGACATTAGCATTTCTGCAAGGTGGTTTTGTTCACAATAGCATGCTTTACTTTCCTACATTTTTAAAGTTTATTTTCTAATCTTTATGTGCCTATGCATCTTTCCCTGAATTCTAACTGAACGCTCATTATAAATCTGTGACTATGAGTAGTCGGGATCCTGTATTCTAACTGAACGCTCATTATAAATCTGTGACTATGAGTAGTCGGGATCCTGTATTCTAACTGAACGCTCATTATAAATCTGTGACTATGAGTAGTTGGGATCCTGTATTCTAACTGAACGCTCATTATAAATCTGTGACTATAAGTAGTCGGGTTCCTGCATTCTAACTGAACGCTCATTATAAATCTGTGACTATGAGTAGTCGGGATCCTGTATTCTAACTGAACGCTCATTATAAATCTGTGACTATGAGTAGTCGGGATCCTGTATTCTAACTGAACGCTCATTATAAATCTGTGACTATGAGTAGTTGGGATCCTGTATTCTAACTGAACGCTCATTATAAATCTGTGACTATGAGTAGTCGGGATCCTGTATTCTAACTGAACGCTCATTATAAATCTGTGACTATGAGTAGTCGGGATCCTGTATTCTAACTGAACGCTCATTATAAATCTGTGACTATGAGTAGTCGGGTTCCTGCATTCTAACTGAACGCTCATTATAAATCTGTGACTATGAGTAGTCGGGTTCCTGCATTCTAACTGAACGCTCATTATAAATCTGTGACTATGAGTAGTCGGCGATGAAATACAGATGGTATAAGGCCAGGCAACAACAGAGCCAATTTCTGCATGCATTTTCCTCTTTTTTACCCTAGTTTAAGCTTGTGGGGTGCAGTGTCATCACTTAAGCAAACATTTTGTCTTGTCAGCACACGTATGCAACTTTTATAACAGCCTCAACTCAAATAGCAAATGCAAATGCATTAATTCAATTCCAGAAGATAATTGCCCATCTTTACCCCCTTTCAGCCCTGTTGATTGACAGGCACATTTCGTGCCTCCTCATTCATTTTTCTCGATCAAATTGGAATGTTCAGTGTGGAATTTCACCCCTGATAACCACATGACAGCCACTTGAATTAAAACCTACGATGGCTCTCAGTTTTCTTTTGGACCGAGGAGATCTTAACGGCAGACTCCGGGTCAATTTCAATCAGCACAAGTCACAGAGCAGTTGAGCCCCCCCACATACACTTTCTCTTCTTGGAATGTGAGTTTATGCCACTCGAGGAAGACATCCCTCACCAAATCTCATTATACCCATCATAAATCAAGCACACACACACAGACAGAGAGAGAGAGAGAGAAGGAGATAGAGAGAGAGACATTCTATTTTTTTAACACTTGTGATTAAAGAGAGAGGTATCTTGATTGATTTGATTTAAATTACTCAATCCTCCCATTTTGAACAGTTGTCTCGGCTCAGGACTTTATATCCATACCGAATCAGCATTGACTAATCTTTGAGCCACAGATAAAAATGGATCTGTCGATACCTCGGTGCCATCAATGCCAATATTTGTCATTGAGATATGTAATATTTCATAGATATAGTATTGTTATACATTTTGATGAATCAACTATATTTGATAGATCAGAGGAGAGATGATAACTAGCAAGTGTTTTTTGAATGACCCTCAGCCTTACTTTTGTTCAGGAAACTTGGCTATCCAGGGGATTCAGTTTAACAACACATGATATCTTGTTTCAATACTTCTATACCAGTTTGACAGTTTTATAATGTCTTTGATCTCAACACAAAATCCATGCAAAAAAAGTCAACAATTCACAAAACACTACATGACCAAAAGTATGTGGACACATTCCAAAATCATGGGCATTAATATGGAGTTGGTGCCCCATTTGCTGCTATAACAGCTTCCACTCTTCTTAGAAGGCTTTCCACTAGAACATTGCTGCGGGGATTTGTTTCCATTCAGTCAAAAGAGCATTAGTGAGGTCGGGCACTGATGTTGGGCAATTAGGCCTGGCTCACAGTCGGCGTTCTAATTCATGCCAAAGGTGTTCGATGGGGTTGAGGTCAGGGCTCTGTGCAGGCCAGTCAAGTTCTTCCCCACCGATCTCCACAAACTATTTCTGTATGGACCTTGCTTTGTGCACGGGGGCATTGTCATGATGAAACAGTAAAGGGCCTTCCCCAAACTGTTGCCACAAAGTTGGAGGCGCAGACTCGTCTAGAATATCTGTGTATGCTGTAGCGTTAAGATTTCCCTCCACTGGAACTAAGGGGCCTAGACCAAACCATGAGAAATAGCCCTTCCACCAAACTTTACAGTTGGCCCTATGCATTCGGGCAGGTAACGTTCTCCTGGCATCCACCAAACCCAGATTTATCAGCTTGACTGACTGATAACTAAAAAAACTATAAAGCACTCCAGAGAATGCTTGGCATTGCACATGGTGAGCTTAAGCTTATGTGCGACTGCTCAGCCATGGAAACTCATTTCATGATGCTCCCGATGAACAGTTCTTGTGCTGAAGTTGCTTCCAGAAGCAGGTTGGAACTCGGTAGTGAGTGTTGCAACCAAGGACAGACAATTTTTACGCGCTTCAGCACTCTGCGGTCCTGTTCTGTGAGCTTGTGTGGCCAACCACTTCCCCATTGTTGCACTTAGACGTTTCCACTTCACAATAACAGCATTTACAGTTGACCAGGGCAGCTCTAACAGGTCAGAAATTTGTTGAACAGACTTGTTGGAAAGGTGGCATCCTACGACAGTGCCAGGTTGAAAGTCACTGAGCTCTTCAGTAAGGCCATTCTACTGACAATATTTGTCGATGGAGATTGCATGGTGGTGTGCTCGATTGATACAGCTGTCAGCAATAGGTGTTGCTGAAAAAGCCAAATCCACTAATTTGAAGGGGTGTCCACATACTTTTGTATAAATAGTGTAAATCACAAATTCCACAATGAATGCATTGCTATGTTGAGTTAAAAAATATTCACAACAACTCAGCACACAACAGCAACACCTGAGTTGGGTATTACTGGGTAGGTTGATTTGCCCTCAGTCACAGCATATGGCTTTACTCTGGAATTAGTCAGCATGAGGCTCCAGATGCTTCCATGTTTCCAACCCAGGCAGGGCGTATCTGGAAAAGACTCGGGGAGAGAGGTGGAGGTGGTGGAGATGTAGTGGTTGTGGTGATGGTAGTGGTGGAGGTGGTGGTAGTGCTGGAGGTAGTGGTAGTGGTGGAGGTGGTGGTGGTGGTGGTGGTGGTGGTTGTAGTAGGGTTAGTGGTAGTGGTAGTGGTGGTGGTGGTAGTAGTGGTAGTGGTAGTGGTAGTGGTAGAGGTAGTGGTAGTGGTGGAGGTGGTGGTGGTAGAGGTGGTAGTGATGGTAGTGGTGGAAGTAGTGGTAGTGGTGGAGGTAGTGGTGGTGGTGGTGGTGGTGGTGGTGGTGGTGGTAGTGGTGGTAGCAGTGGTGGTGGTGGTAGTGGTGGTAGTAGTGGTAGTGGTGGTGGTGGTGGCAGTGGTATGGGTGATGGTTGGGGTAGTAGTGGTGGTGGTAGTAGTGGTGGTGGTGGTGGTGGAGGTGGTGGAGATGTAGTGGTGGTGGTGGTGGTGGTAGTGGTGGTGATGGTGGTAGTGGTGATGGTAGTAGTGATATTGGTGGTTGTGGAAGTGATGGTGAAGTGGTGGTGGTGGTGGTAGTATTGATATTGGTGGTTGTGGAGGTGGTGGTAGAAGTGGAAGTGGTGGTGGTGGTAGTAGTGGAGGTGGAGGTGGTGAAGATGTAGTGGTGGTGATGGTAGTGGTAGTGGTGGTGATGGTGGTGGCAGTGGTGGTGGTGTTGATAGTGTTGGTGTTGGTAATAGTAGTGGTGGTAGTGATGGTGATAATGAAGGTGGTGTTGACTAAAGCCCAGTGCAGCTCACTCTCATCCTGGGTTTGCCATGTGAGTTGGAGAGCCTCTCCCCGGGAAACCTGGATCCCCCATTGTGCTAGGGGACTGAGTGGCACTGATAAGAGTCCAAAGTCCTTCAAACCTGCTGGAGCATACTGGCCAGTCAGGCCATGCAGCCACATGGACTCACCTGGATTCTCCATTGAGCTGATCCCTAGCACTCTCCAGCTTCAATGGGATTTAAAGGGGAGGGAGTCGTTCACTCCCCTTAAAAAAAGTGGGGTTCAAATACTGTTAGAATACTATTAAATCTTTCAAAGACGTTTAGTGTTTGCGTTTCTCTGCGTGGCGTGCCAGGTGGGTGGGTTTGTTGGGTTTGCTTTTTTGTGACTATTCTTTTCATTGAGGCAGGCAAGCTCAATCAAGCCCAGCACAGGTATTTGAAATGATTCCGAACAGTATTGGAACCCATGCTTCAATAGATTACCTGCATGGGGAGGGTTTTTAATCCACCACCACTATCTCAATGCACTCGGCTGAGCTGAGAGTCCTATTGGTAACACACTATGGGCTAAAAGAGGCTACATCTAGGGATGGAATGTATTTGTTGCACTTACAACTGTAGTTTTTTAAATTTGTCGGCATTATCAAAAGATGAAAAAATACATAATCTGTCCGTCGGTCGACTTGTTACATTCATCTTTGTCTTCAACCTACTGTACGGTATATCCATAGGGATTCACTAACATGCTGTCAAAAACAATTAGATCCAATTGTCTCCAGAATCGAAACAATTTCAGATCAGAGGTTAGTCATTTAATACATTTGTGTAGACATGTCTTCAAAAATGTTTAATTGAATCCAAAAAAGGTATTTTAATTATGTAGGGTTGGCAGGTAGCCCCGAGGTTAGAGCGTTGGGCCAGTAAGTGAAAGATCGCTGATTCGAATGCCAGAGCCGAAAAGGTAAAGAAATCTGTTGCTGTGCCCTAGAGAAAGGCACTTAACCATAATTGCTCCAGGGTCGCTGTACAATGGTGACCCTGACTGTGACCCCACTCCCTGCGTGTGGCTCAGGGGAAGTTGAGACATGCAAGAAACACATTTCCCTTACACCCCTAAATTAATATTATTATGTATTTAAAATGTAAATGTACACTGAGTCTACAAAGGATTAGGAACACCTACACCTCTGTGCTCTTTCCATGACACAGACTGACCAGGTGAATCCAGGTGAAAGCCATGATCCCTTATTGATGTCACTTGTTAAATCCACTTTAATCAGTGTAGATGAAGGGAAGGAGACAGGTTAAATACGGATTTTTAAGCCTTGAGACAACTGGATTGTGTATGTGTACCATTCAGAGGGTGAATGGGCAAGAGAAAAGATTTCAGTGCCATTGAACGGGGTATGGTAGTAGGTGCCAGGCGTGGGGCTATGGTGGTCATGAAAATGTGTCATCCAGTGATTTACTAGCAAATAACTGCCGGTCTCACGGTTATTGACCGTTAATTAACATAAACACATTTAAAATCTTATAGTCTACACCATCACAATAAATCCATGTAATATAGTCTACACCATCACAATAAATCCATGTAATATAGCCTACACCATCACAATAAATCCATGTAATATAGTCTACACCATCACAATAAATCCATGTAATATAGCCTACACCATCACAATAAATCCATGTAATATAGCCTACACCATCACAATAAATCCATGTAATATAGTCTACACCATCACAATAAATCCATGTAATATAGCCTACACCATCACAATAAATCCATGTAATATAGTCTACACCATCACAATAAATCCATGTAATATAGTCTACACCATCACAATAAATCCATGTAATATAGCCTACACCATCACAATAAATCCATGTAATATAGCCTACACCATCACAATAAATCCATGTAATATAGTCTACACCATCACAATAAATCCATGTAATATAGCCTACACCATCACAATAAATCCATGTAATATAGCCTACACCATCACAATAAATCCATGTAATATAGACTACACCATCACAATAAATCCATGTAATATAGCCTACACCATCACAATAAATCCATGTAATATAGACTACACCATCACAATAAATCCATGTAATATAGACTACACCATCACAATAAATCCATGTAATATAGAATACACCATCACAATAAATCCATGTAATATAGCCTACACCATCACAAAAATTCCATGTAATATAGACTACACCATCAAAATAAATCCACTTAATATAGCCTACACCATCACAATAAATCCATGTAATATAGCCTACACCATCACAATAAATCCATGTAATATAGCCTACACCATCACAATAAATCCATGTAATATAGCCTACACCATCACAATAAATCCATGTAATATAGCCTACACCATCACAATAAATCCATTATTTATTTTAGACAGGTCTGAAGAAACATGATATGAAGAAAATGTCGTATTTTTCAGAAGAACAGAATAGCATACTGTGATGTGTCCTTATGTTAGGCCCTGATCTGGCTATGCTATATGGCTGTGGGTGAGATTTGCTTAGAATTCCGTGGCGTTATTTTATATTATTTTATTGTATGAAGAATACAATATAACACAGCTAAATAAAATAAAACAATTTGAGGGAGTACATTTGGCTATTCTGTGTTGAGCAGTTAACAAAGAAACAGGTCCTCCTATATGCTTAATTTAGAGTTACTTATGGAACTTTAGTTGTGATACAAACGTTGGGCTATATGTTTTGATTTTTAATTCATGCTAAGGCTGCATAATGTAACTCTACTGATGGTTTGAAAATAAGTCACATGAACAACATGAGCTCTGCTTTGTTTGCACACATTCTCATTCACAATTTGACAAGCACTTGATAATGCCTTGAATTCTCCGGTGGCATCTCCTTTGTGTGGCCGTAATGCCCCCTAAAAAAGTACATGCCTTTTGCGGCCAGTGGCCGTTGTGCCCTTGGTCTGAACATAATAATTATAATTTCTGCGGCTGCGTGCTCCGGAGGACTTCTCACTCACATGGCTCTCTCAGATATCTCAATTCTTATCAGCCAATGCCCGTCACGTGATCGGGTCCTTCTCACAGGCAACAAGTAAAGACAGACACATCGAGGACACAACTGCTTGAGTCCTTATCAATGCCCGTCACGTGATCCGGTCCTTCTCACAGGCTACAAGTGAAGACAGACACATCGAGGACGCAACTGCTTGCGTCCTTATCAAATTCCTCGGCGCGTATTGAAGATGTTGGAAGAACTGTCGTCATTTACTTTTTGACAGCCAAAAAGATGAGTAGACCTAACGGAGAGCAAAAGCACTAGCCTATATGTCAATCTACTGTCCCCCATAGTTCAAAATGTGAACTATTCTATGGGTAAACTGTTCCTTTAGCTTAACATGTTGGGCCAGGGGCGACAGGGTAGCCTTGTGGTTGAAGTGTTGGACTACTAAATGAAAGGTTGCAAGTTCAAATCCCCGAGCTGACAAGGTACCAATCTGTCGTTCTGCACCTGAACAGGCAGTTAACCCACTGTTCCTAGGCCGTCATTGAAAATAAGAATTTGTTCTTAACTGACTTGCCTAGTTCAATAAAGGTAAAATAAAAAATGTTGATAAACTATTGGGCTATTTCTTCACATTATAATCACACATACAGTAGTAGGCTATAAGCAGGAATGCTCCAAAGTGCAATCAATTAGTGGAAAAACACCATTCTCAAAAATTATGCATGTAATGCTTAATTATAAAGGTGCATTTTTATGGTGAAAATGATCTTCCCCAAACTTGAAACTCACACGCCGCCTATGTATGCCAGATAGGCTCAACACTGGTTGTAAAGTGGATTAATGTGCTTCATTTTAAGAAGTTATTTGGCCACTTCAGTTGATACAAACCTTATCAACACATGTAGGCCTATGGGCTGGGCTACATGAGATGTAAACTCAGCAAAAAAATAAATGTCCTCTCCCTGTCAACTGCGTTTATTTTCAGAAAATTTGTATGAACATAACAAGATTGAACAATTGAGACATAAACTGAACAAGTTCCACAGACATGTGACTAACAGAAATGGAATAATGTGTCCCTGAACAAAAGGGGGGGGGGTTAAAAGTAACAGTCAGTATCTGGTGTGGCCACCAGCTGCATTAATTACTGCAGTGCATCTCCTCATGGACTGCACCAGATATGCCAGTTCTTGCTGTGAGATGTTACCCCACTCTTCCACCAAGGCACCTGCAAGTTCCCGGATAATTCTGGGGGCAATGGCCCTAGCCCTCACCCTCCGATCCAACAGGTCCCAGACGTGCTCAATGGGATTGTGTTCCGGGTTCTTTGCTGGCCATGGCAGAACACTGACATTTCTGTCTCGCAGGAAATCACACACAGAATGAGCAGTATGGTGGTGGCATTGTCATGCTGGAGGGTCATGTCAGGATGAGCCTGCAGGAAGGGTACTACATGAGGGAGGAGGATTTCTTCCCTGTAATGACAACAAGCTCAGTCCGATGATGCTGTGACACACCGCCCCAGACCATGACGGAGCCTCCACCTCCAAATCTATCTCACTCCAGAGTACAGGCCTCGGTGTAACTCTCATTCCTTAGACGATAAACACGAATCCGACCATCACCCCTGGTAAGACATAACCGTGACTTGTCAGTGAAGAGCACTTTTTGACAGTCCTGTCTGGTCCAGCAACGGTGGGTTTGTGCCCATAGGCAACGTTGTTGCCGGTGATGTCTGGTGAGGACCTGCCTTAAAACAGGCCTACAAGCCCTAAGTCCACCTCTCTCAGCCTATTGCGGACAGTCTGAGCACTGATGGAGGGATTGTGCGTTCCTGGTGTATCTCGGGCAGTTGTTGTTGCCATCCTGTACCTGTGTGATGTTCGGATGCACTGATCCTGTGCAGGTGTTGTTACACGTGGTCTGCCACTGCGAGGATGATCAGTGTCCGCCCTGTCTCCCTGTAGCGCTGTCTTAGGCTTCTCACAGTACGGACATTGCAATTTATTGCCCTGGCCACATCTGCAGTCCTCATGCCTGCTTGCAGCATGCCTAAGGCACGTTCACGCAGATGAGCAGGAACCATGGGCATCTTTCTTTTGGTGTTTTTCAGAGTCAGTAGAAAGGCCTTTTTAGTGTCCTACGTTTTCATAACTGTGACCTTAATTGCCTACCGTCTGTAAGCTGTTAGTGTCTTAACGACCGTTCCACAGGTGCATGTTCATTAATTGTTTATGGTTCATTGAAGAAGCATGGGAAACAGTGTTTAAACCCTTTACAATTAAGATCTGTGAAGTTATTTGGATTTTAATAACTTATCTTTGAAAGACAGGGTCCTGAAAAAGTGACGTTTATTTTTTTGCTGAGTTTATAACTATGATTTGAAAAAGTCACAAAAAAAGGCATGCACTGTTTCTTGCCTTACTGCACACAAGCTAGGTATCATTTACAAGTTATGATATATAAATCACAAGTGACAGGCTAATATTTTCACTCATCAGACTGTTCTTGAGTTAATCTTGTATTTACAAATACGCAATAATATATGAGTGAAATTGTTTTGATATAGAATGGACCAATATCATGCACCTGTCTCGAAACGGGCAGGGGGAAAAATACATGTCATCTATGCACTTTAATAGCAAATGGAAGTGTTCATTTTTGCCAGCCAGGTGAGTTTTTTAATATAATCAAAACTGTTTTTAAACACTAAACTTGTTAAAAATAACAACTAGGAAGATTTTTAATATAATCAAAACTGAACACTAAACAAAATAACAACTAGGAAGAACGAACAAACGAAACAGTCCTGTCTAGTGATGACACACAAAACAGAAAATAAACACCCACGAAACACAGGTGGAAAAAGGCTACTGAATTATGATTCTTAATCAGAGACAACTAACGACGCCTGCCTCTGATTGAGAACCATACCAGGCCAAAATCAAAAACCTAGACAACATAGAAAAACAAACATAGACTGCCCAACCCAACTCACGCCCTGACCATACTAAAACAAAGACAAAACAAGGGAACTAAGGTCCAAACGTGACAGTACCCCCCCCCCCCCAAATGTGCAGACTCCAGCCGTAAAACCTGAACCTATAGGGGAGGGTCTGGGTCGGCGTCTGTCCTCGGTGGTGGCTCTGGTGCGGGACGTGGACCCCACTTCTCCATAGTTTTTCTCCGCCTCTATATCCGTCTCCGTGGCTTTTTAAAAATGGCGACCCTCGCCACCGACCTCGGACTGGGGACCCTAACCCCGGGTCTCGAATGGACGGGAGATTCCGGCAGCACCGGAGTGAAGGGCGATTCTAGCAGCTCCTGACGGACGGGCAGCTCTGGCAGCTCCTGACTGACGGGCGGCTCTGGCAGCTCAGGACAGACGGGCGACTCTGGCAGCTCAGGACAGACGTGCGACTCTGGCAGCTCAGGACAGACGGGCGACTCTGGCAGCTCAGGACAGACGGGCGACTCTGGCAGCTCAGGACAGACGGGCGACTCTGGCAGCTCAGGACAGACGGGCGACTCTGGCAGCTCAGGACAGATGGGCGACTCTGGCAGCTCAGGACAGACGGGTGACTCTGGCAGCTCAGGACAGACGGGCGACTCTGGCAGCTCAGGACAGACGGGCGACTCTGGCAGCTCAGGACAGACGGGCGACTCTGGCAGCTCAGGACAGACGGGCAGCTCTGGCAGCTCAGGACAGACGGGCGACTCTGGCAGCTCAGGACAGACGGAAGGCTCTGGAAGGCGGGAGCACCTACAGGGAGCACCTGTAGGAGGGAGACGGGAGAAACAGCCTGGTGCGGGGGTCTGCCAACGGAGGGCTTGTGCGTGGAGGTGGCACCGGATAGTCCGGACCATGAAGGCTCATTGGAGCTCTCGAGCACCGAGCCTGCCCAACCCTACCTAGCTGAATGCTCCCCATAGCCAGGCCAATGCGGCGAGGTGGAATAGACCACACTGGGCTGTGCTGCCGAACCGGGGACACCATGCGTAGGGCTGGTGCCATGTACCCCGGCCCAAGGAGATGCACTGGAGACCAGATTCGCTGAGCCGGCTTCATGGCACCTGGCTCGATGCCTACTCTAGTCCGGTCGATACGAGGCGCTGCAATGTACCGCACTTGGCTATGCACGCGCACTGGGGACACCATGCGCCTCACGGCATAACACGGTGCCTGCCCGGTCCCTCTCTACGGTAAGCACGGGGAGTTGGCTCAGGTCTCCTACCTGACTTAGCCACACTCCCCATGTGCTCCCCCCAAATACATTTTTGGGGATGCCTCTCGGGCTTCCAGTCACCGCGCTGCCTCCTCATACCACCTCCTCTCGGCTTTCGCTGCCTCCAGCTCAGCCTTGGGGCGGCGATATTCTCCTGCCTGTGTCCAGGGTCCTTTGCCGTCCAGAATCTCCTCCCACATATCCCAGAGAGGTTAAAGCTTGGTCGCAAATGGATCTCCAAATGGACAATGACCCCAAGCATACTTGGCTTAAGGACAACAAAGTCAAGGTATTGGAGTGGCCATCACAAAGCACTGACCTCAACCCTATAGAACATTTGTGGACAGAACTGAAACAGCGTGTGCGAGCAAGGAAGCCTACAAACCTGACTCGGTTACACCAGCTCTGTCCGGAGGAATGGGCCAAAATTCACCCCTACTTATTGTTGGAAGATTGTGGAAGGCTACCTGACACGTTGACCCAAGTTAAACAATTTAAAGGCAATGCTACCAAATACTAATTGAGTGTATGTAAACTTTTGACCCACTGGGAATGTGATGAAAGAAATGAAAGCTGAAATAAATCATTCTCTCTACTGTTATTCTGACATTTCACATTATTATATTAAACTGGTGATCCTAACTGACCAAAGACAGGGAATTTGTACTTGGAATAAATGTCAGGCATCGTGAAAAACTGAGTTTAAATGTATTTGGCTAAGGCGTATGTAAACGTCCAACTTCAACTGATCTCCAGTTGTAAAGAGAAGTAATGTGATTACTATTTGGAAATTTGAGACATAAATATAGTAGATCTGTAACGTGTACCCTGGGAGTCGGGAACCAAGTTCAGGGAGTGACCTTTGATAATAAATAACACAAGAAACACATCAAGAAACACCAGTAGTGTACAGACATGAAACAACGGTTCTAGGGAAAGAACCAAAGGGAGTGACATATACAGAGATGCTAATCAGTCAGAAAGAACCAAAGGGAGTGACATATATAGAGATGCTAATCAGTCAGAAAGAACCAAAGGGAGTGACATATTTACATTTTACATTTAAGTCTAATTTAGAAAGAACGCTCTTATCCAGAGCGACTTACAAATTAGAGATGCATACACCTTATGACAACCAGTGGAACAGCCACTTGCATCTAAATCTTGTTGGGGGAGAAGGGGGTGAGAAGGATTACTTACAGAAAGAACCAAAGGGGGTGACTTACCCTATCCTAGGTATTCATATATGAAGAGGTGGGGTTTCAGGTAATCAGGCCAACAAAGGTGGTGATTGACTCCGCTGTCCTGGCGTCGTGAGGGAGTTTGTTCCACCATTGGGGGCCAGAGCAGCGAACAGTTTTGACTGGGCTCAGGCAGAAAGAACCAAAGGGAACTGTACTTCCTCAGTGGTAGGGAGGCGAGCAGGCCAGAGGTGGATGAACGCAGTGCCCTTGTTTGGATGCTAATGCAGGCCTGATCAGAGCCTAAAGGGGGTGACTGAGGTGAAACAACGACATATTAGAGAAGGTAATCAGCATAAAGAACCCGACATATATAGAGAAGGTAATCAGTCAGCACCATGGTCTTGTCAGCGGAACCAATGCGAGCTTCAACTGGAAAGCCAGTGGAGAGAGCTAATCAGGAGGAGCGGGGTGACGTGAGAGAACTTGGGAAGGTTGAACACCAGACGGGCTGCAGAAACAACCGTATATAGAGATGAATTGGCAGAAAGAACCAAAGGGGTTTAATGGCACAGGCAGGGAGCCCAGCCAACAGCGAGTTGCAGTAATCAAGACAAAGGGAGATGACAAGTGCCTGGATTAGGACCTGCGAACCAAAGGGAGTGACTTCCTGTGTGACTCTATAGGATGTTGTAGAGCATGAACCTACAGGAACGGGACACCGCCTTGATGTTAGAGAAGTAATGAGAACGTCAGGGTGTTGTCCAGGATCACGCCAAAGGTTCTTAGCGCTAATCTGGGAGGAGGACACAATGGAGTCAGGCAGAAAGAACCAACCGTGATGGAGAGATCATGGAACGGGCAGTCCTTCCCACATATATAGAGAAGGTAATCAGGCAGAAAGAACCAAAGGGAGTGACATATATAGAGAAGGTAATCAGGCAGAAAGAACCAAAGGGGGTGACATATATAGAGATGCTAATCAGGCAGAAAGAACCAAAGGGAGTGACATATATAGAGAAGGTAATCAGGCAGAAAGAACCAAAGGGAGTGACATATATAGAGAAGGTAATCAGGCAGAAAGAACCAAAGGGAGTGACATATATAGAGAAGGTAATCAGGCAGAAAGAACCAAAGGGAGTGACATATATAGAGATGCTAATCAGGCAGAAAGAACCAAAGGGAGTGACATATATAGAGATGCTAATCAGGCAGAAAGAACCAAAGGGAGTGACATATATAGAGATGCTAATCAGGCAGAAAGAACCAAAGGGAGTGACATATATAGAGAAAGTAATCAGGCAGAAAGAACCAAAGGGAGTGACATATATAGAGAAGGTAATCAGGCAGGTGATTGAGTCCAGGTGAGTCTGATGAGACGCTGATACGCATAATGATGGTGACAGGTTTGCGTAATAGCGAGCAGCCTGAAGACCTTAGCGCTGGAGAGTGAGTATACATGACAAGACCTACCCTTTTGAAAGCTGATGAGATCCTCCTCTTTTTGAGGCCATCAAAACTCTGTTTTCTCATGCAATTCTGTAGCCTACAGAAATCTTGCACAACATGAGCATGGGCTCTCGTAAAGTGTTTGATTCGATTTTCGATTATATTTGCATTGATGTCAGAGTGATTAGAGGGACAATAGAGTGTTGAGTACAAGGCAGTAAGCAAGTTTGGTAGGCTAGTAGGTGTTCCTAATGTTTATACACTCAGTTTTAAAATAGTTCTGGAAACAAAGAAGATAAGGCCTGCAGTATACCATCCAGTCTAGTCTACAGAACAGGAGCCTCCTGAGTAACACAGCAACTCCAAAGGTTCTTTAAAATGATTATATTTATTTTGCTTTACTCCACAAGCTGAAAGTGCAAACCTCAGTGGACGCTACTTCATAGTGTTGTGTTCGAGACAACCTAAAGCAACACGGATTCAGAAAATCGAGGACTAGTCAAGACCAAGACAGGAGGTGGGTGAGACCGACTCAAGACCAAGACCGGGAGGGAGATGAGGTGTCCAAAACCAGAAAAATGCCAATTCAATACCATGATTGTAATTTTGTCAAATTTCAGGCATAATAAGAGATCAAAATGTCCAGTATTCTGTGTTCACATTTCAGAAGAACACACTGTATGGATTCTTTAGACATTCAGAGTGGTGAAAACATTCGTGCTGAGGGCAAATAGAGAGCCACTCCAAAAATTATCAACAACCCAAACAGGTCTATAATAGATCAAAAAATAGATTTCCGTGGCTGTGAATACAGAGTTTTTGTCTGCTCACACTGCCACACCCTTCACATTTCTTTCTTTATTCACCCTTGTCTAAACTATGATGGTGTAGCCTATGTCTCTGCCTTATATTTCTTAACAGCTGTATTAAAAACCCTGCTGCGATTTGAACATTATGAAGGCTACAATGTTATCTGTCTGTTGTAATGGATCTTTCTGTTGTACAAGCATGATGCAGTCCTTGGTACATTACATTGGAGCAAAAAAACGATCTGCGTTTTTTGTGATGATGTCGGCCAGGGGTCGGCCTACATCATGGAGTTAGGACACACAAAAAAATCTGAACTCATTATGACGGTGCCGCAGTGGCTCGCGGTTCTGAGTACACACATTGAAGTCAGAGCCGGCCCTAGCCTTTTGGCAGAGGTGGGGCCACTATTATTCGAGTCCCAAGTAGAGCAAGCTGAGGTTGCAGGATCGGATATGGAAAGCATGATCTGTCAGCAGCCATTTTTCACCAGAATATGTTACATCTTCATCCCATAAGTATTGATGTTCCAGCTATTTTTTAGCTATATAGGCAGCACCACCACTGAGGTATATACTGTAATTATAACCCACCCAAACTAGGCGTATCTGAAATATGAACATGATCAATGAAATCACCAGGTAGACTGTTGTGGCAAAGATGCGTCAGTAGCAGATTTCTAAACAGTACTTTATTTTGATAATATTAAGGTAGGCAGGCTACTCTGTTTTTGTCAGGCAAAACTAGAGAAAATGTCATAAATGCTTTATGGTCACTAATCATGATATGTGTGCCCACCTTTTCGCACCAGTGCTGATAACCGGTCATCGGTCAACAGTCAGGAAACACAGATTCGGCCTGGATGTTTTTGAAACAAAAATGAAGTGCAATGCCGAAGGCCTATGTTAGAGACCAGATCAAATAAGCAAAGGTATACATATACTGTCAAATACAAATGGTAGGCTATGTGTAGCCGATTAAAATATGTATGATTAATTTCTTTTCCCCAAAAACCTTCTCCTTGAGGGGATTATATTAATCCCACCAGGCGCCTGTGTAGGCGTGTTTTGCATTGGCTGAAAGTTGATTGCATTTGATTTGTAACCTGGCAGCCTCCCGGGGTGAGCCAGGTGCTGCTTTCAAAGCCCACAGCGAAGTCGGCTCAAAAAGTGATGTAATTTAGCATGTGTACTTGGATTCCGTTTTTTCCCAATCAAAAGGGATTGATTTAGATAAAAACGTTTTATTTGCCATCCCAATGAAAACTATTTAGTAAATTCAAACATGTATTTTATCTGGACGAAAATGCTGCCTTGCTGCCTTGATGAAAAAATGGCAGAGAAGTGCAGATTACTGTGTGATTTGAGAAGGGCACGCCTCCCTCCCCACTTTTCGCCCGATGAAGTGATGGGCCTATGCCTGGTACCCAGAAGCTCAGTATAATCTAATCCTCCCAATGTGCAAGAGCAGCCGACCTGGTTGATTGACGTTTGTGTGTGTTACTGCCAATCTGACTGCATGGAGAGGAATCCATGGAGACTGGCTACAAAATGAGTGACAAAACGTTAGAAAGCCTGGCCAGATCATTTCAGGTCATCAGTCCAAGTCCAAGTCGAGTCCAGAGTCTTGATGCTCCAAGTCCACGTCCAAGTCTCAAGTCATTTAGTTTTCTATCAAGTCCAGTCTCAAGTCATCAAATATCTGTCAAATTTGTGTCCAAGTCACGTGACTCGAGCCCTAAGTGAAATGCTGTTGTGTCTTGCTTGTGTTTGATATGCTGCCTAGATGGCTGCATGTAACTCCCATCTTGAGTTTTGCATTGGGTGAGTTTGTACGAACATATTGATCATGTCTTTTGTGTACAATGTAAATTGCTGCATGTAGCTTAAAAAAGTCAGCATACATACAAAATCAAATATAAATTAATTATAATAGTAGGCTAAATCTGAATTTGTTTAACCAGTTATGTTCCAAAGATATCTTAAATCAGTATTTTTGTATGTTTTCCTGACATGTGTAATATCCAGTAGGCTATGTATTGTATAATGGCACAATCATTATTATTATTATTTTTTTCAGACTTGGGCTCATACAGTGTTTTCTAATATTTGTAAAAAAAAAAAAAATTAAAAAAGAAGATATACACTACTGTTAAAAAGTTTGGGGTCACATAGAAATGTCCTTGTTTTTGAAAGAAAAGCTAATTTGTTGTCCATTAAAAAAACATAAAATTGATTAAAAATACAATGTAGACATTGTTAATGTTGTAAATGACTATTGCAGCTGGAAACGGCTGATTTTTTATGGAATATCTACATAGGAGTACAGAGGCTCATTATCAGCAACCATGTTCCAATGACACATTGCGTTAGCTAATCCAAGTTTGTCATTTTAAAAGGCTAATTGATCATTAGAAAAGCCATGTGGAATGATGTTTGCATAGCTGAAAACTGTTCTTTAGACTAGTTGAGTAGAAACAAAGAACTTTATTCTGAAACTCGTCAGTCTATTCTTGTTCTGAGAAATGAAGGCTATTCCATGCGAGAAATTGCCAATAAACTGAAGATCTCGTACAACGCTGTGTACTACTCCCTTCACAGAACAGCGCAAACTGTCTCTAACCGGAATAGGAGTGGGAGGCCCCGGAGGCCTCAATGACATTCAAATCAGTATTGAAAAAAGGTGTACATTTAAATCTGTTCCACCTGAGCAAATCTGACCAGAAGTCAGAGACCACTATGATGACACATCAAATGTGTTTGATGGATCCTGGGAAAAGAGCAGGAATAGGCTTTTGTAGGCTACAGTCCAAGCTATGTCTTCCAATGGTGTGACTGCTGTCGGCATCCAAAGATTATCCAACTTGAATGAATGGTTGGACGTAAGGATAACAGCAGTGCTGTCGTCTACGACGATACGGATATCACTCATTATTGAGATCTACAAAGCACATTGATGTGAATCACACTGCTGCTCTCTCATTTAGCTATTTACTCATTACGGATTGTGTTGTTGTGGATGTCTGTTCACAAATCTAAATGTATATTTGAACCCAATAATGGTTGATTTCAAGAAGTTTAAGCTGCCTATCAATCATTGTTTTTGAAACCAGTGGACAGCCAGTGAAAAATGCTCTCTTGCAACACTTGTATAATGCGGATCCCAGCCTATGGAATTAAAGTAGGGCTTTTATTTCTCTTTTATTTCTCAATCTAATTCATGTTGATAAAAAAATACATCCATAGACCTAATGGACACATGCTCAAACACACACACTTTTGATATACTTAAAGGGGCAATCTGTAGTTGCTACATCCATTTTTGGATTCATACATTATATATATTAATGTAAATACATAATTGAATCGTATGTATTAGAAAAGTAAAATTGAATATCCATGTACGGCCAGCTATGTAAACTTTAACATTGATTTATCCTGCAATTAGATGTTGTCCAATTGGTAACATACATTTTTGTATTTTTCTAATGCATCTTAATTAAGGTGAAAATCATCTAAAGTTTGAGTTTAGGTAATCCAAAGATGATGTTATTGATTACAATTGATTACAATTCTGGACAGGTTACTAATAACTGTTACGGATTACATTTAGAAAGCAACCTACCCAACCCTGCATACTACGAGTCTATATACCAGATGTTATAACAGGGTGTTGTGTAATTTACCAACCTCTGTGTCACATTATTGCATTGAATGGAATGATGGACGTCATAACCATGTCATATACATTATGCACAGACACCTTAAGCAAAGAAACATTAATTTGACATGTTATAAAACAGTTGTGAATGTGTTTACAACGCAGGATGAGTTGAGGATCCAAGACTCAACAGCAAATAGAAGCACAGATGTACTTTGGATTTTTTTTGAGGACAAATGACACATTATAGTACTGCTGTAAAGGCTTTATGAATATGCATGCATAAGGACACCTACTGTACAGTAAAGTGTTACCCAACTAAGATAAAAGAAGAGCTATTTGCACATCTTATCAAACGCTGTGGGTGGAAAGGAGTGCATAAGAGCATGGAGAAACAACGAATTCCTGTCACGCGGAGCGGAACAGGTGAACCCAAGAGCAGACTCAGATGAGGAGACTGGGATGAGGTAACCAAGGTATTTATTGAAACACAGAGGTAAGATTGAGCGCAGGGGAATCCAGGACGGAGTAGCAGGACTGACGAGAAGTCGGAAGAGAGACAGGGACCAGAGTTAGAGCGAGCAGAACTGTAGCGGAGAGGGAAACAGCATCAGGTAAGGGAAAACAGGCACAACAGGGCAACAGCAGCGCTCCTCAGGTCCGTATCCTGACCAGTCCACCATGTACTGCCAGCAGCGACCCCGATGACGCACATCCACTGGAGCTGGAGCAGACAGGTTTAATCAGGGACACATAGTAAGTTGATTGGCTTTTAAGAGAGTCTGGGAGTTTCAGGTGCACAGCAGGGGGGTTAAGGGACCAATGAATCGGGGGGAAAGTTTCCTGGAAGCCACTTTCAAGGGGAAGTCCCTCGACGAGAGCCATACCCTTTGGCCTGGAGTGTAGACTGGAGCTGTGTCACGGTGACGGTTTGTTTGAGATTGGGTCCTGGTGAAAACACGGTGAAGGGCAGCCTGGGCCCTCCTCCAGGTGCAATGACAACGGCACATGGGGTCATGGACCTGGAGGGCATCGCAACCTCTTGGGCAGGGAACAAGCGGGGTTGATAGCCCAGAGCACACTCAAATGGTGACATACCTGACAAGGTGTTGATGAGTGTGCTGTGGGCATATTCCACCCAGGGTAGCTGAGCAATCCAGGAGGAAGGGTCAGCCGAAGTCACACAGCGTAGGACAGTCTCCAGCTCCTTGTTGGCCCGTTCGGTCTGGCCGTTGGTCTGAGGGTGATATCCAGAAGAAAGACTAACGGTCAGAAACAGGATTGGGTATGGGAAGATTGGATTGGGTATGGGAAGAGGTCGAAGCAGACTGGAAGTGGGTTTGGTGGAGGTTGTGTTCCAGGCACAGACTGACCAAGCTGAGACGATCTCCCAGACGTCTCTCTCTATGGTGGGCCAGTCCGGTTCATGCCAGGGTGACAGGCGAGGTGAGTAGAATGGGCCCACTGAAGAACTTCAGAGCAAACTGAATATGGAACAAACAGAGCCTTTCTAGGACCGTTACCTGGGTCGGGCTGGTTCTGCTGAGCCGGGCGAATACAGGACTCGATCTCCCAGGAGACAGCGGCAACGATGCAGGTGGATGGCATAATGGTCTTTGGCTCGCAACCTATGTTGTCGGCGGTGAACTGACGGGAAAGGGCATCGGGCTTAGTATTCTTAGATCCGGGGCGATAAGTGAGTGTGAAGTTGAATCTTCCAAAGAACAATGCCCACCTGGCCTGCTGGGAGTTCAGACGTTTGGCGGTCTGGATGTAGGACAGGTTTTTGTGGTCCGTCCACACAATGAAGAGGAGAACCGAGCCCTCCAACCAGTGATGCCACTCCTCAAGAGCAAGCTTCACAGCCAGTTCCCGGTTACCTATGTCGAAATTTCTTTCTGCAGGTGAGAGCTTGCCGGACAAGAAAGCACATGGGTGCAGCTTCTGATCAGAAGGGGAATGTTGAGACAGAACAGCACCTACCCCGGTGTCGGAGGCGTCCACCTCGACGACGAACTGGAGTTCTGGGTCTGGCTGGGTGAGGATCGGAGCGGAAGTGAAGGGGCGCTTGAGTTCCCGGAACGCTGTCTCTGCCTCAGGGGACCAGTGGAATGGAGAGGAGGGGGAGGTGAGAGTGGTGAGAGGGGCTGCCAAACGGCTGTAGTCACGGATTAAATGTTTGTAAAAATGGCCAAATCCTAGGAAACTCTGTAGCTGCTTCAGATTCAAGGGCACAGGCCACTCTGTGACTGCCCTGACCTTGTCTACTTTAGAGTATCCCTACCTCAGAGTCTCTCTACCTCAAAGTCTCACTACCTCAGAGCCTCCCTACCTCAGAGTCTCCCTACCTCAGTCTCCCTACCTCAGGGTCTCCCTACCTCAGGGCCTCCCTACCTCAGAGTCTCCCTACTTCAAAGTATCCCTACCTCAAAGTATCCCTACCTCAAATTCTCCCTACCTCAGAGTGCTCCTCCTGCAAGAGTCTCCCTACCTCAGAGTCTCCCTACCTCAGAGTCTCTCGACCTCAAAGTCTCTCTACCTCAGAGTCTCCCTACCTCAGAGTCCCCCTACCTCAGGTTCTCCCTACCTCAGAGTCTCCCTACCTCAGAGTCTCTCGACCTCAAAGTCTCTCTACCTCAGAGTCTCCCTACCTCAGAGTCTCCCTACCTCAAGGTATCCCTACCTCAAAGTCTCCCAACCTCAGAGTCTCCCTACCTCAGAGTGCTCCTCCTGCAAGTCTCCCTACCTCAGAGTCTCCCTACCTCAGAGTCCCCCTACCTCAGGTTCTCCCTACCTCAGAGTCTCCCTACCTCAAGGTATCCCTACCTCAAAGTCTCCCAACCTCAGAGTCTCCCTAGCTCAGAGTGCTCCTCCTGCAAGAGTCTCTCTACTGCAAGATATTATTTAGAGAATGGTAAAGAAAGAGGACCATCAACCCTAAAAAATAGGATAACAATATGGGTGAAAAAGAGTGTGGAAAAACACTTGGTTGCTCTAGCTTGCTCTCTTGTCCTGCACCAGAGCATATCAATCCGGGTCATTGGTCTTGTTTCCTCCTGGCTAGCCTGTCAAGTTGAATATGTATTAACTGGCCTTGCCTGGAGCTCCCGTTAAAATATATCAGTTTGCAGAGGGGACTTGCCAGTTGACTCATGTGGACCTTTTCCAGCTGCCTATCTGTAGTCCAGTGCAGCATCAGCTGCCTATCTGTAGTCCAGTGCAGCATCAGCTGCCTATCTGTAGTCCAGTGCAGCATCAGCTGCCTATCTGTAGTCCAGCGCAGCATCAGCTGCCTATCTGTAGTCCAGTGCAGCATCAGCTGCCTATCTGTAGTCCAGCACGGCATCAGCTGCCTATCTGTAGTCCAACACGGCATCAGCTGCCTATCTGTAGTCCAGCGCAGCATCAGCTGCCTATCTGTAGTCCAGCGCAGCATCAGCTGCCTATCTGTAGTCCAGTGCAGCATCAGCTGCCTATCTGTAGTCCAGTGCAGCATCAGCTGCCTATCTGTAGTCCAGCGCAGCATCAGCTGCCTATCTGTAGTCCAGTGCAGCATCAGCTGCCTATCTGTAGTCCAGTGCAGCATCAGCTGCCTATCTGTAGTCCAGCGCAGCATCAGCTGCCTATCTGTAGTCCAGCGCAGCATCAGCTGCCTATCTGTAGTCCAGTGCAGCATCAGCTGCCTATCTGTAGTCCAGTGCAGCATCAGCTGCCTATCTGTAGTCCAGCGCAGCATCAGCTGCCTATCCGGAACGTGCACAGTGTGTATAGTTTCCTGGGTGGGTCACAGTGACGGGGGGCTGGCCTTAATCCTGATCCCCTTAACCTACTTTTGGTAACACTTTTTACATTCATACACTTTCTTATTATATTTCATTCATTTGCATGAATAAAGTGTAATATGTACCTTTTTTTCACATTAAAACAGTAATGTCTTCTACACATCTCTACAGACTGATGTAGCCTAGCTAGAAGTGATGAGGTTAGAGCTGGATAGAATAAACATTGCGGTAACCTCCCACAGTTTAGAGTAAATTGCACTTAATTTTGATGTATGCATGGTTGAACCTTTGACCCCGGCAGCTTGAGTGTTGCTCTCTTTCAGGCTGACCGTTCTTTCATCTTTCCTGACAAGAATCCTGTCAGAATACTGGCTCCAAAATGGCACTCGCTTTTTTTGTCACCTCATTCTCGGAAGGTGTGAAAACGGGAGTGACACATTCTATCTCAGAGGATAATTCTCTTGTTTTGTTCCAACCTTTTTTTTCTCTCACTGTGTGTTAACACTTTTCTTTAGAATTCAAGTTCACTTTACATTTGTAATAACATGATAACTACATATGTGTAAAATTATAAGTCTAAATGGAGTGGAAGAATTAGACATGCTTTCCCATTTGCATTTAACGAGGTGGCCAGGGTCTTTTGCTGGGGTCACATGCAATTTTGGAAATGCATCATTACATCATATACCTGGGCTTTCATTTTGCACATTCGGGCCCACCATCACTCAACGTTATGGGACTGGGAAAACCAAACTGACTGGATGCCTCTGTGAAGGTAACACTTTACTGTTGGTGTCCTTATGCATGCATTCATAAAGCATTTATAAAAGCTATATAACACATTATAACATTTGACATAAGCTGTCATAAGTCGTTTTAAATAGTTATGAGTCAGGGAATGAGATGTTATAAAACCAGTTATATGGGTGCTAAAAATGTCTGTTCATCCTGTTTTCATACAGTATGTGTAACGGCATTCGTCTGTTGAAAGAGAGTCGGACCAAAATGCGGCGTGGTGGTTACTCATGTTCTTTAATGAAAAAATGAACGAAACAAGAAATAACTTAATATACAAAACAACAAACGAAATGTGAAACCCTATACAGCCTATCTTGTGACAACAAACACAGAGACAGGAACAATCACCCACCAAAACACACAGTGAAACCCAGGCTACCTAAATATGGTTCCCAATCAGAGACAACGAGAATCACCTGACTCTGATTGAGAACCGCCTCAGGCAGCCATAGCCTATGCTAGACACCCCTACTCAGCCACAATCCCAAAGCCTACTAAAACCCCAATACGAACACAACAAAATAAACCCATGTCACACCCTGGCCTGACCAAATAAATATATAAACACAAAATACTAAGACCAGGACGTGACAGTATGCTCTAATGTCAACTATTATTAACAACTGCTATTACACAGTCTGCATGACAACTTATGTCATATCTTATTACATGCTACATAAGAGTCTATATACCAGATGTTATAACAGGGTGTTGTGTAATTTACCAACCTCTGTGTCAATTGCATTGAATGGAATGATGGACGTCATAACCATGTCATATACATTATGCACAGACACCTTAAGTAAAGAAACATTAATTTGACATGTTATAAAACAGTTGTGAATGTGTTTACAACGCAGGATGAGTTGAGGATCCAAGACTCAACAGCAAATAGAAGCACAGATGTACTTAGGATGTATATATTTTAAGGACAAATGACACATTATAGTAGTGTTGTAAAGGCTTTATGAATGCATGCATAAGGCCATCTACTGTACAGTAAAGGGTTACCCAACTAAGTTAAAATAAGAGCTATTTGCACACCTAGTCAAAAGCTGAGAGTGGAAAGGAGTGCAGAAGAGCATGAAAAAACAGTAACTCCTTTGGAAAGTAGTTAAGCATCTGTTTGGCAGGTAGCCTCCTGGTTAGCGTGTTGGACTAGTAACCGAAAGGTTGCAAGATCAAATCGCCAAGCTGACAGACAAGGTAAAAATCTGTCATTCTGCCACTGAACAAGGCAGTTAACCCACTGTTCCTAGGCCGTCATTGAAAATCAGAAATTGTTCTTAACTGACAAGCCTGGTTAATAAATAAAGATAAAATAAAATCACTTTACTACGCCCTTGTTTGTCGTGTTATCACCGGCTTCTGCAGCACAAGCATCATCTGTGAATGTTCTTAAAAACAAGGATTGTTTTGACTTTCAAAAATGCCTTAATTGTTTTACATTGCAATTTTAAGTGTCACCATCAAATTGTTTCTAGGCCTACATGAGTACAAGTTACACCATGATGAGGACAGTGAAAATTAGTAGGCACATGAGAATTATTAGAATATGGCAAATATTAGTCAATTCTTGCATTCTATCCATGCTGGCTTTTGCAGGATACCTGAGATATGAAACAGATAAGTGGGAGCGAATACAGCCTTTCGCCACTTTATTAAAGCCCAATTTTCCTAAATGGATAATGGAAACAATTCAACCACTTCATGTTTATTCAGCATTCTAGGTTTTTGCTAAAATGTGTTTATTTTTAGGTGTGACCTCATTACGTCCAGCTGTTTTTATCGACACAAGACAGTTGAATGGAAACACATTGTAGCAGGCACGGTCGCATCTACTGTCTAAATGTTGCCCAAAAAATCCCAGTACAGGTTAACCGAGCTACTGTTGACTTTACTTAATAATATATAATAATACCTTTATTTATCTAGGCAAGTCAGTTAAGAACAAATTCTTATTTACAATGACGGCCTACACCGGCCAAATAACTTGTATAACCTTTACTTAATATTTACCTATTCTAATAATGTTGTTAGCCATTACATATCATTTGATATGTCCATCAATCAATCACACCTTATTATATAATCTGTTTGTAACTTGATAACATTTACTGATCACAGTAAACTGTCACCCCCTGATCTGTATCACCTGTCCTCATTATTGTCTCCACCCCCTCCAGGTGTCGCTTGTTTTCCCCAGTGTATTTATCCCCGTGTTTCCTGTCTCGCTGGGCCAGTGTATTTATCCCTGTGTTTCCTGTCTCGCTAGGCCAGTGTATTTATCCCTGTGTTTCCTGTCTCTCCAGGCTAGTTCGTCTTGTATGTCCAAGCCTACCAGCGTTTTTTTCCCGTTTTCCTGCTTTGCCTTTTCTAGTCCTGCTTGACCATTCTGCCTGCCCTGACCCCGGGCCTGCCTGCCACTGGACTCTGATCTGGTTATGACCATTCTGCCTGCCCTGACCCCGGGCCTGCCTGCCACTGGACTCTGATCTGGTTATGACCATTTTGCCTGCCCTGACCCGGGTCTGCCTGCCACTGGACTCTGATCTGGTTATGACCATTTTGCCTGCCCTGACCCCGGGCCTGCCTGCCACTGGACTCTGATCTGGTTATGACCATTTTGCCTGCCCTGACCCCGGGCCTGCCTGCCACTGGACTCTGATCTGGTTATGACCTTTTGCCTGTCCACAACCATTCTCTTGCATATTCCCTTAGCATTTATTAAACATCTTAAACTTCAACCATCTACCTCCTGTGTCTCGCCTAGTGTCATGATATAAACAGCAATACATTTTCATTTTTTTATTTTCATAATGCTATTAAATATAACTTAATGTTTGTGTCTGTGTAAACACTTAGCAGAATTATTATTTCACTTTAACAAAGATGTAAGAAGAGGAGGATGAAATGCCAACGGGGAATAACAACCCAAGGCTTCTCTTCTGAGGCGTGTCTTTCCCAACACTACACCAACCGTGTTTCGAATGCAACGTCTCTCGGTCCTGCCGTCATGGCAACCGCACACTCCAGCAGGAAACATAGAAGACACCAATGAGAGAAGAGGAAGCACACACAGGGAGATCAATAAAGGCCATTCATGCATCTATACACATCTGTGTGTTACAGGGGTACCTACTTCAGATCATGTCGGCTAACTCTCAGAGATAGATGGAGGTTGTCTACAAGAAAATTTTTCCCAGAATCCTTGTCCGAGCAGAGATTCAGTATATCCACATTCCTAAACAAAATCCAGAACCAGAACACTTGTGAAAAAGTTCAAAACAGGCAAAGAGAATACAAACTTCAATGATCCTGCTATGCACTTTGAGTTGATTGTCGACTGCCTATTTCAATCCCTTTGAGGATACCTGCCTTCAAATCAAATCAAACCAAATGTATTTATATAGCCCTTCTTACATCAGCTGATATCTCAGAGTGCTGTACATAAACCCAGGCTAAAACCCCAAACAGCAAGCAGTGCAGGTGTAGAAGCACGGTGGCTAGGAAAAACTCCCTAGAAAGGTCAAAACCTAGGAAGAAATGCCCTGTGTTTTTTTCCTATGTAACTATCCCTTTTAGTGTAAATCAAGTTTTTTTTAGATGCTACAAACTGTATTGTTCATCGTGAGTGATCATCGTACAATCACACTTGGTGGAGCGTACAACACAGCACTCCAGTCCAACACCACAACATCAACACTTGGAAAACAAGATGGGGGAAGGTTGGGGACTAGTACTATAGTATTTACTTAAGGGTCCAATGCAGCCGTTTTTATCTCAATATTAAATCATTTTGATATTAAATCAAATCAATTTACCTTACTGTGATTTTTTTCAATTAAAATGGTCAGAAAATAAACAAAAATAGTATCTTAGCATAAGAGCAATTTCTCAAGCAAGAATTTTGCTAGGACTGTCTTTGAATGGTTTGGGTGAGGAGGGGGAAACTGAAAATTAACAGAAGAGGTCTGGAACTCTATTTGGTCTACTAACTAATTTACCACCTGGTGATGTCACCAGACAGGCCAAAACGCTCTTAAAATAGGCAGAAAATGTACACTTAAAGAGTATTATCATATACTTTTTTTTACAGTATTATTTCAACCTCATATTGTGGAAATATACACGGAGTGTACAAAACATTAGGAACACCTACCTTTGTTGTCCTCGGAACAGCCTCAATTTGTTGGGGCATGGACAATACAAAGTTTCGATAGCTTTCCACAGGGATGCTGGCCCATGTTGACTACAATGCTTCCCACGGTTGTGGCAAGTTGGCTGGTAGTGGATCTCTACTCCGAATAGCTTGTTCCATCTCATCCCGCAGATGCTCAATTGAATTGCCATCTGGTGACTGGGCAGGCCACTGCAGTAAGCTGAATTCACTGTCATGTTCATGGAGCAATCCTATCCTTGTGGCATGGAGCATTATCCTGCAAAAAAAATCTATTTGGAAATGGATACACTGCTTTCATGAAGGGATGCACCTGATTGGCAATGATGCTCAGATATCCTGTGGCATTCAAACATTGCTTCACTTTGATCAAGGGGCCCAGTGTGTGCCATGAAAACACATCCCACACCATCACACCACCACTAGCCTGTAATGTTGACACGCTTAGATGGATGCATGTACTCATGTGGTTTTCTCCATACCCTAGTCATTCCATCAGTGTGAAACAGCAGGAACCAGGACTCATCAGACCAGGCAATTCTCCAGTGTCCAGTGTTTTCGTTCCTTACCCCACTGCAAAGGCAGTTTCGTGTTGTTTTGCTGAACGAAGTGGAACTCTGTAATGACATCTGCTGCCTGAAGGTACGGCAAGTTCAGTGGAGGCTCCTACAGAGGAGGAAGTGGAGGACCATCCTCCTCAGTGATTTTCATTCAAATGAAAATAGTATAACTTTAAAAAGTTATCCTCAACAGTACTCTGTAGGGTAGCACCATGGTGTAGCCGGAGGACAGCTAGCTTCCGTCCTCCTCTGGGTACATTGACTTCAATACAAAACCTAGGAGGCTCATGGTTCTCACCCACTTCCATAAACTTACACAGTAATTATGACAACTTCCGGAGGACGTCCTCCAGCCCATCAGAGTTCTTGCAGCATGAACTGACATGTTGTCCACCCAATCAAAGGATCAGATAATTAATCTAGTACTGAAACCATAAGCAACAGCTAGCTATCACTGCAGTGTATACAATATGGCGAGTAGTTGACTCAAAGAGAGTGAAAGACAATAGTTGAGCAGTTTTGAACAAATTAATTTCTTCCAAAATGAAGTAAAAGCAAGAGAGAAGTAGAGAGAGAGAAATATTTCCAAAAATGTTTTCACTTTCAGTTTAATATACTTAGCTAGCAAATGCAGCTAGCAAGTTTAACCTACTGAAACACCCTGCTCAAACAGAGAGATGCTATATTAGTTAGCTGGCTCTGACTTTCCAACACAATACTGGAACTCCTCCAAGTCAAGGTAAGCTTTGGTTATTACAAATGTGTTGCAGTAAGGTTGGAGTAGGGAGAAGGCTAAAGTGCTATTCTTTCAAAAAGCCTTGAAGACAAATATGTGGAATGTCATTGAGTTGTTCAGAGTTTGCCCAAAAGCAGTTAATCCTCAACACCTTCCCACTACCTTCTCTCTGTTTCACAATAAGCATAGAGTGGTCCACTACCTTCTCTCTGTTTCACAATAAGCATAGAGTGGTCCACTACCTTCTCTCTGTTTCACAATAAGCATAGAGTGGTCCACTACCTACTCTCTGTTTCACAATAAGCACAGAGTGGTCCACTACCTGTTCTCTGTTTCACAATAAGCATAGAATGGTCCACTACCTACTCTCTGTTTCACAATAATCATATCAAATCAAATGTATTTATATAGCCCTTCGTACATCAGCTGATATCTCACAGTGCTGTACAGAAACCCAGCCTGAATCCCCAAACAGCAAGCAATGCAGGTGTAGAAGCACGGTGGCTATGAAAAACTCCCTAGAAAGGCCAAAACCTAGGAAGATACCTAGAGAGGAACCATGCTATGTGTGGTGGCCAGTCCTCTTCTGGCTGTTCTGGATGGAGATTATAACAGAACATGGCCAAGATGTTAAAATGTTCATAAATGACCAGCATGGTCAAATAATAATAATCACAGGCAGAACAGTTGAAACTGGAGCAGCAGCACGGCCAGGTGGACTGGCGACAGCAAGGAGTCACCATTTCAGGTAGTCCTGAGGCATGGTCCTAGGGCTCAGGTCCTCCGAGAGAGAGAGAAAGAAAGAGAGAAAGAAAGAGAGAATTAGAGAGAGCATACTTAAATTCACACAGGACACCAGATAGGACAGGAGAGGTACTCCAGATATAACAAACTGACCCTAGCCCCCCGACACATAAAGTACTGCAGCATAAATACTGGAGCCTGAGACAGGAGGGGTAAGGAGACACTGTGGCCCCATCCGAGGAAAATCCCGGAATGGGCCAAACAGGAAGGTTATAACCCCACCCACTTTGCCAAAGCACAATAAGCATAGTGTGGTCCACTACCTTCTCTCTGTTTCACAATAAGCATAGAGTGGTCCACTACCTTCTCTCTGTTTCACAATAAGCATAGAGTGGTCCACTACCTTCTCTCTGTTTCACAATAAGCATAGAGTGGTCCACTACCTACTCTCTGTTTCACAATAAGCACAGAGTGGTCCACTACCTGTTCTCTGTTTCACAATAAGCATAGAATGGTCCACTAACTACTCTCTGTTTCACAATAATCATATCAAATCAAATGTATTATATAGCCCTTCGTACATCAGCTGATATCTCACAGTGCTGTACAGAAACCCAGCCTGAATCCCCAAACAGCAAGCAATGCAGGTGTAGAAGCACGGTGGCTATGAAAAACTCCCTAGAAAGGCCAAAACCTAGGAAGATACCTAGAGAGGAACCATACTATGTGTGGTGGCCAGTCCTCTTCTGGCTGTTCTGGATGGAGATTATAACAGAACATGGCCAAGATGTTAAAATGTTCATAAATGACCAGCATGGTCAAATAATAATAATCACAGGCAGAACAGTTGAAACTGGAGCAGCAGCACGGCCAGGTGGACTGGCGACAGCAAGGAGTCACCATTTCAGGTAGTCCTGAGGCATGGTCCTAGGGCTCAGGTCCTCCGAGAGAGAGAGAAAGAAAGAGAGAAAGAAAGAGAGAATTAGAGAGAGCATACTTAAATTCACACAGGACACCAGATAGGACAGGAGAGGTACTCCAGATATAACAAACTGACCCTAGCCCCCCGACACATGAAGTACTGCAGCATAAATACTGGAGACTGAGACAGGAGGGGTCAGGAGACACTGTGGCCCCATCCGAGGAAAATCCCGGAATGGGCCAAACAGGAAGGTTATAACCCCACCCACTTTGCCAAAGCACAATAAGCATAGTGTGGTCCACTACCTTCTCTCTGTTTCACAATAAGCATAGAGTGGTCCACTACCTTCTCTCTGTTTCACAATAAGCATAGAGTGGTCCACTACCTTCTCTCTGTTTCACAATAAGCATAGCGTGGTCCACTACCTTCTCTCTGTTTCACAATAAGCATAGCGTGGTCCACTACCTACTCTCTGTTTCACAATAAGCATAGAGTGGGCCACTACCTACTCTCTCTTTCACAATAAGCATAGAGTGGTCCACTACCTACTCTCTGTTTCACAATAAGCATAGAGTGGTCCACTACCTTCTCTCTGTTTCACAATAAGCATAGCGTGGTCCACTACCTACTCTCTTTCACAATAAGCATAGCGTGGTCCACTACCTACTCTCTGTTTCACAATAAGCATAGCGTGGTCCACTACCTTCTCTCTGTTTCACAATAAGCATAGCGTGGTCCACTACCTTCTCTCTGTTTCACAATAAGCATACCGTGGTCCACTACCTACTCTCTGTTTCACAATAAGCATAGAGTGGTCAACTACCTTCTCTCTGTTTCACAATAAGCATAGCGTGGTCCACTACCTTCTCTCTGTTTCACAATAAGCATAGTGTGGTCCACTACCTTCTCTCTGTTTCACAATAAGCATAGCGTGGTCCACTACCTACTCTCTGTTTCACAATAAGCATAGCGTGGTCCACTACCTTCTCTCTGTTTCACAATAAGCATAGAGTGGTCCACTACCTTCTCTCTGTTTCACAATAAGCATAGCGTGGTCCACTACCTTCTCTCTGTTTCACAATAAGCATAGCGTGGTCCACTACCTTCTCTCTGTTTCACAATAAGCATAGAGTGGTCCACTACCTTCTCTCTGTTTCACAATAAGCATAGCGTGGTCCACTACCTTCTCTCTGTTTCACAATAAGCATAGCGTGGTCCACTACCTTCTCTCTGTTTCACAATAAGCATAGAGTGGTCCACTACCTTCTCTCTGTTTCACAATAAGCATAGAGTGGTCCACTACCTACTCTCTGTTTCACAATAAGCATAGTGTGGTCCACTACCTACTCTCTGTTTCACAATAAGCATAGAGTGGTCCACTACCTACTCTCTGTTTCACAATAAGCATAGCGTGGTCCACTACCTTCTCTCTGTTTCACAATAAGCATAGCGTGGTCCACTACCTACTCTCTGTTTTCACAATAAGCATAGCGTGGTCCACTACATTCTCTCTCTTTCACAATAAGCATAGTGTGGTCCACTACCTACTCTCTGTTTCACAATAAGCATAGTGTGGTCCACTACCTACTCTCTGTTTCACAATAAGCATAGAGTGGTCCACTACCTACTTTCTGTTTCACAATAAGCATAGCGTGGTCCACTACCTTCTCTCTGTTTCACAATAAGCATAGCGTGGTCCACTACCTACTCTCTGTTTTCACAATAAGCATAGCGTGGTCCACTACCTTCTCTCTGTTTCACAATAAGCATAGCGTGGTCCACTACCTACTCTCTGTTTCACAATAAGCATAGCGTGGTCCACTACCTTCTCTCTGTTTCACAATAAGCATAGAGTGGTCCACTACCTACTCTCTGTTTCACAATAAGCATAGAGTGGTCCACTACCTTCTCTCTGTTTCACAATAAGCATAGCGTGGTCCACTACCTACTCTCTGTTTCACAATAAGCATAGAGTGGTCCACTACCATCTCTCTGTTTCACAATAAACATAGCGTGGTCCACTACCATCTCTCTGTTTCACAATAAACATAGCGTGGTCCACTACCTTCTCTCTGTTTCACAATAAGCATAGCGTGGTCCACTACCTTCTCTCTGTTTCACAATAAGCATAGAGTGGTCCACTACCTTCTCTCTGTTTCACAATAAGCATAGCGTGGTCCACTACCTTCTCTCTGTTTCACAATAAGCATAGTGTGGTCCACTACCTTCTCTCTGTTTCACAATAAGCATAGAGTGGTCCACTACCTTCTCTCTGTTTCACAATAAGCATAGCGTGGTCCACTACATTCTCTCTGTTTCACAATAAGCATAGCGTGGTCCACTACCTACTCTCTGTTTCACAATAAGCATAGCGTGGTCCACTACCTACTCTCTGTTTCACAATAAGCATAGCGTGGTCCACTACCTTCTCTCTGTTTTCACAATAAGCATAGTGTGGTCCACTACCTTCTCTCTGTTTCACAATAAGCATAGAGTGGTCCACTACCTACTTTCTGTTTCACAATAAACATAGCGTGGTCCACTACCTACTCTCTGTTTCACAATAAGCATAGCATTGTCCACTACCTACTCTCTGTTTCACAATAAGCATAGCGTGGTCCACTACCTTCTCTCTGTTTCACAATAAGCATAGAGTGGTCCACTACCTTCTCTCTGTTTCACAATAAGCATAGAGTGGTCCACTACCTACTCTCTGTTTCACAATAAGCATAGTGTGGTCCACTACCTACTCTCTGTTTCACAATAAGCATAGAGTGGTCCACTACCTTCTCTCTGTTTCACAATAAGCATAGTGTGGTCCACTACCTTCTCTCTGTTTCACAATAAGCATAGCGTGGTCCACTACCTACTCTCTGTTTCACAATAAGCATAGAGTGGTCCACTACCTTCTCTCTGTTTCACAATAAGCATAGCGTGGTCCACTACCTTCTCTCTGTTTCACAATAAGCATAGCGTGGTCCACTACCTTCTCTCTGTTTCACAATAAGCATAGCGTGGTCCACTACCTTCTCTCTGTTTCACAATAAGCATAGCGTGGTCCACTACCTACTCTCTGTTTCACAATAAGCATAGAGTGGTCCACTACTTTCTCTCTGTTTCACAATAAGCATAGAGTGGTCCACTACCTTCTCTCTGTTTCACAATAAGCATAGAGTGGTCCACTACCTTCTCTCTGTTTCACAATAAGCATAGCGTGGTCCACTACCTTCTCTCTGTTTCACAATAAGCATAGCGTGGTCCACTACCTACTCTCTGTTTCACAATAAGCATAGCGTGGTCCACTACCTACTCTCTGTTTCACAATAAGCATAGTGTGGTCCACTACCTTCTCTCTGTTTCACAATAAGCATAGAGTGGTCCACTACCTTCTCTCTGTTTCACAATAAGCATAGAGTGGTCCACTACCTTCTCTCTGTTTCACAATAAGCATAGCGTGGTCCACTACCTTCTCTCTGTTTCACAATAAGCATAGCGTGGTCCACTACCTACTCTCTGTTTCACAATAAGCATAGAGTGGTCCACTACCTTCTCTCTGTTTCACAATAAGCATAGCGTGGTCCACTACCTACTCTCTGTTTCACAATAAGCATAGAGTGGTCCACTACCTACTCTCTGTTTCACAATAAGCATAGAGTGGTCCACTACCTACTCTCTGTTTCACAATAAGCATAGCGTGGTCCACTACCTACTCTCTGTTTCACAATAAGCATAGCGTGGTCCACTACCTACTCTCTGTTTCACAATAAGCATAGCGTGGTCCACTACCTTCTCTCTGTTTCACAATAAGCATAGTGTGGTCCACTACCTTCTCCCTGTTTCACAATAAGCATAGCGCGGTCCACTACCTACTCTCTGTTTCACAATAAGCATAGCGTGGTCCACTACCTACTCTCTGTTTCACAATAAGCATAGCGTGGTCCACTACCTTCTCTCTGTTTCACAATAAGCATAGTGTGGTCCACTACCTACTCTCTGTTTCACAATAAGCATAGTGTGGTCCACTACCTTCTCTCTGTTTCACAATAAGCATAGTGTGGTCCACTACCTTCTCTCTGTTTCACAATAAGCATAGAGTGGTCCACTACCTTCTCTCTGTTTCACAATAAGCATAGCGTGGTCCACTACCTTCTCTCTGTTTCACAATAAGCATAGAGTGGTCCACTACCTTCTCTCTGTTTCACAATAAGCATAGAGTGGTCCACTACCTTCTCTCTGTTTCACAATAAGCATAGAGTGGTCCACTACCTTCTCTCTGTTTCACAATAAGCATAGCGTGGTCCACTACCTACTCTCTGTTTCACAATAAGCATAGAGTGGTCCACTACCTACTCTCTGTTTCACAATAAGCATAGAGTGGTCCACTACCTACTCTCTGTTTCACAATAAGCATAGCGTGGTCCACTACCTACTCTCTGTTTCACAATAAGCATAGAGTGGTCCACTACCTACTCTCTGTTTCACAATAAGCATAGCGTGGTCCACTACCATCTCTCTGTTTCACAATAAGCATAGCGTGGTCCACTACCTTCTCTCTGTTTCACAATAAGCATCGCGTGGTCCACTACCTTCTCTCTGTTTCACAATAAGCATTGCGTGGTCCACTACCTTCTCTCTGTTTCACAATAAGCATAGAGTGGTCCACTACCTTCTCTCTGTTTCACAATAAGCATAGCGTGGTCCACTACCTACTCTCTGTTTCACAATAAGCATAGCGTGGTCCACTACCTTCTCTCTGTTTCACAATAAGCATAGAGTGGTCCACTACCTCTCTCTGTTTCACAATAAACATAGCGTGGTCCACTACCATCTCTCTGTTTCACAATAAGCATAGCGTGGTCCACTACCTTCTCTCTGTTTCACAATAAGCATAGCGTGGTCCACTACCTTCTCTCTGTTTCACAATAAGCATAGAGTGGTCCACTACCTTCTCTCTGTTTCACAATAAGCATAGAGTGGTCCACTACCTTCTCTCTGTTTCACAATAAGCATAGCGTGGTCCACTACCTACTCTCTGTTTCACAATAAGCATAGAGTGGTCCACTACCTACTCTCTGTTTCACAATAAGCATAGAGTGGTCCACTACCTACTCTCTGTTTCACAATAAGCATAGCGTGGTCCACTACCTACTCTCTGTTTCACAATAAGCATAGAGTGGTCCACTACCTACTCTCTGTTTCACAATAAGCATAGCGTGGTCCACTACCTTCTCTCTGTTTCACAATAAGCATAGCGTGGTCTACTACCTACTCTCTGTTTCACAATAAGCATAGCGTGGTCCACTACCTTCTCTCTGTTTCACAATAAGCATAGTGTGGTCCACTACCTACTCTCTGTTTCACAATAAGCATAGCGTGGTCCACTACCTTCTCTCTGTTTCACAATAAGCATAGTGTGGTCCACTACCTACTCTCTGTTTCACAATAAGCATAGTGTGGTCCACTACCTTCTCTCTGTTTCACAATAAGCATAGTGTGGTCCACTACCTTCTCTCTGTTTAACAATAAGTATAGAGTGGTCCACTACCTTCTCTCTGTTTCACAATAAGCATAGCGTGGTCCACTACCTTCTCTCTGTTTCACAATAAGCATAGAGTGGTCCACTACCTTCTCTCTGTTTCACAATAAGCATAGTGTGGTCCACTACCTTCTCTCTGTTTCACAATAAGCATAGCGTGGTCCACTACCTTCTCTCTGTTTCACAATAAGCATAGCGTGGTCCACTACCTACTCTCTGTTTCACAATAAGCATAGAGTGGTCCACTACCTTCTCTCTGTTTCACAATAAGCATAGCGTGGTCCACTACCTACTCTCTGTTTCACAATAAGCATAGAGTGGTCCACTACCTACTCTCTGTTTCACAATAAGCATAGCGTGGTCCACTACCTACTCTCATTTTCACAATAAGCATAGCGTGGTCCACTACCTTCTCTCTGTTTCACAATAAGCATAGTGTGGTCCACTACCTTCTCTCTGTTTCACAATAAGCATAGCGTGGTCCACTACCTTCTCTCTGTTTCACAATAAGCATAGTGTGGTCCACTACCTACTCTCTGTTTCACAATAAGCATAGTGTGGTCCACTACCTTCTCTCTGTTTCACAATAAGCATAGTGTGGTCCACTACCTTCTCTCTGTTTCACAATAAGCATAGAGTGGTCCACTACCTTCTCTCTGTTTCACAATAAGCATAGCGTGGTCCACTACCTTCTCTCTGTTTCACAATAAGCATAGAGTGGTCCACTACCGTCTCTCTGTTTCACAATAAGCATAGAGTGGTCCACTACCTTCTCTCTGTTTCACAATAAGCATAGCGTGGTCCACTACATTCTCTCTGTTTCACAATAAGCATAGCGTGGTCCACTACCTACTCTCTGTTTCACAATAAGAATAGCGTGGTCCACTACCTACTCTCTGTTTCACAATAAGCATAGCGTGGTCCACTACCTTCTCTCTGTTTTCACAATAAGCATAGTGTGGTCCACTACCTTCTCTCTGTTTCACAATAAGCATAGAGTGGTCCACTACCTACTTTCTGTTTCACAATAAGCATAGCGTGGTCCACTACCTACTCTCTGTTTCACAATAAGCATAGAGTGGTCCACTACCTTCTCTCTGTTTCACAATAAGCATAGTGTGGTCCACTACCTTCTCTCTGTTTCACAATAAGCATAGAGTGGTCCACTACCTTCTCTCTGTTTCACAATAAGCATAGCGTGGTCCACTACCTTCTCTCTGTTTCACAATAAGCATAGCGTGGTCCACTACCTACTCTCTGTTTCACAATAAGCATAGCGTGGTCCACTACCTACTCTCTGTTTCACAATAAGCATAGTGTGGTCCACTACCTTCTCTCTGTTTCACAATAACATAGCGTGGTCCACTACCTTCTCTCTGTTTCACAATAAGCATAGAGTGGTCCACTACCTTCTCTCTGTTTCACAATAAGCATAGCGTGGTCCACTACCTTCTCTCTGTTTCACAATAAGCATAGCGTGGTCCACTACCTACTCTCTGTTTCACAATAAGCATAGCGTGGTCCACTACCTTCTCTCTGTTTCACAATAAGCATAGCGTGGTCCACTACCTACTCTCTGTTTCACAATAAGCATAGTGTGGTCCACTACCTTCTCTCTGTTTCACAATAAGCATAGCGTGGTCCACTACCTTCTCTCTGTTTCACAATAAGCATAGAGTGGTCCACTACCTTCTCTCTGTTTCACAATAAGCATAGAGTGGTCCACTACCTTCTCTCTGTTTCACAATAAGCATAGCGTGGTCCACTACCTACTCTCTGTTTCACAATAAGCATAGCGTGGTCCACTACCTACTCTCTGTTTCACAATAAGCATAGAGTGGTCCACTACCTTCTCTCTGTTTCACAATAAGCATAGCGTGGTCCACTACCTACTCTCTGTTTCACAATAAGCATAGAGTGGTCCACTACCTACTCTCTGTTTCACAATAAGCATAGCGTGGTCCACTACCTACTCTCTGTTTCACAATAAGCATAGCGTGGTCCACTACCTTCTCTCTGTTTCACAATAAGCATAGTGTGGTCCACTACCTTCTCTCTGTTTCACAATAAGCATAGCGTGGTCCACTACCTTCTCTCTGTTTCACAATAAGCATAGTGTGGTCCACTACCTACTCTCTGTTTCACAATAAGCATAGTGTGGTCCACTACCTTCTCTCTGTTTCACAATAAGCATAGTGTGGTCCACTACCTTCTCTCTGTTTAACAATAAGTATAGAGTGGTCCACTACCTTCTCTCTGTTTCACAATAAGTATAGCGTGGTCCACTACCTTCTCTCTGTTTCACAATAAGCATAGAGTGGTCCACTACCGTCTCTCTGTTTCACAATAAGCATAGAGTGGTCCACTACCTTCTCTCTGTTTCACAATAAGCATAGCGTGGTCCACTACATTCTCTCTGTTTCACAATAAGCATAGCGTGGTCCACTACCTACTCTCTGTTTCACAATAAGCATAGCGTGGTCCACTACCTACTCTCTGTTTCACAATAAGCATAGCGTGGTCCACTACCTTCTCTCTGTTTCACAATAAGCATAGTGTGGTCCACTACCTTCTCTCTGTTTCACAATAAGCATAGAGTGGTCCACTACCTACTTTCTGTTTCACAATAAACATAGCGTGGTCCACTACCTACTCTCTGTTTCACAATAAGCATAGAGTGGTCCACTACTTTCTCTCTGTTTCACAATAAGCATAGAGTGGTCCACTACCTTCTCTCTGTTTCACAATAAGCATAGAGTGGTCCACTACCTTCTCTCTGTTTCACAATAAGCATAGCGTGGTCCACTACCTTCTCTCTGTTTCACAATAAGCATAGCGTGGTCCACTACCTACTCTCTGTTTCACAATAAGCATAGCGTGGTCCACTACCTACTCTCTGTTTCACAATAAGCATAGTGTGGTCCACTACCTTCTCTCTGTTTCACAATAAGCATAGAGTGGTCCACTACCTTCTCTCTGTTTCACAATAAGCATAGAGTGGTCCACTACCTTCTCTCTGTTTCACAATAAGCATAGCGTGGTCCACTACCTTCTCTCTGTTTCACAATAAGCATAGCGTGGTCCACTACCTACTCTCTGTTTCACAATAAGCATAGAGTGGTCCACTACCTTCTCTCTGTTTCACAATAAGCATAGCGTGGTCCACTACCTACTCTCTGTTTCACAATAAGCATAGAGTGGTCCACTACCTACTCTCTGTTTCACAATAAGCATAGAGTGGTCCACTACCTACTCTCTGTTTCACAATAAGCATAGCGTGGTCCACTACCTACTCTCTGTTTCACAATAAGCATAGCGTGGTCCACTACCTACTCTCTGTTTCACAATAAGCATAGCGTGGTCCACTACCTTCTCTCTGTTTCACAATAAGCATAGTGTGGTCCACTACCTTCTCTCTGTTTCACAATAAGCATAGCGTGGTCCACTACCTACTCTCTGTTTCACAATAAGCATAGCGTGGTCCACTACCTACTCTCTGTTTCACAATAAGCATAGCGTGGTCCACTACCTTCTCTCTGTTTCACAATAAGCATAGTGTGGTCCACTACCTACTCTCTGTTTCACAATAAGCATAGTGTGGTCCACTACCTTCTCTCTGTTTCACAATAAGCATAGTGTGGTCCACTACCTTCTCTCTGTTTAACAATAAGTATAGAGTGGTCCACTACCTTCTCTCTGTTTCACAATAAGCATAGCGTGGTCCACTACCTCTCTCTGTTTCACAATAAGCATAGAGTGGTCCACTACCTTCTCTCTGTTTCACAATAAGCATAGAGTGGTCCACTACCTTCTCTCTGTTTCACAATAAGCATAGAGTGGTCCACTACCTTCTCTCTGTTTCACAATAAGCATAGCGTGGTCCACTACCTACTCTCTGTTTCACAATAAGCATAGAGTGGTCCACTACCTACTCTCTGTTTCACAATAAGCATAGAGTGGTCCACTACCTTCTCTCTGTTTCACAATAAGCATAGCGTGGTCCACTACCTACTCTCTGTTTCACAATAAGCATAGCGTGGTCCACTACCTTCTCTCTGTTTCACAATAAGCATAGAGTGGTCCACTACCATCTCTCTGTTTCACAATAAACATAGCGTGGTCCACTACCATCTCTCTGTTTCACAATAAACATAGCGTGGTCCACTACCTCTCTCTGTTTCACAATAAGCATAGCGTGGTCCACTACCTTCTCTCTGTTTCACAATAAGCATAGAGTGGTCCACTACCTTCTCTCTGTTTCACAATAAGCATAGAGTGGTCCACTACCTTCTCTCTGTTTCACAATAAGCATAGCGTGGTCCACTACCTACTCTCTGTTTCACAATAAGCATAGAGTGGTCCACTACCTACTCTCTGTTTCACAATAAGCATAGAGTGGTCCACTACCTACTCTCTGTTTCACAATAAGCATAGCGTGGTCCACTACCTACTCTCTGTTTCACAATAAGCATAGCGTGGTCCACTACCTACTCTCTGTTTCACAATAAGCATAGCGTGGTCCACTACCTTCTCTCTGTTTCACAATAAGCATAGCGTGGTCCACTACCTACTCTCTGTTTCACAATAAGCATAGCGTGGTCCACTACCTTCTCTCTGTTTCACAATAAGCATAGTGTGGTCCACTACCTACTCTCTGTTTCACAATAAGCATAGCGTGGTCCACTACCTTCTCTCTGTTTCACAATAAGCATAGTCACAGTGTGGTCCACTACCTACTCTCTGTTTCACAATAAGCATAGTGTGGTCCACTACCTTCTCTCTGTTTCACAATAAGCATAGTGTGGTCCACTACCTTCTCTCTGTTTAACAATAAGCATAGAGTGGTCCACTACCTTCTCTCTGTTTCACAATAAGCATAGCGTGGTCCACTACCTTCTCTCTGTTTCACAATAAGCATAGAGTGGTCCACTACCGTCTCTCTGTTTCACAATAAGCATAGAGTGGTCCACTACCTTCTCTCTGTTTCACAATAAGCATAGCGTGGTCCACTACCTTCTCTCTGTTTCACAATAAGCATAGCGTGGTCCACTACCTACTCTCTGTTTCACAATAAGCATAGAGTGGTCCACTACCTTCTCTCTGTTTCACAATAAGCATAGCGTGGTCCACTACCTACTCTCTGTTTCACAATAAGCATAGAGTGGTCCACTACCTACTCTCTGTTTCACAATAAGCATAGCGTGGTCCACTACCTACTCTCATTTTCACAATAAGCATAGCGTGGTCCACTACCTTCTCTCTGTTTCACAATAAGCATAGTGTGGTCCACTACCTTCTCTCTGTTTCACAATAAGCATAGCGTGGTCCACTACCTTCTCTCTGTTTCACAATAAGCATAGTGTGGTCCACTACCTACTCTCTGTTTCACAATAAGCATAGTGTGGTCCACTACCTTCTCTCTGTTTCACAATAAGCATAGTGTGGTCCACTACCTTCTCTCTGTTTAACAATAAGTATAGAGTGGTCCACTACCTTCTCTCTGTTTCACAATAAGTATAGCGTGGTCCACTACCTTCTCTCTGTTTCACAATAAGCATAGAGTGGTCCACTACCGTCTCTCTGTTTCACAATAAGCATAGAGTGGTCCACTACCTTCTCTCTGTTTCACAATAAGCATAGCGTGGTCCACTACCTTCTCTCTGTTTCACAATAAGCATAGCGTGGTCCACTACCTACTCTCTGTTTCACAATAAGCATAGAGTGGTCCACTACCTACTCTCTGTTTCACAATAAGCATAGCGTGGTCCACTACCTACTCTCTGTTTCACAATAAGCATAGAGTGGTCCACTACCTACTCTCTGTTTCACAATAAGCATAGCGTGGTCCACTACCTACTCTCTGTTTCACAATAAGCATAGCGTGGTCCACTACCTTCTCTCTGTTTCACAATAAGCATAGTGTGGTCCACTACCTTCTCCCTGTTTCACAATAAGCATAGCGCGGTCCACTACCTACTCTCTGTTTCACAATAAGCATAGCGTGGTCCACTACCTACTCTCTGTTTCACAATAAGCATAGCGTGGTCCACTACCTTCTCTCTGTTTCACAATAAGCATAGTGTGGTCCACTACCTACTCTCTGTTTCACAATAAGCATAGCGTGGTCCACTACCATCTCTCTGTTTCACAATAAACATAGCGTGGTCCACTACCTTCTCTCTGTTTCACAATAAGCATAGCGTGGTCCACTACCTTCTCTCTGTTTCACAATAAGCATTGCGTGGTCCACTACCTTCTCTCTGTTTCACAATAAGCATAGAGTGGTCCACTACCTTCTCTCTGTTTCACAATAAGCATAGCGTGGTCCACTACCTACTCTCTGTTTCACAATAAGCATAGCGTGGTCCACTACCTTCTCTCTGTTTCACAATAAGCATAGAGTGGTCCACTACCATCTCTCTGTTTCACAATAAACATAGCGTGGTCCACTACCATCTCTCTGTTTCACAATAAACATAGCGTGGTCCACTACCTTCTCTCTGTTCCACAATAAGCATAGCGTGGTCCACTACCTTCTCTCTGTTTCACAATAAGCATAGAGTGGTCCACTACCTTCTCTCTGTTTCACAATAAGCATAGAGTGGTCCACTACCTTCTCTCTGTTTCACAATAAGCATAGCGTGGTCCACTACCTACTCTCTGTTTCACAATAAGCATAGAGTGGTCCACTACCTACTCTCTGTTTCACAATAAGCATAGAGTGGTCCACTACCTTCTCTCTGTTTCACAATAAGCATAGCGTGGTCCACTACCTACTCTCTGTTTCACAATAAGCATAGAGTGGTCCACTACCTACTCTCTGTTTCACAATAAGCATAGAGTGGTCCACTACCTACTCTCTGTTTCACAATAAGCATAGCGTGGTCCACTACCTTCTCTCTGTTTCACAATAAGCATAGTGTGGTCCACTACCTTCTCTCTGTTTCACAATAAGCATAGCGTGGTCCACTACCTACTCTCTGTTTCACAATAAGCATAGCGTGGTCCACTACCTTCTCTCTGTTTCACAATAAGCATAGTGTGGTCCACTACCTACTCTCTGTTTCACAATAAGCATAGTGTGGTCCACTACCTTCTCTCTGTTTCACAATAAGCATAGTGTGGTCCACTACCTTCTCTCTGTTTCACAATAATCATAGCGTGGTCCACTACCTACTCTCTGTTTCACAATAAGCATACCGTGGTCCACTACCTACTCTCTGTTTCACAATAAGCATAGCGTGGTCCACTACCTTCTCTCTGTTTCACAATAAGCATAGTGTGGTCCACTACCTACTCTCTGTTTCACAATAAGCATAGTGTGGTCCACTACCTCTCTCTGTTTCACAATAAGCATAGTGTGGTCCACTACCTCTCTCTGTTTAACAATAAGTATAGAGTGGTCCACTACCTTCTCTCTGTTTCACAATAAGTATAGCGTGGTCCACTACCTTCTCTCTGTTTCACAATAAGCATAGAGTGGTCCACTACCTTCTCTCTGTTTCACAATAAGCATAGAGTGGTCCACTACCTTCTCTCTGTTTCACAATAAGCATAGCGTGGTCCACTACCTTCTCTCTGTTTCACAATAAGCATAGCGTGGTCCACTACCTACTCTCTGTTTCACAATAAGCATAGAGTGGTCCACTACCTTCTCTCTGTTTCACAATAAGCATAGCGTGGTCCACTACCTACTCTCTGTTTCACAATAAGCATAGAGTGGTCCACTACCTACTCTCTGTTTCACAATAAGCATAGCGTGGTCCACTACCTTCTCTCTGTTTCACAATAAGCATAGCGTGGTCCACTACCTTCTCTCTGTTTCACAATAAGCATAGAGTGGTCCACTACCTTCTCTCTGTTTCACAATAAGCATAGCGTGGTCCACTACCTACTCTCTGTTTCACAATAAGCATAGCGTGGTCCACTACCTACTCTCTGTTTCACAATAAGCATAGCGTGGTCCACTACCTTCTCTCTGTTTCACAATAAGCATAGAGTGGTCCACTACCTTCTCTCTGTTTCACAATAAGCATAGAGTGGTCCACTACCTACTCTCTGTTTCACAATAAGCATAGCGTGGTCCACTACCTTCTCTCTGTTTCACAATAAGCATAGAGTGGTCCACTACCTTCTCTCTGTTTCACAATAAGCATAGAGTGGTCCACTACCTACTCTCTGTTTCACAATAAGCATAGCATGGTGTGTAAATATAGCTAGATGGCCTTTGCTCTCCTCTCCTCTCGTCTCGTCTTTGCTCGTCTTGTCTCGTCTCCCCTCGTCACCCAAAAAGGAAAAGCTTGCAATTTGCTGCTATGTGGCCATATAACTTCTTCTACAAGGATAGACTTCTTTCGCCCAGGGACTATGGCATCCCGGGATGTTGAAGTTTGAAAAAGGCATCTCAGATCTATTTTCTCCGCAGTCTGAGAATGGTCCAGAAGGCTGCCTCTCTCTGGGTGTGCTGCCAATGCCTCTTTGGCTTGGCCATTACGCCCCTGGTACAGTTTGGGAATAATGAGCCAGAGAGGACACATAGACGTCTACTGTTCGAGAGATGCTTTACTCTCTCTATGTTCTTCTGTGATATTATCTCAGATTTCATTATTTTGTCAATCGTTAATCAGATCTCTCAGAAGCTATTTTGGTATCCTGATTAATGTAAAAGTTGTAGTGGTACTCCTGCACTGCACTGCCCCTGTGATAACCCAAATTCACTAACTGACAAATCGGTTTGTACAAACATCCTCCCATAGATTGTATTTGACTCCCATCTTAAACCCTCTGCTCAAGCATGCTGTAATAACCAAACCTAGGAGTTAAGACATTCCTTTCGTTGTGTAATTAGGTAAATTTTTTAATTAATCCATGGCTTATTTTACAGACCCTGGTTCGATCTTGGGCTGTATCACAATTGGCTCAGCTTCGTCCAGGTTTGGGGAGGGTTTGTCCGGGGTAGGCCGTCATTGTAAAATAAGAATTTGTTCTTAACTGACTTGCCTAGTTAAGTAAATAAAATAAAAATCTCATATGCTTTTGCCATTTTTTGACTTCTACCCATGGATTTGGATTGTGCCCGTATATCATGGGAGGACTGTATGTGCAGTGTGGACTGCTCAGATACTACACAGAGTATACACTCTACTGTATAGAGATACAAAAGATACTCCACAGAGTATATACTCTACTGTGTAATACTCCACAGAGTATACACTCTACCGTGTAGAGATACAGCAGATACTCCACAGAGTATACACTCTACTGTGTAATACTCCACAGAGTATACACTCTACTGTGTAGAGATACAGCAGATACTCCACAGAATATATACTCTACTGTGTAATACTCCACAGAGTATACACTCTACCGTGTAGAGATACAGCAGATACTCCACAGAGTACACACTCTACCGTGTAGAGATACAGCAGATACTCCACAGAGTATACACTCTACTGTGTAATACTCCACAGAGTATACACTCTACCGTGTAGCGATACAAAAGATACACCACAGAGTATACACTCTACCGTGTAGATACAGCACCATAGCGCCTGGCATCCTACCTTCACATTTGCTCGGCCACATTCCGAGGCAAGGCCCCTAAGGGCCCCAACATTGGCATAGTCTTCAAGGCTCATAGCTCACCTCATTTCCAAGCTCTGGCGAGTGTGAATCGTAAAGTAGCTTTTCATCTAAGCCGATTTCCGGTAGCCACAGACACCGTAGAGAAATGCTGGCCAAATCCCCATTTTAAATGTCAGCTCAAACCTCGGGATAGTGCTAACATGACCTGTGATCTCTAAGCATCCACCAGGCCTCTTCGGAACTCGAAGCAACAATTGTATTCCCCCCTCTAGGCAAGGATGATAGGGGGATAAAGGCTGGTGTTTGCTTTTCTCTATGAGGCCTCTGAGCGCTGGGCACTTCTCTTGAGTAAACGTTAGCCTGTGGACCACGGCCTATTCTGTTTGTTTGTAATGGAGAAAGTTTATGTTCTCTTCTGCCCATTCTCCTTCTGCTGTACACCGATAGAACAGATGGAAAAAGAACAGCAATTCTAAATCGTATTGTTGAATTTACTCAATATGATGACAAATTTGATAGATTTATTGAAGGTGTCTTTAATTAATGCTATCCTGGCATACATGTTAGGGGCGTTATCACCAGTTTGAGGTAGTCTTGAGGTCAGCAAGCAGAGATAACTATTTGATGTTTCAGATCAAACAGTCAGATGAAGATAAAAAAATATGGTGATATCCATCAACCAGCGACTCCATAGTATCATGTCTGTAGCCTTGAGGATAGGAGAGAATATCATTTGCACGCAGCATGTCCTCCAGGGATTGGTAACATGCCTCTGGGCTCAAGAGGAAAGCCAGTGTCACAGGTAGTGGCTGGGCTGAAAATGATTGAAATCTCTCTACAAAGGGCCCCTCTTTTCACTGTATTGTTTTTCACTGAAATTAGAAAGCCTCTGCTTCTGTCACGTGTTGATTTAGAATTCTTTCTGAACTTTTGCCACGATTGCCACTGCGGCTTTTGGGGGGAAAAACAGTGCCATACTATGGTGACTGTCACTACCCCGTGTGACACTTCTTATCTTACCCGTAACAGAAACGAGCTCTAATCATTTCCAGTTCAAATGTTTTTTTTCTCCAGTGTAAAATTATAAGTCTAAATTAAATAATTAAACATGCTTTTCCATTTGTATTTAACGAGGTCCAGGGTCTTTTGCTGGGGTCACATGCAATTTTGGAAATGCATCATTACATCATATACCTGGGCTTTCATTTAGCTCATTCGGGCCCACCATCACTCAACGTTATGGGACTGGGAAAACCAAACTAATTGGACACCTCCAACTAAAATGAGCAGCGCTTCAAACAGCCGCCCCCGCTTCACCTTTTCTTACCCATAAGACCTTGACTGTTAGAACTCAGTGAGTGTGAGGAAGGCGGAAAGGAAGGAGGAGGAAACACTGTCGAGGTGGGAGGTTCACAGACAATTCACTTTCTGGCCGGGGTTTCGTGAATGACCTCAGAGATGATATAATATGGATTTGGAGGCACAAACATGCCACCCTTTGCTAAAGTGAGAGAGGGGAGAAGGTAATTAAGTCTGTAGAGACTGGTGGATCTGATTGGAGCTTTTTAAAGAGCCAATGTTTCATTACTCATTCACCTGACTTGCTTGTAACGTAGTGTGATAGACAAGTTTTGTTTCTTCGAAACGGATCGTTTCGGTGAAATATTTAATGATGTTAATGATGATCCCGAAGTTCTCAAACTGAAGCCCAGGACCATATAAACTTAATCTACCAACATATCACGTCTCTTGGATTTTCACATTTGTCAGACTTTTTTCCAGAAATATTATCTAGTTCACGACTTTAACACACACTACCAATGTGTTGCTAATGGCTCTCGCTTACCCCTTAGAAAATATAATTGTTGGTTGTTTCTAGACAGTGATACTAGTCTCATAATGTTCTTGTTATCGCTCTCTCTCGCGCATACACACACACAGGGAAACCATTAATTATCCGATAATCCGATTCTCCCAGATGAATGGATTTAAGGTAAGATAATTAAGTTAAGGCAAGTAAATTAAGTTAATAAGATAACAATTGAGTTAAGGTAAGACAATCAAGTTAAGGTAAGATGAACAAAACAAGATGTATGAAATAATTCAGACAATAATTGAAAATGTGGGGCCCGTCCAAATTTGAATTGACATACCATGTATTTTGCGAGAAATTGCTCATTTGTGTTTCTTCCTGCAAAGGGCACTACATTATTTCTGTCTCATTTGACAAGTGTTTATTGTTGCCCGTAGTTGACTGAAGGTTACCTGATATATTATGTGGAATACTTGTAGCATAATGACGAAGAAAATATAAAGGCAATCAATCAACCTTTGTGTCTTCACACAAAGCCTGTCTTGAGGTTTATGGAAATGTAACAGTGATGCTACCCTTATGGAGAGGTCTTCACCAATAGATAAATAAATAGCTTTTTCTTCATGGATTGAAAACGACTGTATTTTACCTAAATATAATTTGGTTGAGACCTGTTCATTTGATTGATTCCCTTTGATTGCCACTTTGCCAGATTTATTTTGGATAAAATGCTTTTCTTTTAACATTAACAGTGATGCTAGGGGGACACTGTGTCATTATTGGATAAAAAGAGGCACAATATTTTCAAAAAGATTCGACTATGCAATAGATGGAAAGAAAAATACGTTTCCAGAACTGCAAAGATTTTCTGTGAGTTCATGGATGATGAAAAACCAGGAAATGAGCAGGATTTCTGAGGCTCTGTTTTTCATTATCTCCTTATATGGCTGTGAATGCGACAGGAATGAGCCTGCCCTATCTATCGTTTCCCCAAGGTGTCTGCAGCATTGTGACGTATTTGTAGGCATATCATTGGAAGATTGACCATAAGAGACTACATTTGCCAAGTGTCCGCACGGTGTCCTGCGTGGAAATTGGTGCGCAAAACTCAGCTGCTGGTATTTTTACATGGGATTCTGAGACGAAAGCAGGCTTCCACGAACGGCATATCAATGAAGGGATATGTGAAAAAACACCTTGAGGATTGATTCAAACAACGTTTGCCATGTTTCAGTCAATATTATGGAGTTAATTTGGAAAAAAAGTTTGACGTTTTGGTGACTGAATTTTCATTTAGTTTCGGTAGCCAAATGTGATGTACAAAACGGAGCGATTTGTCCTACACAAAGAATCTTTCAGGAAAAACTGGACATCTGCTATGTAACTGAGAGTCTCCTCATTGAAAACATTCGAAGTTCTTCAAAGGTAAATTATTTTATTTGATTGCTTTTCTGGTTCTTGTGAAAATGTTGCGTGCTAAATGCTACGCTAAATGCTATGCTAGCTATCAATACTCAAAATGCTTGATTTTCTATGGTTCAAAAGCATATTTTGAAAATCTGACATGACAGTGTTGTTAAGAAAAAGCTAATCTTGAGAGCAGGCATATTTATTTCATTTCATTTGGGATTTTTCGAAATCGTTAACGTTGCGTTATGGTAATGAGGGTGTATTCAGGATCCCGGATCCGGGATGGGTAGGATCAAGAAGATATACTCCTGTGACTTTCACATCTTTCCTCCTTCACACTTCATGAGTATTAGAACTCAGGATAAGACCCAGATGCAGACAGCTAGAGTCACATATGTTTATTGACCCAAACAGGGTGTAAGGAAGTCTGTGTGTAGCTGGTGTATGGGAGTCAGGCGCAGGACAGCAGATATGAGTAAATAAACATATTTTACTTGTCGTGTCTTTGGCTATGCCGGATTAAGTGATATGACATGCTATTCTATAAAACAATTTCTCCGTAATTAATATTACCTGATTGAGCTAATCATGTAAATGTAATTAACTAGAGAGTCGGGGCACCACACAATACTATTTATAGAGCTGTTATCTTCCGAATAAACTCTTAAAGACCTAGTAATATTTTACATCAATAGCAGTCAATATTAATCCTCACCTTAATTCAGTCTCATCTGAAAGTTGTAAATTCTTGGTTATGTGCACTATGTACACCTGGCTAACAAGTTGAATCAGCAATACAAAATTGGGTTTAATTATTTATTTGCTAAATACCTAACTAATCACATAAAAATACATATACACATAATTAAATCATAACTTGATTACAAATGGCGTCATAAAAGAAAACGTCCTTAGCGGACGGAACAGATATGACAGCTTGTTTCACAAAAGAAAAGGGGCTGGGTTGAGTGAAAGAGCGGGAAGACTGAGGGACACAGGGAGAAGCTGTGCTATCATAAATACAGTATCTTATGCATTCTAAATTACCGCCCATTTGGAAAACAAAAATGCAATATATATTTACTCTGAGCTGCACGTCGGTAGGTTGGTGGTAGATGGAAGGCCGTGTTGCCCAACCGAGTCCTTTGTCCTTTGAAGAATGTATTTGCTGGTAAATTGGATACGTTGTAGTAACGTTGTTGTGTGGTAGACGGGAGACTCTGTCTGTTCCTTCCCAACCTGCATTTGCAGCTGCTGTTGCTATGGCTAGGAAGTATCACTCCTGTAGTGAATAAGAGTTCAAAGTTCATACCATTCGTAACCAAAGCTCACGCTGATGTTGGCTTCGTTCTGTAGTTATTATCTGAACCATTCTGACATCGAACCGTCGTCCTCACATGCTCGGAACAGGAGGTTATATTGTCGTCAAGGCTTTATTTAGGAAGGGAGAGGAGGGCGTGTTTGAAAAGTTTTATAGGCCATGTCCCTTCACAGGGGTGGGCCACTGATTGAGCAGAGCCCTACCTTATGAAAACCCTAATCTCACATTTTAGAAGCTAAAATCACATTTCATCCCATCACAAATAATTTCATATTCAAACATTTAAATTGAACAACAATTCCATGTGAATCTGATAACTCTGATGTGTAGACTTTCCACTGTAGAGTTTATGTCATCTTATCATTGATGAGAATGTCTCAGATGACAACCGAACTGACATCATATTCATTAAGCACCACCGCATATGTTCAATTGGTTGGATTACCAGAATATAGTTCATTTTCCCTCACCTTCTGATGTTCCCAGAATCTCTATGTTAACCAAAGGGGTTTGCAAATTGTATTGGTACCGCTTGCCATGCGGTACCAGAGAAAACAGTCTATGACTAGGGTGGCTGGAGTGTTTGACAATATTTTGGGCCTTCCTCTGACACCGCCTGGTATAGAGGTCCTGGATGGCAGGAAGCTTGGCCCCAGTGATGTACTGGGCTATTCGTACTACCCTCTGTAGTGCCTTGCGGTTGGAGGCCGAGCTGTTGCTATACCAGGCAGTGATGCAACCAGTCAGGATGCTCTCGATGGTGCAGCCTTAGAACCGTTTGAGAATCTGAGGACCCATGCCAAATATTTTCAGTCTCCTGAGGGGGAATAGGTTTTCTCGTGCCCTCTTCATGACTATCTTGGTGTGCTTTGACCATGTCAGTTTGTTGGTGATGTGGACAACTATGAACTTCAAGCTCTCAACCGGCTCCACTGTAGCTCTTTATTTTTTAAACATTTTATATAACCTTAATTTAACAAGGCAAGTCAGTTAAGAACAAATACTTATTTACAATGACAGCCGACCCGTAGTACCCACATTCTTGAAGGAGTTTGCACATATTGCGAGCACTTGTTGGCTGCTTTTCCTTCACTCTCCTGTCCAACTCATCCCAAACCATCTCAATTGGGTTGAGGTTGAGTGACTGTGGAGGCCAGGTCAGCTGATGCAGCACTCCATCACTCTCCTTCTTGGTCAAATAGCCCGGAGGAGTGTTGGGTCATTGTCCTGTTGAAAAGAAAAACAAATTATAGTCCCACTAAGCGCAAACCAGATGGGATGGTGTATTGCTGCAGAATGCTGTGTTAGCCATGCTGGTTAAGTGTGCCTTGAATTCTAAATAAATCACCAACAGTGTCACCAGCCAAGCACCCACACAACATCACACCTCCTCCGTGCTTCATGGTTGGAACCACACATGCAGAGATCATCCATTCACCTGCTCTGCGTCTCACAATGACACAGGGGTTGGTACTTAAAGTCTCAAATTTGGACTCATCAGACTAAAGGACAGATTTCCACCAGTCTAAGGACCATTGTTTCTTGGCCCAAGCAAGTCTCTTCTTATTATTGGTGTCCTTTAGTAGTGGTTTCCTTGCATCAATTCGACCATGAAGGCCTGTTTCACGTAGTATCCTCTGAACAGTGGATGTTGAGATGTGTCTTTTACTTGAACTCTGTGAAACATTTATTTGGGCTGCAATTTCTGAGGCTGGTAAGTCTAGTGAACTTATCCTCTGCAGCAGAGGTAACTCTGGGTCTTCCATTCTTGTTGCAGTCCTCATGAGAGCCAGTTTAATCTTAGAGCTTGATGGTTTTTGCGACTGGGCTTGAAGAAACTTTCACATTTCCTGAAATTTGACTGACCTTCATGTCTTAAAGTAGTGATGGACTGCCATTTCTATTTGCATATTTAGCATAGCATCTCCCACCTGTAGCACACGCTGCAGCATGGAAAAATCTCTCTAGTCACCCCCACAACCAATTCTTTCTTTGGCCGCCTCTCCTTCCAGTTCTCTGCTGCCAATGACTGGATCGAACTACAAAAATCTCTGAAACTGGAAACACTTATCTCCCTCACTAGCTTTAAGCACCAACTGTCAGAGCATTTTACAGATTACTGCACCTGTACATAGCCCACCTATAATTTAGCCCAGAAATGATCACCTGTAGTGTTACAGTAAAATAAACGTGGGTGTTATTTTAACACTGTGTGGTGTAATGCCTATTTTGCATATTTCCCAGGGTGCCTTTTCTTTCGAGCGAGTTGTATTTTTTGGGCGGCTAAAAACATGATTTGGTCAAACAGTAAAGTGCATTATGCTCATGTCCTGCTGCTGTGATGAGCGAGCCCCCCCCCCCTGTCCCTGAGAGAAAAATGCTTTCTGAGCGTATTCCATTTCAAAATGCAATTGCGGGAAAAACACAGCTTTAGAAGCTTCGTCCTCGTGTCCCTCTCAAAGAGAGGAGGGTTTCAGCTTTCTGTAGGTACACATTTTATTTTTCAATTCTAAATATTCAGGTCAATAGCTACTATTTTACAACCAAGCAATTTTTGTATGGCTTTGAGTTATATGTAAGGTAGTTTAGTTTTTGTACATGGTCATACCTAGTTATAGGTGAGTACATAAGATGCTTCATTTCTGCAGGTGATCTGTATATCTGGTCAAAATCAACGATACAGGTCCCCCTCCCCCTCTGATGATATGTATAACTTAATATTATATCTCCAGGGAGACCTGGAATCAAATAAATACTTGTTGTACATTTGCCCTAGAATGACCACTTTTCTGAGAATACACACCAATACAGATCTCTCTGTAGATTCAGAGTGTATCTGGATCCTGTATTGCAGTTATATCAAGTATTTATACCATTGATAGACTTTTCATACCATTGACTGATTTGTATATGGACAAAAATAAGGTCATTTTGTTTTTTTACACTGTCACACAATATGTGGTATAGAAAAGTACACTCTTAGGATCTTTATCTTGGCAGATTATCTGTCTATCAAGTAAAAATCCCAGATTCAGGTCCACCTCCACCCTCTGGTGGTATGGATGACTTGATATTATGCCTCCACACAAACCTAGATACAAATAAATGTCCTAAATATCAAATGACTATTGGCAGATGTAGGTGTTTTTGGCTGGGGGTCAAAATGATCCCAAATGAATTCACTTTTTAAAATGTCTATATTGAAGCAGAAACACTAAACAATGATTTATATTTATTATGAACCAAGGGTTAACTCATAAATCGCAACATCTTACTAAACCACACGTGCCTGCCTTCCTCAGATCGCCATCCACATAGGCTCTGAGAAAGCTGAAACGTAAATGTGTGGTTTAGCAACATGCTGCTACATGCACAAAGCTTCAATTGCAAATCATATTCTAGTGAGTGCTGGACCTTTTTGTTATTTTTCTCAGGCATATTTTCTCCATCCCTTGGTGTCTCAGCCACAACATCTGAGTTTACTGCAGGGTTTAGTCTTCTACGACAGACCTTTGTTTATTATTGGTGCCTGAAGTGAAATGGATTGTACCAAGGTGCTACAGATGTAGGGTCTTAATTTGAGCCAGTTTGCTACAGCAGGAATACTGTGGTATCAGGAAATGCAAATGATGTGGATTATAATTCATGGACATTTTTGTAGGGGTTGATACAAGAAAGTTATATTGCATCAGGATCCTACATCTGTATTAGAATTCGAGTTGACCATCAAGAGCTCAATTGTTGGTATCATTATTGCAGTTAAATCAGAATAGAACACAGTTTGAACACAGTTTATCTTTCTTTCAGGTATCCCCTAACTATGAGGGTAATCCAGAATGCCTGAATTCTAATGGGAAAACCATATTGTGTTCAAAGCAGCGGACTGTTAAGCAGTGTTATTAAATGAAAACACGTGCAGTAAACACGTGCAGTAAACACGTGCAGTAAACACGTGCAGTAAACACGTGCAGTAAACACGTGCAGTAAACACGTGCAGTAAACACATGGCGGCAGGGTAGCCTAGTGGTTAGAGTGTTGGACTAGTAACCGAAAGGTTGCAAGTTCAAACCCCCGAGCTGACAAGGTACAAATCTGTCGTTCTGCCCCTGAACAGGCAGTTAACCCACTGTTCCTAGGCAGTCATTGAAAATAATAATTTGTTCTTAACTGACTTGCCTGGTTAAATAAAGGTAAAAAAAAAAAAAAAATTAAAAATAAATTAAAAAAAAAATAATAATGTGCAGTAATTATAAGGAAAGCTATGCAACTAAACCTGCCAACAAACTATATATTACCCTTGTTAGGGTTGTTGAATTAATCATAGCATTTCTCTCTCTAATTGACAACACTAGAGGACAGATGGTTGATATCTTCTGAAGCTAAGGGGTTATGGTATACGCTTTCCAATTTGCCTCACAGGGGGTGGGGGGTCAAACTTTGTCTTTAGCTATTTCTGAGTTTGGTGTGTATGACGTGATTTTAGGAGTATTTTGTTGCACATAATGATATAATGTTCATGGTGAAATATTAAAACTAAAGCAAGGCCAAAGGAGCCAGTGCCATCTCATATTCTCTGTGAGCTAGACTGGCCATCACACACCCAGGTATGCCCTTCTCTCTGTGAGCTAGACTGGCCATCACACACCCAGGTATGCCCTTCTCTCTGTGAGCTAGACTGGCCATCACACACCCAGGTATGCCCTTTTCTCTGTGAGCCTGACTGGCCATCACACACCCAGGTATGCCCTTTTCTCTGTGAGCCTGACTGGCCATCACACACCCAGGTATGCCCTTTTCACTGCATCAATTGGTGAGTACATTTAATGGACTATTTAAACTTGCCTGCAGTTAGGATTACCAGTGGTGGGACTAAAAAGGGCGCTCCTATCAGAATAAGCCAGCCTTCCCTTTCCCTGGAAAGAAGCCAGTCTCCACTCTCTATTGTGGGAATGTCATTCCACTTTATAAGCAGGGGTGATCAATTGCCCCAACACTTGTCTTTTTGCATTCATGCCAGCTCAGTGCTCGGAATGAGATGCCCATTCTTAAATAAGGACATTTAGTTAATTGTGAGTCAGAGAAAGCAGACTGGCATTTGTCTGGTGCGATGCAGGGCATAATCATCTGGATCGGAGGCTGAGGAGCGGAGACAAGGGCCATTATGTGCTGCCGGTGTGGACCCTTTAGGAGGAAATGACACAGAGAGCTCAGACTGAACGAGTAACGATCAAACACTCCTTGGCGAAATCATGAAATAAAAGAATCCAAATTAAAAACGTACACCCAAGGCCGAGTTGATGGCCCTGCTAAGCTCCGAGCAGGCCACTCCACCCAGGCCCGATATTAAGGAATGGTAATTAATCAAAGTTTTATACTTTTAATTGAACTTTAGGTTCGTTGAGAATGAGAGAGAGTGATGATTTCCACATTATGCTGGAGACAATTAGCCGAGTGTCAAGTGGGTTGTATTATTATACTTAATCCCTCCTTCAGAGCGGGGCCGGTCAAATACTATATATACACAAAAATATGTGGACACCCCTTCAAATTATTTCAGCCACACTCGTTGCTGACAGGTGTATAAAATCGAGCACTCAGCCATGCGATCTCCATAGTATGGCCTTACTGAAGAGCTCAGTGACTTCCAACGTGGCACCGTCATAGGAGTCAGTGTGTCAAATGTCTGCCCTGCTGGAGCTGCACGAAAGCCTAAGATCACTATGCGCAATGCCAAGCGTCAGCTGGAGTGGTGTAAAGCTCATCGCCATTGGACTCTGGAACAGTGGAAATGCGTTCTCTAGAGGGATGAATCACTCTTCACCATCTAGCAGTCCGACAGCTGAATTTGGGTTTGGCGGATGCCTGAACGCTACCTGCCCGAATGCATATTGCCAAGTTTGGTGGACGAAGAATAATGGTCTGGGGCTGTTTTTCATGGTTCGGGCTAGGCTCCTTAGTTCCAGTGAAGGGAAATCTTAAAGCTACAGCATACAATGACATTTTAGACGATTCTGTACTTCCAACTTTGTGGCAACAGTTTGGGGAAGGCCTTTTCCTGTTTCACCATGACAATGCCCCCGTGTACAAAGTGAGGTCCATATAGAAATGATTTGTCGAGATCGGTGGGGAAGAACTTGACTGGCCTGCACATGGGCGGCAGGGTAGCCTAGTGGTTAGAGCATTGGACTAGTAACTGAAAGGTTGCAAGTTCAAATCCCCGAGCTGACAAGGTACAAAATCTGTCGTTCTGCCCCTGAACAGGCAGTTAACCCACTGTTCCTAGGCCGTCATTGAAAATATGAATTTGTTCTTAACTGACTTGCCTGGTTAAATAAAGGTAAAAAAAAATAAAAAAAATAGCCCTGATCTCAAGCCCATCGAACACCCTTGGGATGAATTGGAATGCCGACTGCGAGCCAGGCCTAATTGCCCAATATCAGTGCCCTACCTCACTAATGCACTTGTGGCAAAATGGAAGCAAGTATCCGCAGCAATGTTCCAACATCTAGTGGAAAGCCTTCCCAGAAGAGTGGAGGCTGTTATAACAGCAATGTTCCAACATCTTGTGGAAAGCCTTCCCAGAAGATTGGAAGCTGTTTAGCAGAATAGAGAAAGTGGATATTTGGCCTTGCTACCTGTATGACAAGTGATCCATACCTCATTTACAGATCAAATGACTTTTTTAGCCAGTCTATATTTTCATTGCCAAAAATGTTTTGATTAGTGTGTCAGGTGTCTATGGTGCTGATAGAGCGCAATGGACATTTTGCACCAATTCCTTGTCAAACACACTCAATGGTTTTACCATTTGAACTTTTATGTTTATTGTGGTATAGATTGATATAAGCAGAATACCATATATTCCCAAAGCAAGAACCAAATGACGCCCCTGGGTATTGCTACATGTCGGTATGTTTCATCTAAGAAATACATTCAATTCTATGCTTTTCCTGGTACACTTTTGCTTTTCCTGGTTGTAAATGAACCTGTACGTATTGGAAACGTGTTTATGGTAGGCCGGCATTGCTTAATTCAGAGGTTCCCAAACTTTTTATAGTCCCTTACCCCTTCCAACGTTCAACCTCCAGCTGCGTACCCCCTCTCGCACCAGGGTCAGCTGTACCCCCTCTAGCACCAGGGTCAGCTGTACCCCCTCTCGCACCGGGGTCAGCTGTACCCCCTCTAGTACCAGGGTCAGCTGTACCCCTCAGCTGCACCGGGGTCAGCTGTACCCCTCTAGCACCAGGGTCAGCTGTACCCCTCTAGCACCAGGGTCAGCTACCCCCTCTAGCACCAGGGTCAGCCCCTCTAGCACCAAGGTCAGCTGTACCCCCTCTAGCACCAGGGTCAGCACCAGGGTCAGCTGTACCCTCTAGCACCAGGGTCAGCTGCTAGCACCAGGGTCAGCTGTACCCCTCTAGCACCAGGGTCAGCTGTACCCCCTCTAGCACCAGGGTCAGCTGTACCCCCTCTAGCACCAGGGTCAGCTGTACCCCCTCTAGCACCAGGGTCAGCTGTACCCCCTCTAGCACCGGGGTCAGCGCTCTCTCAAATGTTGTTTTTTTGCCATCATTGTAAGCCTGCCACACACACTATACGATAAACATAAGAATAAGTGTGAGTTTTTGTCACAACCCGGCTCGTGGGAAGTGACAAAGCGCTCTTATAGGACCAGGGTACAAATAATAATTGAACAATAATCAATAATTTTACTCTTTATTTAACCATCTTCCATATAAAACCTTATTTGTTCATTGGAAATTGTGAATAACTCACCACAGGTTAGTGAGAAGGGTATGCATGAAAGGATGCACATAGATCTGCAATGTTGGATTGCATTGGAGAGAGTCTCAGTCTTAAATCATTTCACACACAGTCTGTGCCTGTATTTAGTTGTCATGCTAGTGAGGGCTGAGAATCCACTCTCACATATGTACGTGGTTGCAAAAGGCATCAGTGTCTTAACAGAGAGATTTGCCAAGGCAGGATACTGAGCGCAGCCCAATACAGAACCGCTTGTTGCAATTTTGATGAGGCTCTCTTGTTCAGATATCAGTAAGTGGACTGGAGGCAGGGCATGAAAGGGATAACCAAATCCAGTTGTTTGTGTGATCCGTTTCGGGAAAGTACCTGCGTAACTGCGCACCCAACTCACTCAGATGCTTCACTATAACACATTTGACATTGTCCGTAAGCTTGAGTTAATTTGTGTGTTGTCCTTGTTAATGCAGACAGAGAAAACCTCCAACTTCTTATTCATAGCCTCAATTTTGTCCCTCACATTGAAAAGAGTTGCGGAGCGTCCCTGTAATCCTAGATTAAGATCATTCAGGCAAGAGAAAAAAACAACTCCCATGGCTTATTTTACAAATTGGCATGTTTTGTTTCTAAATGTCTGCACAAGAGTGAAGGTTTCATCGAGTTGTTAGATAGTACTTTTGCACATATAACACACTGTGGCTGAGGAAAGGCACTACTCCCAAATCAATGTAGTTGTCATCATATTTGCGCCTCTTCGATGGTCCAACATCCTTGTTGTTGTTCTATGCTTTCCCGGGTAAGGGAGCAGTAGCTCTCCGGCTGCATCAGATTCACAACAGCATTCAGTTTGCATTACTTGGTAAGACAGCTGTGTGTATGGCTGCATTCCCATAGGCTGTTTGCAATAGGTGAATTGCCCTTAATATCTTGTAGCCTATGTTCATTGCCAAATAAACCTTGCTTGTTGTCCATTGTGCTGATACAGCATGGTGTACAGATTTTGTGCCAACCTGTCACTTCAAAAGCACTTGGAGTCTTGGAGTCTCAGCATTTTAACTTAATATTAATTGTGGTATAGTGTGATATAAGGAGAATGCAATATAATTCCAATTCAAGAACCCCCCCAAAATTGTGCCCCTCACTGATTTCATCTGCCCCCTTAGTCACTGTCTCCTGGCGTCAAGTCTGTCTTCTTGGCTTGGTAAGTTATATCGACCAAATAATCCTTTCTACCCTCGTTGCATCATATATAGCATAAAATGTACTGCTGAGACAAGTACATTTTCAAACAACGGCGGCCCAAAAATTCCAAACCTTTTGCAGTCCCACTTTCAGACTAAGTCAGGCGCCCATGAGTGCAAGATATAGTCAGTCCATTAATTAACTATTTAGCAGTATTATAGCTTGGGGGTAGAAGCGATCTCAGAGCCTGTTGGATCGAGAGCCGATGCTTCGGTATCATTTGACAGACAGTAGCAGAGTGAACAGTCAATGGCTTATAAAAGGTCCCGGATGACAGGGAGCTCGGCCCCAGTGATGTACTGGGCTATCCACACCGCCCTCTGTAGCACTTTGTGGTCGAGGGTGGTGCATTTGCCAAACCAAGCTGTAATGCAGTCAGTTAAGATGCTCTCGGTGGTGCAACTGTAAAACTTTTAAAGTGGACTTTATCAGGATCAATATAATGTCAATCATTTGTGTGTGAAAATAGAGTAGTTCATATTAAATAATTGGTCCCTACACAGCACATCATTCTCTTTTGTCTGGGTCCTGTTCAAAAGGACACATCACTGCAAACATTTTTATTATAAAAATATATTTTTCCTTTTTTCAGTCTGTTTTCTTCCATTTGCTGGCTACACATATCAGGAGTCAAGGTAAGACCCAAGTGCAGACTGTGTGAAGAACAATATTCATTGTAACCACAGGAGCAGGCAAACGACAGGTTAAGGCAGGCAGGGGTTGATAATCCAGAGCAGAGGCCAAGGTACAGGACGGCAGGCAGGCTCAGGTCAGGCATAGGTTGATAACCCAGAGCAGAGGACACGGTACAGGACGGCAGGCAGGCTCAGGTCAGGCAGAGGTTGATAAGCCAGAGCAGAGGCCAAGGTACAGGACAGCAGGCAGGCTCAGGGTCAGGTCAGGCAGAGGTTGATAAGCCCGAGCAGAGGCCAAGGTACAGGACAGCAGGCAGGCTCAGATACAAGCAGAAGTCAGGCAGGCGGGTACAGGGTCAGGACAGGCAAAGGCCAGACACCAGGAGGACGATGAAAAAGAGCGCCAAGGGAAACCCAGGCACTGAGCCAAACCACTGGTAGGCTTGAACTAACAAAACAAACTGGCAACCAACAGACAGACAACACAGGTATAAATACACAGGGGATAATGGGGAAGATGGGTGACACCTGGAGGGGGGTGGAGACAAGCACAAGGACAGGTGAAACAGATCAGGGCGTGACAACACAGCACATTTCCAATCACGTTTTGAACACTCACATTGTTAACAATTTCATAGTACATATGGGACCATTTATAAGTGTCATTCAAAAACACTTGAAAGTGTTAGTTTCCCAATGTTATGGATGTTTAAAATTTGATTTGTATAAGTGTCAATCAATCAGTCAAGAACAATTAGTAGTGTTAGTGTCCCATTGCAGAGTTTCCACATTAGTGACTCTTTCATTGTTTCCACTCTACAAGAAACAATGGCCCGACAACAGTAGTGGCACTAGCGTTGTCCGACTCAATGCCTCTTTCATAATATATACTGTAACAGTTGCATATGATTGACTTAATGCTTTAACATCTTTCTGAAGTGGGGCCAAGAAAGGTTGGTCATATATATAGTAAATTCAGATCAAGTCAATTGTCTATTATGACCGAGTTTGAAAAGCAGCTCAACATAAAATGTAAAAAATCATTTGTCTCTCGCAAACATTTCTATTTAATTTTTGAACACAATGTGTTTCATGTCTATTCAAAAGTGAAATAGAAATCATTGTGAAAGATGAAGGAGGAGAGAGAGCAGGGAAAGAATAAATTATTAATTATCTCAAAAAGTTTTGACCTAGTAAAAAATAAATCAATAAGAAAAGTACATTTGGAACTTGCGAGCCAGATATCAGTACTAAGTCTCAATGCCTTGAGGATCGATCCTCACCAGCACAAAATTGCATCTGCCTTAGAGAATAAATAAAAGGATTAAAGCATGTATAATCTGATTAAGGAAGTAACTGTTTGCCTCTGCAGTAGTTTAGAAGACTTTACCCAGCTAGCAAATAATGTTCGGAGAACGTTTCTTAGAGCTTGGTGATAGTGTGGTTGTCTAATGGTTATTTTACATACAACCTTCCCACACATTTCTGGGAATGGTACAAGATAGTTGTTTGGCCATGGAACATACTCAGCACATTTATGGAACTTGACAAATAACTTCATTTTCTTGGTATTTCATTAATTTATTAACAGAATGTTTCCTAAAAGTTCAAACATGTTTACATTTCATTTACATTTTGGCAATGTTCGAGGAACATTCTCCAGCTTGTTTGATATTGAGAATGTTCTCAAATAGCTCAGAGAATGTTAAGAAACCGTTCTACTTTGGGAATTTCAGTACTTCAGCAAAGCATTTGCTAATGGTTTCCTCATTGTTGTATTTAAATGAATGTTCTCAAATTGTTCCAAGAACGTTAGGAAAGAATGTTCTTCTGTGGGAATTTCAGTACTTCAGCATAACATTGTTTTAAAAGTTCAAAGAACGTTATAAAACTTTCCATAAAAAACACAAGAAAACTTTAGTAACACTCAGATGTTATTTAAAAACATAAATTCTGTTCTCAGAACATTAAGAAAATGTTCCATAAAAACCACAAGAAAACTTCAGTAATGTTCAGAGAATGTTCTAAGAATGTTATTTAAAAACATATACGCTCTCTCTATCTTCTATCTTGTTAAGTGTGTTCAGTTGTGTTGGTTGCACCCAGTAATTGGCCACACCCAATCTTAATGAGTGCTTGTTTACTTACAAATGGGGTCTGTTTGAATAGACTAAAATGAACAGCTTCGTGGTAGCTTCATCCTGGTGGAGCAGTGAACTCCTTCCTTGGATGGACAACAGAGGATTATAGGTTCAAATTTCACTGATGCTGTGTCACAATAAAAAAATCCATGTGTTTGCCTGATTAATGGCTAAATTAGTTCATTTCCATGTGTCATATATGTTAACCCAAAATAAGCTAGTGTTGTTATTAAATGTCCTATTGAAACACTGAGTGAAAGTTTTAAGGAAGTTATTCAAAAACCTACATTTCAGTTCTCAAAGCATTAATAAAACCCCCTAGGAAAACTTTCAGGGAAACATTAGTAAATGGACTCAGAATCTCCCAAAATGTTCACTTCCGTTCTCAGAATGTTAAAAAACCTTTCTGTTTCACCGGTCAGGAAAAGTATGGCTTCGTTCCCAGAACCAATGGGAAACCAAAAACGTACATTCCCACAACTTCCAAGGAACCAAAGGTGCTAGCTGGCTACTCACTGAAGAGACGTATAGACAGCTAAAGCAGACAGCCAATCCTGCCACCCTCTACAATAGAAGAAAACCTTTCCAGGCAGGAGAAATGTCACGAGGTGATGCCATGTAGGAAGTCAGCCATGAAAGTATACTCTGGTCATACAGACAACCAACAGAGCCTGAGAGAAAACAAAGTAACAGACAATTAAGCAATGTGTTGGTTTCTACTCCTGTCACTCCTAGCTTATGCTGTGTTCATACTGTCTGAACCCCTTTCTGGACTGTATCCTAGCAGAAAGGCTAGGTAAACATGGAGCTTGTAGAGTCTACAGTAGTAGCAATACTTATCAGCAAAACCAATGCAGCAAGTTATCATCGCACAATTTATTACTGGGAGTCTGTCAGTAAATTTAGACTGGAAATTGGCATATTCAAATCTATTGCCCAGTCTCTGAACATGTTGAATCATTCATATTCAGAGGGCTCACGAGTGTTGCAGCTGTCTAAGGCACTGCATCTCAGTGCAAGAGGCATCACTGTAGTCTCTGGTTCGAATCCAGGCTGTATCACATCTGGCCGTGATTGGGAGTCCCATAGGGTGGCGTACAATTGACCCAGCGTCGTCCGGGTTTGGCCGGGGTAGGCCGTCATTGTAAATAAGAATTTGCTCTTAACTGATTTGCCTAGTTAAATAAAGTTCAATTAAAATAAAAATGTGGAGCATTGTGTAACATTTATTTTGGTCGGTGATGACCTTGGTGCTTCCTTACATGTTCATGAAGCTCACTGCTCAGAAACGGCCGGGCTATAGGGTCAAATAATATATATTGTTAGCTTCTGGATCTGGATGGAGATTTTGTCTGAGTATTCCAATTATTGGACTTGACCTTGTCAAACACAGAGTAAGAGATTGATCAATTTGTGCGCTCTCCCTGTAGTAACTAGTTACACTTCGATACACAGAGTAATGGTTCCACAACACTACTGCACTGCCAATTGCTACAGTGAAAATCAGGCTGGATATCAGACAATCTGTTACTGTCAGCTGTCAAAACGCACTTGGCAGATGTGCTGTGAATGAACAATTTAGAGGCGCTTCACAGCCTGGGCAAGTATTCGATCTGGCGGACGACTTTCAGTAAGACTTTACAATAGGGGTAAATGTGTAATACTGAGCATTAACTGGCATGTACTGTATGTGTAGCTACTTTTCCTTTTGGATTGACGTTTATAGCAGTAACGTCATACTTCTTTGGGTATGAATCCTTTAAGCATGTTCCATTTTACAAACTCACTTTTTCTAGGCGGGGTGTGTGCAAGGGTTTTGTGAAGGTTTGTGCAGTATTCATAGGCTTCTGTCACTGTTATGGTTAAATAGTTTGGTTATTGACCTACAGTAAGGGAAATGGATTGTAATTATGGATATGAATGTCATTCTCCTCATGTTTCACAAGGTTGGACATCACATCGCAGCACAGCAGAGCACAGTAGGGTAGAGTTCAGCAGAGCACAGTAGAGTACACTGCAGTACAATACAGCAGAGTAGAGTTCTGTACAATCCAATGCACTCTACTGTACTGTACTGTACTATACTGTGCTATGCAAACTTGTGAAGCATACTGTACGTTTATGATAAGTCCAGATTTGTTCCGGTCCAGTCTGTCTGTGGACATTAATATCAAGGCCAGGGTGGACTGACCATGTATTTCTGATTTCAATACTTTGTATCCTTTTAATATTTTTTTATCCAGAAATCAAATCCTTTTACTATCCTGTTTTTTTAAGATGGAAAATGGTTGAAAAATGTGTCTATGCATTCATTTCCCCAAAATATAGAGACTCTTAGCTTTCATTCAACCCCCAAGTTGAAATGCTGCTATGAGCTTTTACATGTTGGTGCTGATGGGTCCTTAACCCCTTTCTGTTTTGATGTCAAGATACCCAAGGTAAGGCTGTTTAGAGTTGTTCCTGTGGACTAATGATAAGACTGCTTCAAGCATAGTGGAGAGGACCAATGATAACATTTCTTCAAACATAGTGGAGAGGACCAATGGTAATACTGCTTCAAGCATAGAGGAGAGGACCAATGATGATACTGCTTCAAGCATAGTGGAGAGGACCAATGATAATACTGCTTCAAGCATAGTGGAAAGGACCAATGATAATACTGCTTCAAGCATAGTGGAGAGGATCCATGATAATACTGTTTCAAGCATAGTGGAGAGGACCAATGATAATACTGCTTCAAGCATAGTGGAGGGGACCAATGATAAGACTGCTTCAAGCATAGTGGAAAGGACCAATGATAATACTGCTTCAAGCATAGTGGAGAGGATCAATGATAATACTGTTTCAAGCATAGTGGAGAGGACCAATGATAATACTGCTTCAAGCATAGTGGAAAGGACCAATGATAATACTGCTTCAAGCATAGTGGAGAGGATCAATGATAATACTGTTTCAAGCATAGTGGAGAGGACCAATGATAATACTGCTTCAAGCATAGTGGAAAGGACCAATGATAATACTGCTTCAAGCATAGTGGAAAGGACCAATGATAATACTGCTTCAAGCATAGTGGAGAGGACCAATGATAAGACTGCTTCAAGCATAGTGGAGAGGACCAATGATAAGACTGCTTCAAGCATAGTGGAGAGGACCAATGATAAGACTGCTTCAAACATAGTGGAGAGGACCAATGATAAGACTGCTTCAAGCATAGTGGAGAGGACCAATGATAAGACTGCTTCAAACATAGTGGAGAGGACCAATGATAAGACTGCTTCAAACATAGTGGAGAGGACCAATGATAAGACTGCTTCAAGCATATAGTGCTTCAAACATAGGGGACCAATGATAATACTGCTTCAAGCATAGTGGAAGGGACCAATGATAAGACTGCTTCAAGCATAGTGGAGGGGACCAATGATAAGACTGCTTCAAGCATAGTGGAGGGGACTGCTTCAAGCATAGTGGAGAGGACCAATGATAATACTGCTTCAAGCATAGTGGAGAGGACCAATGATAATACTGCTTCAAGCATAGTGGAGAGGACCAATGATAATACTGCTTCAATGATAATACTGCTTCAAGCATAGTGGAGAGGACCAATGATAATACTGCTTCAAGCATAGTGGAAAGGACCAATGATAATACTGCTTCAAGCATAGTGGAGAGGATCAATGATAATACTGTTTCAAGCATAGTGGAGAGGACCAATGATAATACTGCTTCAAGCATAGTGGAAAGGACCAATGATAATACTGCTTCAAGCATAGTGGCATAGTGGAAGGACCAATGATAATACTGCTTCAAGCATAGTGGAGAGGACCAATGATAATACTGCTTCAAGCATAGTGGAGAGGACCAATGATAATACTGTTTCAAGCATAGTGGAGAGGACCAATGATAATACTGCTTCAAGCATAGTGGAAAGGACCAAGGACTGCTTCCAATGATAATACTGCTTCAAGCATAGTGGAAAGGACCAATGATAATACTGCTTCAAGCATAGTGGAAAGGACCAATGATAATACTGCTTCAAGCATAGTGGAGAGGATCAATGATAATACTGTTTCAAGCATAGTGGAGAGGACCAATGATAATACTGCTTCAAACATAGTGGAGAGGACTAATGATAAGACTGCTTCAAACATAGTGGAGGGGACCAATGATAAGACTGCTTCAAACATAGTGGAGAGGACCAATGGTAATACTGCTTCAAGCATAGAGGAGAGGACCAATGATAACACTTCTTCAAACATAGTGGAGAGGACCAATGATAATACTGCTTCAAACATAGTGGAGAGGACCAATGATAATACTGCTTCAAGCATAGTGGAGGGGACCAATGATAATACTGCTTCAAGCATAGTGGAGAGGACCAATGATAATACTGCTTCAAGCATAGTGGAGAGGACCAATGATAATACTGCTTCAAGCATAGTGGAGAGGACCAATGATAATACTGCTTCAAACATAGTGGAGAGGACCAATGATAATACTGCTTCAAACATAGTGGAGAGGACCAATGATAATACTGCTTCAAACATAGTGGAGAGGACCAATGATAATACTGCTTCAAACATAGTGGAGGGGACCAATGATAATACTGCTTCAAACATAGTGGAGAGGACCAATGATAAGACTGCTTCAAGCATAGTGGAGGGGACCAATGATAATACTGCTTCAAGCATAGTGGAGGGGACCAATGATAATACTGCTTCAAGCATAGTGGAAGGGACCAATGATAAGACTGCTTCAAGCATAGTGGAGGGGACCAATGATAAGACTGCTTCAAGCATAGTGGAGGGGACCAATGATGATACTGCTTCAAGCATAGTGGAGAGGACCAATGATAATACTGCTTCAAGCATAGTGGAAAGGACCAATGATAATACTGCTTCAAGCATAGTGGAGAGGACCAATGATAATACTGCTTCAAGCATAGTGGAGGGGACCAATGATGATACTGCTTCAAGCATAGTGGAGAGGACCAATGATAATACTGCTTCAAGCATAGTGGAAAGGACCAATGATAATACTGCTTCAAGCATAGTGGAGGGGACCAATGTCCACGTTCAAGAATTACTGGTATGATTGTTGTCTTTTACCAGATCCTCCAATATCTTAGATTCCACTCAGAATCATTATAAAAATTACACAGCAAAAGCGCTACATCAAACCAGGAGCCTGTATAACTTTCCCTCTTGATCAGGCCTTATGCTAGACCAGTGAACCCATTCCAGAACAGAAATACAGACACGAAAAGGGAAATAGTTGTGCAAACTGGAAGCCAAAGGCATGTATGGTATCTGGGGTTTGGAATTGGACATCTGTTGCTTTGTGACCTGTGCTATTCAGTCAAGAGGCACTCATCCACTACACATTGGATGTTTTCAGCTCACTAGGCCTCGACCATGGGCAGGGATGATCGATATGCTCCTCTTTAACTGCTTCACCTCACAACTGTCTCATCCTGCAGCTCAGAGACGGGATGGCTTGCAATGGGGGAAAGGTAAAGAAAGTTGAAAGGTGAAATGTTTTCGGTCTGACAGAAGTGAAATGCCGTCATATCTGACTTTCTCTCCACCACCCCTTATTTCTCTCTTCTACCTTCATTGCTGTGTTCATTCCTGTCCCACATGTTTTTGTCTCGCAGCAGCAGAATAGGTTTCTCCTCTTTCCGTGTCAACGATTTTTCTTCCTTTTGATAAACTGGTGCTCCAGCCCTAATATCCCTTCATCACCGCGTTATTTTGGCAAATTCCTCTATGAGCGTGAGAGGATGTCATCTTGATTTGTCCCACCCTGTTCAGGGTTACTGAGAGTATCATCTCAGAGTTTGCTGTAAACACTTCAGAGCATAACTTTATTTTACAGTACAATTTCTAGTTGTATTTACCTGATTTGGGAAATGAACAGGAAATTAAGCGCTACTCTGAGATTATGCTTTCCGTAACCATGACTACAAATCAAAGATGACACACGGTTCTATTTCCGCTGTTGTTTACCTGATATCTCTCTCATATATATATATACAGTGCCTTGCGAAAGTATTCGGCCCCCTTGAACTTTGCGACCTTTTTCCACATTTCAGGCTTCAAACATAAAGATATAAAACTGTATTTTTTTGTGAAGAATCAACAACAAGTGGGACACAATCATGAAGTGGAACAACATTTATTGGATATTTCAAACTTTTTTAACAAATCAAAAACTGAAAAATTGGGCGTGCAAAATTATTCAGCCCCTTTACTTTCAGTGCAGCAAACTCTCTCCAGAAGTTTAGTGAGGATCTCTGAATGATCCCATGTTGACCTAAATGACTAATGATGATAAATACAATCCATGTGTGTGTAATCAAGTCTCCGTATAAATTCACCGCACTGTGATAGTCTCAGAGGTCCGTTAAAAGCGCAGAGAGCATCATGAAGAACAAGGAACACACCACGCAGGTCCGAGATACTGTTGTGAAGAAGTTTAAAGCCGGATTTGGATACAAAAAGATTTCCCAAGCTTTAAACATCCCAAGGAGCACTGTGCAAGCGATAATATTGAAATGGAAGGAGTATCAGACCACTGCAAATCTACCATGACCTGGCCGTCCCTCTAAACTTTCAGCTTATACAAGGAGAAGACTGATCAGAGATGCAGCCAAGAGGCCCATGATCACTCTGGATGAACTGCAGAGATCTACAGCTGAGGTGGGAGACTCTGTCCATAGGACAACAATCAGTCGTATATTGCACAAATCTGGCCTTTATGGAAGCGTGGCAAGAAGAAAGCCATTTCTTAAAGATATCCATAAAAAGTGTTGTTTAAAGTTTGCCACAAGCCACCTGGGAGACACACCAAACATGTGGAAGAAGGTGCTCTGGTCAGATGAAACCAAAATTGAACTTTTTGGCAACAATGCAAAACGTTATGTTTGGCGTAAAAGCAACACAGCTCATCACCCTGAACACACCATCCCCACTGTCAAACATGGTGGTGGCAGCATCATGGTTTGGGCCTGCTTTTCTTCAGCAGGGACAGGGAAGATGGTTAAAATTGATGGGAAGATGGAGCCAAATACAGGACCATTCTGGAAGAAAACCTGATGGAGTCTGCAAAAGACCTGAGACTGGGACGGAGATTTGTCTTCCAACAAGACAATGATCCAAAACATAAAGCAAAATCTACAATGGAATGGTTCAAAAATAAACATATCCAGGTGTTAGAATGGCCAAGTCAAAGTCCAGACCTGAATCCAATCGAGAATCTGTGGAAAGAACTGAAAACTGCTGTTCACAAATGCTCTCCATCCAACCTCACTGAGCTCGAGCTGTTTTGCAAGGAGGAATGGGAAAAAAATTCAGTCTCTCGATGTGCAAAACTGATAGAGACATACCCCAATCGACTTACATCTGTAATCGCAGCAAAAGGTGGCGCTACAAAGTATTAACTTAAGGGGGCTGAATAATTTTGCACGCCCAATTTTTCAGTTTTTGATTTGTTAAAAAAGTTTGAAATATCCAATAAATGTCGTTCCACTTCATGATTGTGTCCCACTTCTTGTTGATTCTTCACAAAAAATACAGTTTTATATCTTTATGTTTGAAGCCTGAAATGTGGCAAAAGTCGCAAAGTTCAAGGGGGCCGAATACTTTCGCAAGGCACTGTATTTAACTAGGCATTCTAACTGGAAGTTAACATAATATAAAGCACTACCAACTTCAGTGCTCAATTGACTTAATTGACAAGAGGACACAAAGTATACTATACATGCAGTGTACATCTGTATCACAGCTAAACCATCGTTACATTCATGTATGCTTACATCTAATGCTGGGATGGGCCCCTGAAGTTGCAATTAAAACATAGGGTTGCACATTTTGGGCAATATTCAGAGGTGGAAACTTTCTGTGGGAATTAACGGGAATATATGGGAATTAACGGAAAAGTATGCAAATTAATATTAATACCATTTAAATGTAGATGTTTTTTGCATTGGATATATTTACCATATCATATGGAGACAGAAACAGAAACATTTTACCTTATGATAAGTAGACATAATTACAAATAATTTAATCCTTCCAAAAGAAAAATAAATTGTTACAAATTGAACTTTAATTAAATGAGTTGACTCTTCACATGGGAATATTTCACTGAACAACAAAAGAAAGGGAATATCGAATGATCCAATGATCCATCGCATCTCCCAAAAATGTTTTCAACATACATCTGTGAAATGATAGTCTAGAAACTAAAGCTTTGGTTGTCTTCCTCTCATTCTTCCATGTGTTCTCCCTGGACCTCTTGAACATCAGGCTCTGAGGCCTCATCTTCATTGTCACTTTCCAACCTTGTTGAGGATGGCTCGTTGTCTAGCTCAAAAAGCCTCAAATTTGCCCGGAAGGCCACAAATATTTCAACCCTTGTATTGGTCAGCCTGTTGAGTGCTTTGTTGTGTGTGTTCCCAAACAAGGACCTGTTGCGCTCTGAGACGGCTGATGTTGGTGGGATTTGGAGGATGATGGAGGCAATAGGGGAAAGAGCCTCAGATCCATAAAGTCCCTTCCACCAGATGGCTGATGAGATACGTTGACACGACTGCCATATTGCATCTCCATCCCAAAGCTCTTGCTTGGAAGTGTACTTCGCCAGACTGCCAAGGTGCCAGCATACTTGGTGTCCAAAATGTACGCTGTGGCTTGTATGGGCTTCAGGCAGAAGTCTTCACACTTTTTGATGTATCTCAGAACTGCAAGACAGCAAGACATGCATCAGCATTTCTCTGACTACGTTCCTCCATTGAGTCAAAACAAAAAATCTGATTCCAGGAGGATCATGAGCTGTTGCTATCAATAAGGTGTCTGATTCATAATTTTCACCTCGAATAGAAGTAGCGGGACTTTTGTCAGAGGTTGCTTGTTGTTAGCACAGAGGGAACTTAATGCACTTGGCCAGGTGATTTTGAATCTTTGTTTCATTCATCACAAATGATTTGGCACAGTATTTGAAAGTGAACACAACTTTTCCTTCCACATTAGCTGCAGTGAAATGTCTCCACACATCAAGAGTGCCTGTGGCATTTTCGTGTAAAGATTAGATTTTTCTTTTTTATATAAATAAATTGTTTAGCAGTTAGATTAAACAACTCCTTTAAATATATATATTTTTTAATGAAACATGTATGGAAACAGGTGAATTAACACTCCTCAGTTAGCATGCCCAAGCTAAAACCCACATATTAGCAAAAACAAACTAGCAAAAATTGTTAACAAGTTAGAAATTATTTAAACACAATTTGCTGTAGGCTACTATTTACTAGTTAACAAGAAATCATTTATGTCATATAAAATATATTCACCCCACCCAGTATTGTAATCAACACTTACCAGAAACCATGTGTCCTTCGCTCAGACAGTGTAGTTGTGTGAGCTCAATAGCATCTCATTGGTATGCAAAATCTTGAGAATCAGCTGTACATGTGATGTAAGAATGCACTGCGCATGCAGAGAGTTGCAATTCTGGTGAATTGGGGATAGTTTAACCACAATATGCCACAAGACCTAGAATTGCCTTAAATGTATCCCACAAAAAAAGGTTCACTGTTTTTGCCAAATTTCCAAAATTCCCAGGCTTATCTTCCCATGGAAAATGTCTGGAAAAAATAAAAAAATGTACCGGAAAGTTTGACACTTTGCAACCCTAGCTGTGCATCAACAGTTTCTCTTGTTATGTCAGTCACTGACAGTCACTCAATTAGCCCATGTCAGCTAATATTTTTTAGATTGGTAGGTTAGTCTAGAGGCCAGAGGGTGGAGCAACTGCAGCCCCTCATGATAGCTCAGATTGTTTGTGGCCCCCACCCAATCAAAGTTGCCTGTATACATTACTTGCTGTTAGCCCTCTGGGAAGATAGTTCAAAGACGACTGGGAACCACTTAATAGCTTGAAGGAAAATAACATTTTTGACATTGACTGGATTGCTCTGAAAATGTATGAGTGGTACAAGCATTAATTTCAAGCTCTCATATCAGTTGACTACATTTAACATGCTTTGCTGTTGTCAGATCTTTATCATAGTAATTGAAGAATGAAATGACATAATGTTGACACTACCAATTCCCATATGTTTGAACAATCCACAGTCACCTTTTCACAGCCACTAAATTGGGTTCTATATTAATAACATGGGATGGAATAGTACATAGTTCCATGGCTGTTCACTTGATACTCGGAATATCAATGATATATTTGGAATGCGCACCCACTCTGGAAGTGGTCCGTAGGGAAACAATGCCATTGTTTGGGAGCAGTGTCCTCAGCCCCCAGGCGGGAAACAAATGTCTGTTTGAAGCCTTTTGCCTTTCTCTCTGGATGAATCAGTAATGTATGGGTGCAAGGACGCAGCCCGACAGATGTACCAAGGTTACAGGATGTGTCTTACAAGTCACTTTCAAAGGAACGTTTGAATATTATATTTAACAGTCATGCTGCCGTGTCCTTGCATCGAAGACCATAAGTCATACTAACTTTTTCTAACTTTTTTCTTTAAACTACAAGCAATAATCTGATAAACAGATCGCTCTTAGGGCTTTGTTGGAACCTAATTTATTTTTCAAAGTAACCAGTCCAAGATTAGATTATGGCGAACTTCTGATCCTGACACCCCAACACACACGCACAAACAAACACTTTCACACTCACCACATAAGCTGCTGCTTCTTTCTATTATCTATCTGGTTGACTAGTCACTTTACCGCTACCAATATGTACATATCTACCTTAATTACCTCGTACCTCTGCACATCGACTCTGTACTCCCTGTATATATCCATGTTATTTTTACTCATTATTGTTATTCGTTATTCACTGTGTATTTAGTCCTTGTGTCACTATTTATGTTTTATTCGTATTTTGTTCGTTTTATCTTTTACTCTGCATTGTTGAAAAAGGGACTAAGTAACCATTTCATTGTTATTCTACATCTGTTCTTTACGAAGCATGTGACAAATACAATTTTATTTGATTAGAAAAAAGGATAGTAAAAACATGAACAGGTTTATTTATGACAGATGTTGCTGGTAGTATTATGGAAAGAAGCGAAAGCGACTTCCATCTGTGGAGGGTAAGGCTGAGTGTGCAGATGTGTCTGTGTGGGAAATTAAAGACCAGCGACAAGTTAGACTAGCAAAGCGCTACTAATATAGATGTAGTATCTTAATTTGATCTTTTGTTGCTGAGAATTTTCCAGCACCAGAGGAGCTTCATGATTGCTTCATGATTTACACAAATTCACTGAAAACGCAATGACACACGGTTATTTTAACAATATACAACCTTTCATTGTGGCCTTATTTTGGCCAGCTTAACCGCTGATCAAGCAACATTATGGGCTTTAAATGTTAAAATCCTGTTCCTGCAGGATTATTTTTCTGAGACAGTACTGGTCGAATTACGATCCTACATCTCTATGCGGCGCTTGATCATGTATTTCATAATCATAAGCACTAGGCCTACTCCTAGTGCTCGCAGGAGAGCAGCAGTTGTTTATGTCCTCCCGCTCCCTTCGACAGCTGAAAGTAAATGAAGAAGAAGTAGCTTCCAAAGGGAAGCTGGGGATACTCGTCGGGATTGCTGACTTGTTTCACCCCATTTTTTTTGTCTATATATTTCATTTCACCATTCATCATGTCTGGCATTTCCTGTTACATTAATTTCCATCACAGTAATAGAGTTTTCCATGATTAATCTTTCACCCATTTCACTATACATCCAGTAACACGGCACCCACTTATTTAATTTGAGGAACGATCTGAAAGTAAAACTCTGGATAATTAATGGGTTGGGTACAGGCAACATTAGTTTTTTGAGCAACCCCTTTGTGCCAAACAAATCTGGTTACACGTTTAGGTGCATACATGTGTATAACAGAGCAGACTGTACTGTATGTCCTCTGTCGAGTGAAATGGAGATAGAACGTAGGTCACACCTATTAAGAAAATAAGAAAACATTAATGTGCTGGCTTCCCTGCTAAATATGTGTGAAATGCAAGGTTCAAGGTTGAAATCCAGAAAATAGTATGAACAATTATTCTGGCTCATCTTAATTAATAAACTGTTTATGTAAAACAATGGTTTAAAAATAATAATATGGAACAAATATGGCGGAGTAAGAACTATTTATATCAAACAGCACGAGTCTTCCCAGTAATATCCATGAGGTGGTTGTGATGAGGATGTTAGTAGTCTAACAGTAGAAATCCAATTACATTTCTGCTGCCAGATTACAGCTAGCATTACATAACCCTAATCCTCATTGACTACAATTAATGAGTTTCTCTCCTGTTGAGAAAAAAAATGCAAATTACACTTTGTGGTGTGACTGCAATTACACCGAACTAAAGCCTTTATAATGTATTATCATTATTAAGATAGCTGCTGTTGCAGTAACCAGAACAACTGCAGTACAGTAGAGTTACTGGGCCTACAGAAGAGGCATCATGGCATGTGCCGCCTCAAACATACATTTTTTAGATGTTAAATGAATTACCAAACTTCATTTTTAAGCCCACGTTTTATCATCATTATTTAGGAAAATATCTGTCAGTGGTATTTTGCTGAGGGGGAACACTAACTGGACCAGGCAAAGAGTACACTCTGCGCCCCCTCCCACCACCACCACTCATTCTCCCTAGTATGTGACTCCTTCCAAGGTACACCACAAAGCAAGGGAGAGAGTGTAGAGTGACACACAGTGTTTGATTTGATTTTAGCTGCCAGTGATGGATAGAACTCACAGGAGGTATGTTGGAAATGTATTTGCTCAAGCTTTGTAGCCTATAGATTCCTTCTTGATGAATAAATCAAATTAAAATTAAAATGTTTTTTTTGTGTCTGTAATACTAACAACCTAGACATTTCATGAAGTTTGATTTAGCTACCCAGCTAGATAGGTTCCCAATCTCCCAGCCTCACAACAAGCCATTTCAGGCTATCAATCAAGTTAGAGTAGCTTGTCTAAATAACTTAGCATGCGTGCTGGCAAGGTTGCTAGACTTTAGAAAAGCAAGCAATTACTAAATATATTGAACAGGACTCATATTCCATTCAATCTTTTACCCAGATTTTAGCAGAGATGCAGAGAACAATATTTAGTATATTTTTCAAAAGATGATCAGGAAGACACAGTCAGATCAGGAAGACACAGACATATCAGGAAGACAGACAGCTCAAGTAGTATGCGTCGATATGCAGAAAAACACTTGGTTAAAATGTACTATGTAATATAATATGGCACCTTATGATAATATCATGATATTTGTGTATTAGTTATGATGCCATGATATGTGCCAATATTGATGATGCGTTGTATGATCCCATGTACTTGTTTTCATTTGGATGTAATATCTTAGGCATGTTAGTGCAGTATATTGAGATGTGTGATTTACAACAGTCAGAATGACACTCATTAAAAGGACAAGAACAGGTGAATAGGTATTCTTAGATAACCTAGCAGACAAATAGACATCTTTTTTACGTAGATTCAGCAGAAGGATTATGGCTTTAGAAAGAGCTGTTTTACTGCATCTGTTTGAAAAATGCAACGTTTTACATCTTCAGATCACCCCACCCCCCCGTCCTAACGTACTTTGTGTCCCCTCTAAAATAATGGGTGCATGGCCCTCCTGACCAACAGCATATAGTTTTGTGCAATAACAGTGACTCATTTTTGATATGGTAATACTTTTAATTTATTAAAAGAAAAGGAGAGCAGTAACTACCACATGAGTAACCATGAGTGCCATTTAACCACGAAAATATTATTTTACCATACTTTCAGTTTAAGTAGCTAATTGGAAGTAGAACAAATAATCATTTGAAATCAGAAAAACTTAGGCTGCTGCTCAACTAATTGGTCTTTCGACCCATCACATTAGATCTTTTCACAGAAATGGGCTGCCTGTGTAAACGCAGCCTCAGTGCAGTGTATATAGCTACATTTGACATTTTAGTCATTTAGCAGATGCTCTTATCCAGAGCGACTTACAATTAGTGCATACATCTTCAGATAGCTAGGTGAGACCACAACACATCACAATCATAAACTCAGGAAAAAAAGAAACAGCCATTTTTCAGGACCCTGTCTTTCAAAGATAATTCGGAAAAATCCAAATACCTTCACAGATCTTCATTGTAAAGGGTTTAAACACTGTTTCCCATGCCTGTTCAATGAACCATAAACAATTAATGAACATGCACCTGTGCAACAGTCATTATGACACTAACAAGTTTACAGACGGTAGGCAATTAAGGTCACAGTTATAAAAACGTAGAACACTAAAGAGGCCACCAAAAGAAAGATGCCCAGGGTCCCTGCTCATCTGCGTGAACGTGCCTTAGGCATGCTGGAAGGAGGCATGAGGACTGCAGATGTGGCTAGGGCAATAAATTGCAATGTCCGTACTGTGAGACACCTAAGACAGCGCTACAGGGAGACAGGACGGACAGCTGATCGTCCTCGCAGTGGCAGACCACGTGTAACAACACCTGCACAGGATCGGTACATCCGGATATCACACCTGTGGAACAGGTACAGGATGGCAACAATAACTGCCCGAGTTACACCAGGAACGCACAATCCCTCCATCAGTGCTCAGACTGTCCACAATTGTCTGAGAGAGGCTGGACATTGGGCTTGTAGGCCTGTTGTAAGGCAGGTCCTCACCAGACATCACCGGCAACAACGTCGCCTATTGAGCACATCTGGGACCTGTTTTATCGGATGGTGAGGGCTAGGGCCATTCCCCCCAGAAATGTCCGGGAACTTGCAGGTGCCTTGGTGGAAGAGTGGCAAATCTGGTGCGGTCCATGAGGAGATACACTGCAGTACTTAATACAGCTGGTGGCCACACCAGATACTTACTGTTACTTTTTATTTTGACCCCCCCCCCTTTGTTCAGGGACACATTATTCCATTTCTGTTAGTCAAAGGTCTGTGGAACTTGATCAGTTTATGTCTCAGTTGTTGAATCTTGTTATGTTCATACAAATATTTACAGGTTAATTCAGTTGACAGTGAGAGGACGTTTCTTTTTTTGCTGAGTTTGTCAAGCATGTTTTCCCTCAACAAAGTATTTATCAGCAAAGTCAGTGTTGGTGGGAAAAGACAAGGGCCTTATCATCTTTTTTTTGGGGGGGGGGGGGTGACGGAGGAACCGTGAGAGTAATTTAAGATACTCTTCAAAGAGATAGGGTTTCAGAAGTTTTGAAAGATCCTCTCTCCTGACGTTAGGGGGAAGCCTGTTCCACCATTGGGGTGTCAGGACAGAGATCCCGGGATCTTGGGTGGGAGGACTAAGAGATCAGAACTGATTGCTCGATTTGGGATGTAGGGTACAGCCTGAAGGTGGGCAGTTCCCCTTGCTGCTCCATAGGCAAGCACCTGGGGTCTTGAAGATAATGTGAGCTGTGACTGGACGCCAGTGGAGTGTGCAGAGGAGTGACATTGGAGAACTTAGAAAGGTTCAACACCATGCGGGCTGTGGAATTCTGGATAAGTTTCAGGCGTTTAATGGCACAAGTGTGGAGGCCAGCCAACAGAGAGTTGCAGAAGTCTATACAGGAGATGACAAGTGCCTAGATTAGTACCTGCGCCACTTGATGAAAGGTCGTACTCTATGGATGTTGTAGAGCATGAATTAACCTGCAGGAACAAGTTACTGCTTTGAATTTTGCAGAGAATGACAGGGTGTTGTCCAGGGTCGAGTCAAGGTGCTTTGAACGCTAGGAGAGGGACACCGTGGAATTGTTAACCGTGATGGAGAGGTCTTGGAGCGGGCAGGCCTTTCCCCCGGAGGAAGAGCAGCTCCGTTTTGTCGAGATTCAATTTGAGGTGGTGGGCCGACATCCAGCTGAGATGTTTGCCACGCACGCAGAGATGCATATCGCCACCTGGGCGTCAGAAAGGGAGGTAGGATATGAGTAGTCGAGTGTCATCCGCATAGTAATGATAGGAGAGACTTTGTGAGGATATGACAGAGCCGAGTAACTTGGTGTAAAGAGGAGTGTGCGTAGAACCTAGTCCTGGGTGACACTAGTAGTGTGAGAGCATGTGGTGCAAACACAGGTCCTCTCCATGCCACCTGATAGGAGCAACCTGCCAAGAGGAGGATCTGGTGGTTCATGGTGTTGAAGGCAGCTAATAGATCTAAGAGAATGAGAATAGAGAAGAGAGCGTCAGCTTTGGCAGAGAGGAGAGCCTTTGTGACAAAAGAGAGCGGTCTCAGTTGAGTGAGCCACCTTAGCCTGACTGGTTAGGGTCAAGAAGATTGTTCTGAGAGAGATAATGACATAATTGGCAAGAGACAGCACGCTCAAGTGTTTTGGAAATTGTTTATTTTAAAGGATACCCGTCTGTAGTTTGACGTCAGAGGTGTCGAGTGTTGGTTTCTTGAGGCAGGGAGCGACTGACCATCTGAAAGTCAGAGGGGATGCAGCCAGTGGTCAAGGATGAGTTATTAAGGGAAGTGAGGAATGGGAGAAGGTCTCCAGAGATGGTCTGGAAAAGGAGGGAGGGATGGGGTCAAGAGGGCAGGTTGTCAAACGGCCGGACAACACTAATCGCAGGTTTTAATCTGGAGAGTGAGAAGGGAGAAAGAGGTCAAGACGTAGAGTAGTTGTGTGAGTGGGACCAGTGGACTCAGTAGGCTGAGTAACCTTTTTTCCCAAGGTGGATGATAAAGTAATCTGCAGAGAGAGGGAGGAAGGGGAAGAGGTGGAGGGTTAAGTAGGAAGGAGAATGTGGAGAAGAGTTTCCCAGGGTTGGAGGGAAAAGCTAGAAATTTAGAGTGATAGAAAGTGGCTTTAGCTAGAGAGGAGGGAATGGAAGGATGATAGGTCCTCCGGGAGTTTAGTTTTCCTCCATCTCGACTCAGCTGCCTGCAGCCCTGTTTTGTTAGCACGCAGTGAGTCACTCAGCCCCGAAGCAGGAGGGGAAGGTTGGGCCGGCAGGGACAAATGGGGACAGCGAGAGTCAAGGCATGCAGAAAGGGTGAAGAGTAGAATCAAAGAGGCAAATTCAGGAGACATTTAGCAGAAGGAAGAGTGTATAGTACAGAAGCAGAAGAGGGTAGCGAGAGAGAGAGAGAGACGGCGAAGATTAAGGCGGCGCACAACCATCTGGGTAGGATTGGGTAGGGATTGAGAAGAGATGGAGAGAAAAGGAAAGAAAGTAGTGATCAGAGACATGGATGGGGATTGCAGTGAGATTAGCTGGCGAACAACCTCTAGTGAAGATGAAGTCATGTGTAAAAAACATGGGGGTTACTAGTACTAATTGCCAAGCACTCATTGCTGATTGCCTGGCTGAGGTAAAGAAAACAACCCCTACAAATTAGCAAGACAGTTACACAAATAGTCCTGAAACTAATCTAAATCCACAACGACAGTCCCAAGTACTAACAAATCAGATATTTCAAACAGCAATGATTAAGTAGGCTACTAGATAAAAGACAGCGCTTAAATTAAATTGCCCTAGCAAGATAATACCAACCGCTATGTATATCAATAGATGGTATTCACATTTGTGAGAGCATTCTGGCACAGTTGGCTGCCACTTCTCCTACCGGGAATATTTGCTAATGTTTGTGTGTTGATTTGACCTTGCATTTTATTTTACAAGTTAAATACACAGTGTTTTACAAAGTATCCGCATTAGCCTAATGCTTTTGTTACAACCACAGCCTTTTATATGGATCAATAAACATCCGTTTTGGCCGTCTGCTACCTGCCTGCTGCTTGCTTCTACCTGTCTTCTACCTACATTCTACATGTCTATTCCCTGCCTGCTACCTGTCTCTTACATGTCTGCTATCTGTCTTCTACCTGCTGACTTGGAAAATAGAACATTTACTTTCTGTTTTCACCTGGATTAAACTGTGTGCTTAGCTATCTGTTGTCTCCGAAAATAGACCTGTTTTTCCATTCCTCTTTGATTTACGATCACCTGGATTTACCTGACTGTCTGTGATCTGTCTCGGAAAGGTGGCTATTTTCACCATTCTATTTCTTCCTGAATCAACCGATCGACCCTGGTCTTCATCCTACACGACCTGGTGCTGGGAAGAGACTCTGCTGCTGTTCTCTCCCTGGAGGGTTTGCTTACTGCTGGCTCAACTGTAAGACGGACTCCCACACATCGTGCGGCCTGCTGGTGCGCCTACCTCACTGCCTGCAGTGATGCATGGATACACAGACTTGTCGTGACGTTATTTATATTATCAATTAGCTATGTTTAATTGTTACTTTATTAAATTAATCAACTCATTAGGAATTTGGGGCACCACGGGGAAAATTGTTAACGAGTTACTATCTCCCGACTTAAACTCTAAAGATATATAGATATATCTTACATCAATAACAGTCAATTATTAATTATTATTACCTCATACCAGTCTCATTTTGAACGTCGCATACTCCTTGATATCTACAAGAACCCTAAACTCATTGATTATTCAACAATACACATATTGTCTTAATTATTGGTTTGCTAACTAATAAATTACAGAGTACACATACACACTTACAGCACATGAGATAAAAGTCCCTAGTGGACTGACACGATATGACGGCTTGTTACACAATGGAAAGGGGGTGGGGAAAGATAAAGAGAGACAAACAAAGTCAACTTATGGTACATACATTTGGAAGCTACGCTCAAGGAAATACGAATTCTTAGCACACTAACCACTGTTCATTCGGATTGGAAATGCAATATATATTTACGAGTGGATGTGTTTCTCTCTTGTATCTCTGTTGAAACCAAACCAAACAATCCGTCTATGGGTAGTGGTTCGATGTAAGGCTCTGGTTGTCCACCAGAGGTCAATGTCCTTCTTAGTTGTAGAGCTTCTCTGGTCTTGGAGTGTTCGTTAGATAGATACTTCAGACGTACCAGTGATAGTCTGAGATGGGGTTTCTTCCTTCTAACTTTGTGTCTTTAGTTCTAGGACCACTTTTACATGCACAGCTGCAGACTGTAAACGTTTCTGGTCTCCTAGGTGATCGTCTTCTTTAGAGATTGAGAATTTCAGGGCTTCTAACCATTCCGTAACATTCAGATCACACTGTCTGTCATGCTGGTCTGTATGTTAATTCTTACAGAGTCCTTTTAAGCACTCTGGCCATAGGGGGCGTTCTGTCATGCTGGCATGAACTCTGAACTCACTGGGGCGTGGCTACTGACTGGGCACAAGTTTAGATAAAAGACTATTGTCATTTAGAAGGCTAAAACCACATTGCTATCTTCATATATTTTTTTTAACATTTAGATTTAAAACCTGATACATAGGACGCATACACTTCCAGCATTACCATTACCTTGATATACCATCCTCAATGACATCACAATATAAATAAACAATGTGACAGGATTATTCTTTAAGTCCCAACGGACCATTTCCCATTTGAACGTCAGAAATTAATGTTCCAATGTCCATTCATTTGACATTAGAGTTTCTAGGCTGGCCACACTCTCTCTAGACAAAGCGGCAGGTAGCATAGTGGTTAGAGCATTGGACTAATAACCGAAATGTTGCACGATTGAATCCCCCGAGCTGACAAAGTGAAAATCTGTCTCTGCCCCTGATCAAGGCAGTTAACCCACTGTTCCTAGGCAGCATTGAAAATAAGAATTTGTTCTTAACTGACTTGCCTTGTTAAATAAAGGTTAAAAAAAAGTATAACAATTCCTTTGGTGGATACTGAAAGGCCGAGAGGGAAAGTTCCCTCCTGCTTAAATGTACGATCCAGTGTTAAGGTGTCAAGACCAGCACAGCCCCTCTTCTGTGGGAGAGAGGAGGTCTGATTATCTTCCAACATTTACCTAGCTGATGGGTCCTTTGATCGACTGTCAGGAGAGTCATGACAGACTGCCTCAAAGCTACCTTCTCAATCTCAAACTCCAGATTTCTGTCTGCCTGGTTGTTCTCTACATCGCCGCCATCTGGATTAATATGCTTCTCTGGGTGATTATCCTCTGCACCGCCATCAGTCCTTGCTCTGCTCTTAAATATTCAGTAGCGGAGCTACTACGTCTTCACTCCATCAGCTATAGGGCTCCCCCAGCTCTGTTTACTCACAGTGACATCCTCCGCCGACCAAGATATATTCACTGTGGGTCTCGTTGCAACTTTACACACAGTAAGACTCTCACCGTGGTTCTGACCACAGCTTTGCCCGGTTACCAAGGCAACGATGTATGCAGGCCCGAGTGACTGTTTTAAACTTGCGTTGTTTAATTAAGAAATAAGGCACAAGGGTGTGTGGTATATGGCCAATATACCACGGCTAAGAGCTGTTCTTAGGCATGACGCATCACGGAGTGCCCGGACACAGTCCTTAGCCATGGTATATTGGCCGTATACCACAAACACTTGAGGTGCCTTATCGCTATTATAAACTGGTTATCAACGTAATTAGAGCAGTAAAAATAAATGTTCCTGACCTCAGCCTGATTAATACAGACCCCAGTCCTGAACTCAGCCTGATTATTACATACCCCAGTCCTGACCTCAGCCTGATTAATACATACCCCAGTCCTGACCTCAGCCTGATTAATACATACCCCAGTCCTGACCTCAGCCTGATTAATACAGACCCCAGTCCTGAACTCAGCCTGATTAATACATACCCTTCCTGACTCGCAGTCCCCTCCTGACCTAATCACTGACTACAATGACTGCCTTTCCCTATCCCTGGATACCCTCGCTCCCTCAAAACCCGCCCAGTCTCCTTCACTCACACTGCTCCCTGGTACACCCCTCGAGCGTTTGTACAAGAGAACTGGTCTAGTAGTTCATTTTCAAGCATACACAGATCACCTGTGAAAATCCTGCATGCTTTCCATCTCTCCCATCCTCACTGGCATAATCAACTCCTCCTTCACCATTGGCATCGTACCCTCCACTCTCAAGATTGCTGCTATTTCCCCCATCCTCAAAGAGCGGAATGCTGACCCCGATGACCTGAACAACTTCTGTCAAATCTCAAACCTTCCCAACATACTGGAGCGGGTTGTGGCCACTCAACTACAACAGCATCTCAACTCCAATAACATTCACAAACCAATCCAGTCCGGTTTCCACTCCAAACACAGAATTGAAACTAACGACAAACTTCATGCAGCTGACTCAGGGATGCTATCCATCCTCATCCTCTTCGACCTGAGTGCAGCCTTCGATACCATCTCCCATCCACTCCTCATGGAACGTCTGGTTGGTGATGGTGTCACGGATGTTGCAGTCTCCTGGTTTTCCTTCTAACTTAGTGACCGCCAACAGTTTGTGCAACTGAAAAATCCCAGATAAGGGTGTGCAACTGTCTCAAAGGGTGTCCCCCAGGGGTCAATGGTGAGTCCATTCCACTTCATTATATACTTCTTACCCCTGGGAAAGCTCATGTGACATCACAAATTTCACTTCTGCTGCTATGCAGATGACACAAAGATCTACCTCTTCACCAAACCCACCACTCCCCTCATCAGCTGACCTCAAGACATCTGGAGCTGGATGAACAGGAACTGTTGCAGTGACCGTTGAGTCACGGTAATCTCCTTTGGACTCTGGACATGTGTTGGTAGTACCCAACTCACTAACGATCATCAGGTACTATCAGGTCCTAATGGTCTGGTACTCGGGGCTCTATTGTCCCTCCATCAGGTCCTAATGGTCTGGTACTCAGGGCTCTATTGCCCCTCCATCAGGTCCTAATGGTCTGGTACTCAGGGCTTTATTGTCCCTCTCACGACAATGACATCAATGCAAATGTCATCGAAAATCACAAACACTTATCATCAAAACATTGTGCTTTTAAACCCACCTCATGTTGATTGATCAATTTGAAGAAAGATATACAACCTCAAACTGAGTGGAAACCATGGTTGTTGTGGATGTTGTTTCAAATACTAACACAATGAAATGGACAGCGCTTTCTAAGGTGATGATTAATTTAAAACACTTATAGGAATATTAGAGCTTATGCATAAGCATAGGCCTATATACAGTGCATTCGGAAAGTATTCAGACCCCTTGACTTTTTCCACATTTTGTCAAGTTACAGCCTTTTTGTCAAATGTTGTAACGGCGTTCTTCGTTTGTGGAAAGAGAGTCGGACCGAAATGCAGCGTAGTGGTTACTCATGACTTTAATAGAAAAAGTGACACATGAAATAACGATACAAAATACAAAACAACAAACGGAACGTGAAACCTAATTACAGCCTATCTGGTGAAACTACACAGAGACCGGAACAATCACCCACACCATACAAAGCGAAAGCAGGCTACCTAAATATGGTTCCCAATCAGAGACAACGAGAATCACCTGACTCTGATTGAGAACCGCCTCAGGCAGCCAAGCCTATACAACACCCCTAATCAGCCGCGATCCCAAATACTACAAACCCCAATACGAAAATACAATAACATAAACCCATGTCACACCCTGGCCTGACCAAATATATAACGAAAACACAAAATACAATGACCACGGCGTGACAAATGTATTCAATTGTTTTTCCCATCATTAATCTATACACAATACCCCATAATGATGAAGAAAAAAATGTTTTTTAGAAATGTTAGCAAATGTATCAAATGTAAAAAAACGGAACTATCACAATTATTCAGACTCTTTACTCAGTACTTTGTAGAAGCACCTTTGGCAGCGGTTACAGCCTTGAGTCTTCTTAGGTACGATGCTACAAGCTTGGCACATCTGTATTTGGGGAGTTTCAACCATTCTTCTATACAGATCCTCTCAATCTCTGTCAGGTTGGATGGGGAGCATCGCTGCACAGCTATTTTCAGGTCTCTCCAGAGATGTTCGCTTAGGGTTATTGTCCTGTAGGAAGGTGAACCTTTGCCCCAGTCTAAGGTCCTGAGTGCTCTGGAGCATCTTTCCTTCCTGACTAGTCTCCCAGTCCCTGCAGCTGAAAAACATCCTCAACGCATGATGCTGCCTCCACCATGCTTCACCGTATGGATGGTGACAGGTTTAATCAAGAAGTGACGCTTGGCATTCAGACCAAGATGTTCGATTTTGGTTTCATCAGACCAGATAATCTTCTTTCTCACGGTCTGAGAGTCCTTTAGGTGCCTTTTGGCAAACTCCAAGTGGGCTGTTATGTGCCTTTTACTGAGGAGTGGCTTCCGTCTGGCCACTAGCATAAAGGCCTGATTGGTGGAGAGCTGTAGAGATGGTTGTCCTTCTGGAAGGTTCTCCCGTCTCCACAGAGGAATTCTAGAGCTCTTACAGAGTGACCATCGCGTTCTTGGTCACCTCACTGACCAAGGCCCTTCTCCCCAGATTGCTCAGTTTGGTGAGGTGGCCAGCTCTTGGTGCTTCCAAACTTCTTCCATTTAAGAATGATGGAGGTCACTGTCTTCTTGGAGACCTTCAATGCTGCAGATTTTTTTGGTAACCTTCCCCAGATCTATGCCTGGACACAATTATTTTCTCTGAGCTCTACGGACAATTCCTTCGACATCATGGCTTGGTTTTTGCTCTGCCATGCAATGTCAACTGTGGGACCTTATATAGACAGGTGTGTGCCTTTCCAAATCATATCCAATCAATTGAATGTACCCAAGGTGGACTCCAATCAAGTTGTAAAACCTTCTCAAGGGTGATCAATGGAAACAAGATGCACCTGAGCTCAATTTCGAGTCTCATAGCAAAGGGTCTGAATACTTTTGTAAATAAGGTATTTCTGTTCGTAATTTTGAATAAATTTGCAAAAAAATCTAACAACCTGTTTTCATGTAGTAATTTTGGGACAATGTGTGTAGATTGATGAGGGGAAAAAAATATTTTAGAATAAGGCTGTAACGTAACAAAATGTGTAAAAAGTCAAGGGGTCTGAATACTTTTCAAATGCACTGTATATAGTGTATACTAGTGTTTTATTTTTTAGTCCGAAAATACAATACATAGCCCACTGGATATTACACATGGCAGAAACTTTTTTTTTTAAATACTGATTTAAGATATCGTTGGAACATAAATGGTCTAGTCTATATTAAACAAATACAGATTTTGCCTAATCTTATAATTTATAATACATTTATGTTTTGACTAGGCTAGTTAGAGCATTTTTCATATTTTCATAATTAATAGGCTGACAGATTACCTTCATCTACAGAATATCTCTGACACATTACCTTTAGCTACAGAATATCTCTGAAATATATAATAATAATATATGCCATTTAGCAGACGCTTTTATCCAAAGCGACTTACAGTCATGTGTGCATACATTCTACGTATCGGTGGTCCCGGGAATTGAACCCACTACCCTGGCGTTACAAGCGCCATGCTCTACCAACTGTGCTACAGAAGGACCACAACACATTACCTTTAGCTACAGAATATCTCTGACACATTACCTTCATCTACAGAATATCTCTGACACAATACCTTCATCTACAGAATATCTCTGACACATTACCTTCATTTACAGAATACCTCTGACACAATACCTTTAGCTACAGAATACCTCTGACACAATACCTTCATCTACAGAATATCTCTGACACATTACCTTTAGCTACAGAATATCTGACACAATACCTTTAGCTACAGAATATCTGACACATTACCTTTAGCTACAGAATATCTGACACATTACCTTTAGCTACAGAATATCTCTGACACATTACCTTTAGCTACAGAATATCTCTGACACATTACCTTTAGCTACAGAATATCTCTGACACATTACCTTTAGCTACAGAATATCTCTGACACATTACCTTTAGCTACAGAATATCTGACACAATACCTTTAGCTACAGAATATCTCTGACACATTACCTTTAGCTACAGAATACCTCTGACACAATACCTTTAGCTACAGAATACCTCTGACACATTACCTTTAGCTACAGAATATCTCTGACACATTACCTTTAGCTACAGAATATCTGACACATTACCTTTAGCTACAGAATACCTCTGACACAATACCTTTAGCTACAGAATATCTCTGACACATTACCTTTAGCTACAGAATATCTCTGACACATTACCTTTAGCTACAGAATATCTCTGACACATTACCTTCATCTACAGAATACCTCTGACACAATACCTTTAGCTACAGAATATCTCTGACACATTACCTTTAGCTACAGAATATCTCTGACACATTACCTTTAGCTACAGAATATCTCTGACACATTACCTTTAGCTACAGAATATCTCTGACACATTACCTTTAGCTACAGAATATCTCTGACACATTACCTTTAGCTACAGAATATCTCTGACACATTACCTTTAGCTACAGAATATCTCTGACACATTACCTTTAGCTACAGAATATCTCTGACACATTACCTTTAGCTACAGAATATCTGACACAATACCTTTAGCTACAGAATATCTCTGACACATTACCTTTAGCTACAGAATACCTCTGACACAATACCTTTAGCTACAGAATATCTCTGACACATTACCTTTAGCTACAGAATATCTCTGACACATTACCTTTAGCTACAGAATATCTCTGACACATTACCTTTAGCTACAGAATATCTGACACATTACCTTTAGCTACAGAATATCTGACACATTACCTTTAGCTACAGAATATCTCTGACACATTACCTTTAGCTACAGAATATCTCTGACACATTACCTTCATCTACAGAATACCTCTGACACAATACCTTTAGCTACAGAATATCTCTGACACATTACCTTTAGCTACAGAATATCTCTGACACATTACCTTTAGCTACAGAATATCTCTGACACATTACCTTTAGCTACAGAATATCTCTGACACATTACCTTTAGCTACAGAATACCTCTGACACAATACCTTTAGCTACAGAATATCTCTGACACATTACCTTTAGCTACAGAATATCTCTGACACATTACCTTTAGCTACAGAATATCTCTGACACATTACCTTTAGCTACAGAATATCTCTGACACATTACCTTTAGCTACAGAATATCTCTGACACATTACCTTTAGCTACAGAATATCTCTGACACATTACCTTTAGCTACAGAATATCTCTGACACATTACCTTTAGCTACAGAATATCTCTGACACATTACCTTTAGCTACAGAATATCTGACACATTACCTTTAGCTACAGAATATAATATCTCACCACCACGAGTTTACATCTCCTCCCCTTTCTCCTTCATTTCTTTCTCCAATGTGCAGAATGACGGGCTGTCAACAGTTTAATTAAATATGTTTCGTTTTGAAAACATGTTACTATCGATGTTACCGAACAGATTTCACTTGGTTTCCCAAATTCAGCACTGGGTAACTGCAGGAACAAGGTTGGAGAGCCCATAGCATACAAAGTTTGTGCAGAATATAATCTGTCGCTCAACGAAATTACTGAAGTAACCTACCTGACATGAGTGAAAAATGTACTGATGAAAAGTGGTCTCCATTCCCTATTCCAGTGCAGATTACATGCATTTTCCCTGTTCCTGTCCATTTGATAATGGTTCATTCTAAATCGAAACAAATTTGACATATTAGTATAGACAAGATTAAATTGAGAATAGTCTGATGGGTGAAAATATGATCACTTGATGAGAGAACAGTGTGTGCAGTCTGAGGCAAGGAACAGAGCGCAGTCTTTTTTTGCCAACTTCCTCAAATCATCAATAGCCTGTAGTCGCATCATGCAGGCCATATATCTTTTGTTTTCTAAGGCATTCTAAGGTTTGTATCATTCAAAACTAACATTGCCAAATAACTCTAAATTTGGCATATGGGACCTGCTTCAATTGATCACTTTTATGCTCAACATAGCCATTTCATATGCGCTCACTCTCGCTCCTGAATGTGAAGAATATCCTTTATATTTTATTAAGCTAAGTTCAATTACATTCTCATTACTATAAAATCATACAATATAAAATAATGGCATGGGACTTAAGCATATCTTGTCTGCTAAATGAACAAGCCTACAGCCTATGGCATGGAGCCTAGCCACATAAGATACAGTAGGCCAAGTCATATTCTGTTTTTGTAAAGAGTGCTTAACTGGTGGCAGGGAAGTCAGATGCAGAACAGAACTAGGTAATAGCAGGAGCAGTTTAATACCAAAATCAACGTCATCAAGAAAACTATACAACATGGCTACAAAACCAAACGCGCACCAGTCGACATGCGCACAAGCACTTACAAACAAACAATACGGTACAAAGACATGGGGGGAACAGAGGGTTAAATACACAAAACGTAATGAGGGAATGAAAACCAGGTGTGTGGAAAACCAAGAAAAAACTCATGGAAAATGAAAAAGGTATCGGCTATGGCTAGAAGACTGGTGACGTCGACCGCCGAACACCGCCCGAACAAGGAGAGGAACCGACCTCGGCAGAAGTCGTGACAGTTTTTCTGAAATACAGTTTCTTCATATCATAATGGTTATTTAGACTTGACTCAAATAAATAATGTATTTATTGTGATGGTGTATATTAAATTGATTTATTAGACTTTTTTAAATGTAGATGTTCCAAAGGTGCTCATCAGCAGCTTGTATGGCTGCAGGCCTGGAGATGCTCAACATGTTTATGTTATTTCATGGTCAATTACCGTGAGACCAGCAGCCTTTTGCATGACAATAACCGGCTGACAAAATGTAATAAAGTCAAAGTCTTCCATGAACCTCCTAAAGCTTAACAGCAACAAGACAGAGGTCATGCTCTTCGGCTCCAAAACCACTCTCCAAACAGCACAACCTCAGCATCACCATAGGTGGTTCCCCAGTCCCTCTGACAACACAGTCAAAAGCCTGTGTGTCACCCTGGACAGTTCCATCTCACTCGAACCCCACATAAAAACCATCACCGGGACAGCATTCTTTCACCTCTGCAATATCTCTAGGCTCCGCCCCTCACTGTCACACACAGCACATAAACCCTCATTCATGCCCTGGTCATTTTCAGTTTGGACTATTGCAACACTCTGATCCCTGGTATCCCCACCAAACTCACCAACAGACATCAATCAACTGGTCCAGAATTCTGCTGCCAGAATCCTCACCTGTACCAGATCAACTGAACAGATCACACCAATCCTCGTCAATCTACACTGGCTCCCTTATGCAATCCCTTATTAACTTTAAGACACTCCTCCTCACTTACAAAGCCCTCCACAATCTGGAACCCACTTACCTCTCGGACCTTCTCCCAGTCTATCCACCCCTGTGCTGGTCTCCTTGTCTCCCCCCATTCCACCTTTCCACCAGAGGTGCCCGGGCTTTCAGCTGCTCTGCACCCCGGCTCTGGAATGCACTCCCTCCACACATACAAGATGCAGACACAGTCTTCCTAAACCTCTTCCTACACCTCTTCAAGGATGCCTGTTATCTATAGCCTGTGTTCTATGATTGACTCAGTCTTACCCCTCCCTCAGTGCATCCCTATGTGTCCCCTCAACCCACACTTTAACTCTAAACCGGGATTGTATCCTCTACCCAACCCCTCCATCCTCTGGTTATCTGTCCTGTTTCGTCTGGTTCTTTGATTAAAATTGATGCAATTTATTTGATGATTTTATGTGATATACTTGTAGGCCTACTGTTAAATAGTGAAGGAGCCAGGTAAGGCTCTCTTAAAACACCCAACAGTTACCAGGGGTTATTACACAAATTGGCCTGAAGTCCACAACGACCGTCACAAGTCCCCACTAATCAGACCGTTCAAACAGCAATGATTCAGTAGGCTACTTGGTAAAAGACAGCACTTAAATGTAATTACCCTACAAGACAATACCAACAGCTACTTATTGAATCAAAAGTAGCTACACACCCAAGGAATTATTGGAGGACAATGAGTGGTTTTGACACCGACTGCTACTCTAAACACACACACGCACGCATGCACACACACACGCACGCACACACACACGCACACACACACACACATATTATTTGACTTGTGTCAGCATCGGCACTGAGCTTAATCTCCTTAGATTTTATAGCAGAGAGAACACGAAAGGCCTTGTGGATGCCATCATCTCTAAAGAATTTACCGGGCAGATTTACTATTCAAGTGAGAGAGAAAGCACAGTTTTACAGACTATCGATGCACCACCACAGGCACTAATTCCAACCGGCGCAGCTTTTGTTTACATTTCCCTGTGTCTGACTCCTGTATCATAATGAAATGATGTTATAGTCTATCAGACAACAGCCAGCGACGCCGCACCGCCAACAAAAGCTTTTTATTCAAATCTATATAAGAGGAGGGAGTTGAGTTCTGATATCTGATTTATAGGCAGATGGCCAACTCACTGTACACTTTTAAGTTCAACGTCATTCACCAGTTTATTTCCCTCAGGTTGTAACTGCATTGTTAATGGCACAGTTCACCACTCATGCTCACAATATGCCTTTGCAAAATAGAGGGTAAAAGTTCCATTCTCTTTTATCCAGCCACATGGCACTGGCTATACCTAGGGAAAGCCACAGTGCTCGCATGATAAGAGGAATGTTGAAAGAGAATTCAATATTTTTCCGGGGTTCGGAGACCTGCAGACGTATCCAAGATATTCAAAGACATGTTTTGTTGTAAGTTGCATAAGTCTCATTGCCACATCTATCTATTGTATAATGCTAAGAAATATATTCTTCAGAAGTATATCTTTCTTAGGTGGACCTGCTTTTTGTGGGGTTGTGAGTTCATTTATTATTTACCAACTCATGAATTGATTTAGCCTTATCAAAATGAAGTCCCCCATGGCCGACAATAAGGTATTAATCATAGGTACGATAGTTGCTGTGGTGACATGGGACATCAGGAGGTAAAGTAGAACACCATGAGGTCCGAGGAGGAACTGCAGTCCAACAGTGTCACAACAAGAGGGTCATAATGTTCACACAACACCAACGAACCAACTTCTGACACCAATCGACACAATTTCGAACACCAACTGAGGAGCTCGATAACCGTCACATCTCTTTCCCCCTGTGCGCTATGGCAGGGGTAGCACTTTCCACTTTTCTCTCAGAAGCCTGATGTGCTGCTAAGGCCGAACGCGTGCCGAGAGAGCCAGGGGGATCCTGGGTAGTTGAAAGGAGCTTTGCGGTCGCCGCTCCCTTCAAAGGAATGTCGGGGGCGTGCAGAACGCAGCGACGGCGATCAAAGGCCCTGACTACCTTCTCTTTAACTAGGGGGTTGGAACCTGTTAATGTTCACAAACCATTGTCTGACTCAAATTAGCTTGACAAGAGAGGAACAGGGGAGAGAGAGAAAAAGCTTCCTTGGGAATGGCCGCCTGATTTGCCATTCTCCTCACTCCCTCCTGCCAATACTAAACAAAGACCAACTACTTAAACGGAGATATAGTCCTGAATCCAGGCTAGCTGGGAAAACATGTAAACAATTAGGCCTTCTAACATTGTTGCATTCAAACCAGAAATGATGAACAAAGATCACTTGACTCTCAAAATCATGGGTTGAAACCAGTTCAGGGAACACAACCGAAAACCCGGGAAAAATAAATAAAAAATTGAGATACACAATCAGAATTGGGAACGAAAGTGATCTATACTGTCCTGGAACCAGAAGCGTTATTTAAAAAACATGTGAACTTGTTAATAACGTTCTTATACGTTCCGGCAAATTATTTGGGGACCCATGAAAAAATGTAACAAAGCGCCTTTCGTGTTCTCACTCTGTCACTTCTCAGAAACTTTTCCAGTGTCTGCCTGCCAGCTGAAAATCTTTGCCTGTGTGTAGGCTACCTGCTCTCCCCTTCTGAAGCATAGGCTACTGTAGCCCCTACCCCTCTGAAGTACAGGCTATTGTAGCCTACGGACGTTACAATCGTGATTCAGTAATTAGGTAGAGATATTTTATTACAGAAGAATGGATTAACTTTTTCAATGCTATTTAAGGATAATAATTTTGGTTTCAACCCCAGCTGAAAATATATCAAATGAAATCTCTATCAGTATGGGTTAGCATAATATGTCCATGCTGAGACTGAGGCTGGCCTAATATGTACCTATTATCTAGAGAAACCAGCTAGCTAAATATGAGGCATGTTATGGTTTATCGTCCCTATGCACAGAGCTATTGGCCTTTGGGTCCTTCTAATGCACCTACATGAAACAATAATGCTAACCTCCTCACTCATAAATATTTTATCCTCTATTATGTATCTTAAAGTGAACACAGCCCTACAGTACACATTATATATTCATTTCCAAGGGACTTTCAAGTTTACGAGCTCAGGTACTTGTTGCTTTGCCCTCGTTGTCAAACACGGTGATAGATTCTTGGTCATGCAGAGTCATGCAGGAACTCGTATAGTGGAGAGCGTTTGTCGCCTCGGATTGGCTTTTTGCTGCATGAGGTGTCAGTATGCTGCACCTGACAGGCTCTGTGATTCGTGCAGTTTCACTGAGGCCGTTAACATTGACATTGACTAGAAGCGAATGGCTAGAACTGACACAGGAGGAAAAATCCACTGCTACAGCAAATATTTGATTATATGATTTTCAGTGGATTGGGGAATGCGCATACTGTTGACATTTTACACAACATCCACCCTCTCTCACCCACGCATTAATGCCTGATCCGACTAACTCTGTGATCATTTCTCAAATATTCCTCCCTCAGGAATAGGGTGGATAGACAAGGGTGTGTGTAGCTAGCGAGTGGACGGCTGAGGGTTCTCCCCTATTTCACGTCGAGTCAGTTAAAATCGAATGAAATCAATGGTCGCACACACATATTTAGCAGATGTTATTGCGGGTGTAGCAAAATGCTTGTTTTCCTAGCTCCAACTGTGCAGTAATATCTAACAATATAAAACAATGCACACAAATCTAAAAAGTGAAAGAATGGAATTAATAAATATTAGGATAAGCAATGATGAGCAGTGTCAGAGTAAATATAGTTACAGTATATATATGATGGGATTTATAGACATTATGGACAGTATATGGATATAATATAGAATATATCTGCAGAATATGTAGGATAGAATAGTATATGTACTGCAGTAGATAAATAGGATAAGCCTTGACTAGAATACAGTATATAGTGTAAATATGAAATGGGGTAGAACAGTATGTAAACGTTATTAAGGTGACCAGTGTCTATGTACATAGAACAGCAGTCTCTAAGGTGCAGGGTTGAGTACTGGGTGGTAGCCGGCTAGTGACAGTCTCTAAGGTGCAGGGTTGAGTACTGGGTGGTAGCCGGCTAGTGACAGTCTCTAAGGTGCAGGGTTGAGTACTGGGTGGTAGCCGGCTAGTGACAGTGACTAAAGTTCAGGGTTGAATACTGGGTGGTAGCTGGCTAGTGACAGTCTCTAAGGTGCAGGGTTGAGTACTGGGTGGTAGCCAGCTAGTGACAGTGACTAAAGTTCAGGGTTGAATACTGGGTGGTAGCTGGCTAGTGACAGTGTCTAAGGTGCAGGGTTGAGTACTGGGTGGTAGCTGGCTAGTGACAGTGTCTAAAGTTCAGGGTTGAATACTGGGTGGTAGCTGGCTAGTGACAGTCTCTAAGGTGCAGGGTTGAATACTGGGTGGTAGCTGGCTAGTGACAGTGACTAAAGTTCAGGGTTGAATACTGGGTGGTAGCTGGCTAGTGACAGTCTCTAAGGTGCAGGGTTGAATACTGGGTGGTAGCTGGCTAGTGACAGTGTCTAAAGTTCAGGGTTGAATACTGGGTGGTAGCTGGCTAGTGACAGTCTCTAAGGTGCAGGGTTGAATACTGGGTGGTAGCTGGCTAGTGACAGTGTCTAAAGTTCAGGGTTGAATACTGGGTGGTAGCTGGCTAGTGACAGTGTCTAAAGTTCAGGGTTGAATACTGGGTGGTAGCTGGCTAGTGACAGTGTCTCTGAATACTGGGTGGTAGCCAGCTAGTGACAGTTAAAGTTCAGGGTTGTACTGGGTGGTAGCTGGCTAGTGACAGTCTCTAAGGTGCAGGGTTGAGTACTGGGTGGTAGCCAGCTGTGACAGTGACTAAAGTTCAGGGTTGAATACTGGCTAGTGACAGTCTAAAGTTCAGGGTTGAATACTGGGTGGTAGCTGGCTAGTGACAGTGTCTAAAGTTCAGGGTTGAATACTGGGTGGTAGCTGGCTAGTGACAGTGTCTAAAGTTCAGGGTTGAATACTGGGTGGTAGCTGGCTAGTGACAGTCTCTAAGGTGCAGGGTTGAGTACTGGGTGGTAGCCAGCTAGTGACAGTGACTAAAGTTCAGGGTTGAATACTGGGTGGTAGCCAGCAGTGACAGTGACTAAAGTTCAGGGTTGAATACTGGGTGGTAGCTGGCTAGTGACAGTCTCTACTGGGTGGTAGCCAGCTAGTGACAGTTAAAGTTCAGGGTTGAATACTGGGTGGTAGCTGGCTAGTGACAGTCTCTAAGGTGCAGGGTTGAGTACTGGGTGGTAGCCGGCTAGTGACAGTGACTAAAGTTCAGGGTTGAATACTGGGTGGTAGCTGGCTAGTGACAGTCTCTAAGGTGCAGGGTTGAGTACTGGGTGGTAGCCAGCTAGTGACAGTGACTAAAGTTCAGGGTTGAATACTGGGTGGTAGCTGGCTAGTGACAGTGTCTAAAGTTCAGGGTTGAATACTGGGTGGTAGCTGGCTAGTGACAGTGTCTAAAGTTCAGGGTTGAATACTGGGTGGTAGCCAGCTAGTGACAGTGACTAAAGTTCAGGGTTGAATACTGGGTGGTAGCCAGCTAGTGACAGTGTCTAAAGTTCAGGGTTGAATACTGGGTGGTAGCTGGCTAGTGACAGTGTCTAAAGTTCAGGGTTGAATACTGGGTGGTAGCTGGCTAGTGACAGTCTCTAAGGTGCAGGGTTGAGTACTGGGTGGTAGCCAGCTAGTGACAGTGACTAAAGTTCAGGGTTGAATACTGGGTGGTAGCTGGCTAGTGACAGTGTCTAAAGTTCAGGGTTGAATACTGGGTGGTAGCCAGCTAGTGACAGTGTCTAAAGTTCAGGGTTGAATACTGGGTGGTAGCCAGCTAGTGACAGTGACTAAAGTTCAGGGTTGAATACTGGGTGGTAGCTGGCTAGTGACAGTGTCTAAAGTTCAGGGTTGAATACTGGGTGGTAGCTGGCTAGTGACAGTGTCTAAAGTTCAGGGTTGAATACTGGGTGGTAGCTGGCTAGTGACAGTGTCTAAAGTTCAGGGCAGAGTACTTTAAGGAGGCTAGTTAGTGGGGCCTATTTAACAGTCTGATGGTCTTGAACGAGAAACTATTTTTCAGTTTCTCGTTTCTAGTTAACGACAGGTGGTGCACGTTGACGAGCCAAATATGTCACAGGGTGCCTTCATAAGCATGACATTGCTGATTTACGAAGCCTTTGCGTAGCCTGTGACAACAAGCATGCATAATGTCACATTAAGCGTTGATATCTTAACAAACCAACTGCCTTTTTGTGATAACATTGTATACAGAGCCCCAGCCAGTCACGAGAGCCAGAGAATGAGAATCTTAATTTCATGTGTTTGTGAAAGCGTCATGAAGGCTGAAGAAACACAAATTTGTCCCACAGGAACGCAGCTGCATTTACAAGTCGGTTTACTTCTACTGTGCACGACACAGGAGGTTGGTTTCACCTTAATTGGGGAGGACTGGCTCGTTGGAATAGCTGGAGTGGAATAGTATCAAATACATCAATCACATGGTTTCCATGTGTTTGATGCCATTCCATTCTCTCCGTTCCAGCCATTATCATGAGCCGCTCTCCCCGCAGCAGCCTACCCTCGTACACGATGACATGTCAGCTGAAAAATATATTGAACATAAATAATCAGTGATCACTACCTGTCTTTTCAGTTCCTTTTGAAAACTATTTGTTGCTTGTTTTTTTGACTTAAAATCATTCACCATTTAAAGAGAAACAAATTAGTCCGACGGGACTTCCACAGGGGACGTGAGAACACAGTAATTGTGCTAATGTTGGGAACTCTGTAATTAAGATTAGATTTAGTTTCATCTGCCACATCAAGGATCCTTTAGTCCTAATTTGAATGCAATCTCATTGTGGCTCGATACATGGTGGATCAACTGTGGTCATTTAGAACGCATGTGTATCAGTTAACCGATGTGATTCCTTTGGTTTGAACATGATTCCATGGGAAGAAATCGAATGTTTTGTTTTGCCCTTGTAGAAGGGAGAGAAACAAAGATCATTTGTATCTGTAAAAAATATATAATATCTCATGAATCTGAAATCCAATCAACATAGAGTGCCTTCAGAAACTATTTACACCCCTTCACGTTTTCCACATTTTGTTGTGTTAAGTGACATTAAAATGGATTTAAAATAGATTAAATTGTATTTATTTTGGTCAATGATATACACAAAAGACTCTGTAATATCAAAGTGGAAGACAAATTCTAACATTTGTAATATATATACATACATATATATAAATAAAACACTAATATACACTATACATATACAGTGCATTCGGAAAGTATTCAGACCCCTTCCCTTTACCCACACTTTGTTACATTACAGCCTTACTCTAAAATTGATTAAATCAATATTTTCTTCCTGAATCAACACACAATACCAGATAATGACAAAGCGAAAATAGGTTTTTAGAAATGCTATCAGATGTATTAAAGATTAAAAACTGAAATACCTTATTCACATAAGTATTCAGACCATTTGCAATGAGCCTTGAAATTGAGCTCATGTGTCCATTGACCATCCTTGGGATGTTTCTACAGTTTGATTGGTATCCACCTGTGGTAAATTAAATTGATTGGACATGATTTGGAAACACACACACCTGTCTATATAAGGTCCCACAGTTGACAGTGCATGTCAGAGCAAAAACCAAGCCATGAGGTTAAACAAATTGTCTGTAGAGCTCCGAGACGGGATTGTGTCAAGGCACAGATCTGGGGAAGGGTACCAAAAAATGTCTGCAACATTGAAGGTCCCCAAGAACAAAGTGGCCTTCATTCTTAAATGGAAGAAGTTCGGAACCACTAAGACTCTTCCTAGAGCTGGCAGCCTGGCGAAACTGAGCAATTGGAGGAGAAGGGCCTTGGTCATGGGGGTGACCAAGAACCCAATGGTCACTCTGACCGAGCTCCAGAGTTCCTCTGTAGAGATGGGAGAACATTCCAGAAGGACAACCATCTCTGCAGCTCTCCACCAATCAGGCCTTTATTGTAGAGTGGCCAGACGGAAGCCACTCCTCAGTAAAAGGCACATGACAGCCTGCTTGGAGTTTGCCAAAGGGCACCTAAAGGACTCTCGGACCATGAGAAAGAAGATTCTTTGCTTTGATGAAACCAAGATTCAACTCTTTAGCCTGAATGCCAAGCGTCACGTCTGGAGGGAACCCTGGCACCATCCCTACGATGAAACATGGATGTGGCAGAATCATGCTGTGGGGATGTTTTTCAGTGGCAGGGACTGGGAGACTAGTCAGGATCGAGAGAAAGATGAACGGAGCAAAGTACAGATAGATCCTTGATGGAAACCTGCTCCAGAACGCAAGGAGGTAGGAGGTGGGATATATGTGTGTGGGGGGAGTAGCTGATGCGGGATTCGGTTGATCCAAAATCTGAGTCTGTCTCTGTGGCTGCTCCTCTTCACTCTTAGTGGCTCTGTCCTTCATTGGATGAGTCAAATCAGCAGTCTGTTCCCTCCCATGAGCTCCACATTAATTGGTCCTAAGCAATTGAAAATAAAATCAGGAAATTCAACTTAACATTCTTCAGTATAAAACAGTAAACAGACTTTCTCTCTAAAAAATACATTGAACTAGGCAAGCCAGTTAAGAACAAATTCTTATTTACAATGACGGCCTACACCGGCCAAACCCGGACATGCGCCACTCTATGGGACTCTATCACAGCCAGTTGTGATACAGCTTGGATTCAAACCAGGGTGACTGTACTGACACCCCCAGCACTGAGATGTAGTGCCTTCGACCTCTGTGCCATTCAGGAGCCCAAATCTGCTCTATAAGAGCGTAGTCACACTATTACTGAGATCCTTGTTCTAACTGAAAACCATGCTGTCCTGCTGAGCTGATTTAGGTGCCAGTAAAGGAATATCTGGAAATATTATTCTTACATTTCAGTTTATATTACATGTATTATTACTATTTAGTCAAGTATAGTTTTAGCAAAGAACTTCATAACACAGGATCAAATGTTTTGCACACACTAGAAAGTTCAAATTAGTGTGTGTGTGTATCAAGCATTTCCTAATGAGGGAGGGATGGAGGGAGAGGGGGTGGAGAGAGAGAGGGAGGGCTCAGGAAGCGAATGACTGGAAGAAAACTGTTTACGCCACAGGGAGAAATGGAGCGATGCAATGTAGGACAGGGCTAGGAAGGGGATGAGGTGTAGAAACAAGAGTAAGAGGGACAGAGGTCAAGCACCAACACTAGGATTCGGCAGTTTCTAGATTTTCATATGGTCATATCATCCTTCTCTCATCCCGAGATTTAGAGTATTACCGGCTTAGTAAACAAGGGGCCGCCAAAAATGTTTTAAAAAATACCATTTGGCACCTGTTACCAGAATGCTAACAAAATTAGCACAAGAAATAGTGAATTTCCATGGAGGCTGCTATTTAAATATGCTAACAAGCGCAAAAAACAGCAAGCCAGCTCATGAAGTTATACATATATAGGTAGGAGCTACCAAATGGTGAGTTTGGACATTTACAAGAGAATGTGAACAAGAGACATTGTGCAAATGAACAAAGTTTTGATGCACGCTTGTCTAATGAAAGAAAAGTACTGGCTGTGGAGCACCATGTATACAACCTGTGTCTGTGTGGAGTCTGGAGTCACTAGGGCAAAGGGCCTGCCTGCTCTACTCTGAGAAGATGGGGGAGGAGCAGACAGGCTGAGAACAGAGAGGAGAAAAAAAGGCAAGGATATGAAAAGATAAACAGATAACTCGTTCAAAGGGCTTTGAATTCTCAACCTCGTCAGAAAGCTTACACAATATGATGCCCCGTCACCTTATTAATTCAGTAAATTGCTTAAATAACTAGCAAATTAAACATAGGGGTTGCGTTAATGCAGAATTCTTCATTTTATACGCTGGAAACAAAGATAAAACACATAAGAAATATCTTGATGTGTTTCATAAACGCAGATCTTTAATCCTTCTTATTTTAATTTTCTGAAAAATTGTGGTGCTTCAGTTTAACTACTATGCTTGGTTGATAATTTACTAATTGGCATTCTATCAGCAGACAGCCGTCTGACTGATGTGTAGCTACTTTTCTCCAGGACTTTTCTCGGTGTAGCCAACCTACTTTTCTCTGGTAAAATTCAAGACAAACTTTAAACAAAACATCAGGAAATGTAGCGGACTACACTATTTCCATGATAAACATTAGAAATAGGATAGCCATGCATAATTTTTTTCTAAAAATATGTTGTTTATTTCATTGTAAGGTCATTTACTTTTGGCTACCAGCCAAATTGCATTGTTCTTCTGTTATCATCTTATAAAAATGAAGCTATTTTCTGTCGAATGAGTTGGACTAATGTATTTTCTGTCGAATGAGTTGGACTAATGTATTTTCTACAGAATGAGTTGGACAAATGTATTTTCTACAGAATGAGTTGGACTAATGTATTTTCTACAGAATGAGTTGGACAAATGTATTTTCTACAGAATGAGTTGGACTAATGTATTTTCTACAGAATGAGTTGGACTAATGTATTTTCTACAGAATGAGTTGGACAAATGTATTTTCTACAGAATGAGTTGGACCAATCTATTTTCTACAGAATGAGTTGGACTAATGTATTTTCTGTCGAATGAGTTGGACTAATGTATTTTCTGTCGAATGAGTTGGACTAATGTATTTTCTACAGAATGAGTTGGACTAATGTATTTTCTACAGAATGAGTTGGACTAATGTATTTTCTGCCGAATGAGTTGGACTAATGTATTTTCTGCCGAATGAGTTGGACTAATGTATTTTCTGCAGAATGAGTTGGACTAATGTATTTTCTACAGAATGAGTTGGACTAATGTATTTTCTACAGAATGAGTTGGACTAATGTATTTTCTACAGAATGAGTTGGACTAATGTATTTTCTGCCGAATGAGTTGGACTAATCTATTTTCTGCCAATGAGTTGGACGAATCTATTTTCTGCCAATGAGTTGGACGAATCTATTTTCTGCCAATGAGTTGGACGAATCTATTTTCTGCCAATGAGTTGGACTAATGTATTTTCTACAGAATGAGTTGGACTAATGTATTTTCTGCCGAATGAGTTGGACTAATGTATTTTCTGCCGAATGAGTTGGACTAATGTATTTTCTGCCGAATGAGTTGGACTAATCTATTTTCTACAGAATGAGTTGGACTAATCTATTTTCTACAGAATGAGTTGGACTAATCTATTTTCTACAGAATGAGTTGGACTAATCTATTTTCTACAGAATGAGTTGGACTAATGTATTTTCTACAGAATGAGTTGGACTAATGTATTTTCTACAGAATGAGTTGGACTAATGTATTTTCTACAGAATGAGTTGGACTAATCTATTTTCTACAGAATGACTTGGACTAATCTATTTTCTACAGAATGAGTTGGACTAATGTATTTTCTACAGAATGAGTTGGACTAATGTATTTTCTGCCGAATGAGTTGGACTAATGTATTTTCTACAGAATGAGTTGGACTAATGTATTTTCTGCCAATGAGTTGGATTAATGTATTTTCTGCCAATGAGTTGGACTAATGTATTTTCTACAGAATGAGTTGGACTAATGTATTTTCTACAGAATGAGTTGGACTAATGTATTTTCTACAGAATGAGTTGGACTAATGTATTTTCTCAATGAGTTGGACTAATGTAGAATGAGTTGGACTAATGTATTTTCTGCCAATGAGTTGGACTAATGTATTTTCTACAGAATGAGTTGGACTAATGTATTTTCTACAGAATGAGTTGGACTAATGTATTTTCTACAGAATGAGTTGGACTAATGTATTTTCTGCCAATGAGTTGGACTAATGTATTTTCTGCCAATGAGTTGGACTAATGTATTTTCTACAGAATGAGTTGGACTAATGTATTTTCTACAGAATGAGTTGGACTAATGTATTTTCTTCCGAATGAGTTGGACTAATGTATTTTCTACAGAATGAGTTGGACTAATGTATTTTCTGCCAATGAGTTGGACTAATCTATTTTCTGCCAATGAGTTGGACTAATCTATTTTCTGCCAATGAGTTGGACTAATGTATTTTCTACAGAATGAGTTGGACTAATGTATTTTCTACAGAATGAGTTGGACTAATGTATTTTCTGCCGAATGAGTTGGACTAATCTATTTTCTGCCAATGAGTTGGACTAATCTATTTTCGTATTTGCCAATGAGTTGGACGAATCTATTTTCTGCCAATGAGTTGGACGAATCTATTTTCTGCCAATGAGTTGGACTAATCTATTTTCTACAGAATGAGTTGGACTAATCTATTTTCTACAGAATGAGTTGGACTAATCTATTTTCTACAGAATGAGTTGGACTAATGTATTTTCTGCCGAATGAGTTGGACTAATGTATTTTCTACAGAATGAGTTGGACTAATGTATTTTCTACAGAATGAGTTGGACTAATGTATTTTCTACAGAATGAGTTGGACTAATGTATTTTCTACAGAATGAGTTGGACTAATGTATTTTCTACAGAATGAGTTGGACTAATGTATTTTCCGCCGAATGAGTTGGACTAATCTATTTTCTGCCAATGAGTTGGACTAATCTATTTTCTGCCAATGAGTTGGACGAATCTATTTTCTGCCAATGAGTTTCTATTTTCTGAATGAGTTGGACTAATCTATTTTCTGCCAATGAGTTGGACGAATCTATTTTCTACAGAATGAGTTGGACTAATGTATTTTCTACAGAATGAGTTGGACTAATCTATTTTCTACAGAATGAGTTGGACTAATGTATTTTCTACAGAATGAGTTGGACTAATGTATTTTCTACAGAATGAGTTGGACTAATGTATTTTCTACAGAATGAGTTGGACTAATGTATTTTCTGCCGAATGAGTTGGACTAATCTATTTTCTGCCAATGAGTTGGACGAATCTATTTTCTGCCAATGAGTTGGACTAATGTATTTTCTGCCAATGAGTTGGACGAATCTATTTTCTGCCAATGAGTTGGACTAATCTATTTTCTGCCAATGAGTTGGACGAATCTATTTTCTGCCAATGAGTTGGACTAATGTATTTTCTACAGAATGAGTTGGGCTAATCTATTTTCTACAGAATGAGTTGGGCTAATCTATTTTCTGTGAAGGAAAAAATATAGTTGCACATCCCTGAACACTCTACTGAAGCAAAAAAATAAACGATTGACTTTCATTATAAAACGCAATCCGTGTCAATACACTGCTGGACTCACTTGCTCCCGCTTTCTCCTGTTATTTACAAACAAACACGTGACTGGCTCAACTGTTCTGGGAAACTACGATAAGCTTCATTGTGTAAAAAAATGTGACAGGTGAAACGAAGAACGTGATCTGTTTTATCTCCAAAGGTATTGCACAAGTTGACTGCAGGTATTTACTTGAAGTAGCTACAAATATACAAACATCCCGTGGCAATTTCCAAAATACCCCAGTATACGGTATATAAGCTAAAACACACATGCATGTGAAAAGAGGCGGAGGAGACACACACTCTCAATCCCCCCCCCCCACACACACACACGCACTCTCTCACATACGCACTTACACACTCAAAAACACTGTCACTTTCCATACTCAGCCAAGCATGATGAAGGGGATTGGAATGTATTGTAGCGGCTGAGGAAGAGGGTGATTAATCTTCATCTCTACCAGTAGCAGTGAGTGGGTAAAATCACTGAGAAGCCAGAAAAAAAGCCATTACAACTTGTGTTGTGATAATTGATTTGTTTGCTCTATAACATGTAAATTCATATGCCTTGCAACCGTGATATATATACAGTTGAAGTTGGAAATTTACACACACTTTTTTCAACCACTCCACAAATTTCTTGTTTACAAACTATAGTTTTGGAATGTCGGTTAGGACATCTACTTTGTGCATGACACAAGTCATTTTTCCAACAATTGTTTACAGACAGATTATTTCACGTATAAGTCACTGTATCACAATTCCATTGGGTCAGACGTTTACATACACTAAGTTGACTGTGCCTTTAAACAGCTTGGAAAATTCCAGAATATTATGTCATGGCTTTAGAAGCTTCTGATAGGCAAATTGACATAATTTGAGTCAATTGGCGGTGTACCTGTGGATGTATTTCAAGGCCTACCTTCAAACTCAGTGCCTCTTTGCTTGACATCATGGGAAAATCAAAAGAAATCAGCCAAGACATCAGAAAAAAATTGTAGACCTCCACAAGTCTGGTTCATCCTTAGGAGCAATTTCCAAACGCCTGAAGATACCATGTTCATCTGTACAAACAATAGTATGCAAGTATAAACACCATGGGACCACGCAGCCGTCATACCGCTCAGAAAGGAGACGCGTTCTGTCTCCTAGAGATGAACGTACTTTGGTGCGAAAAGTACAAATCAATCCCAGAACAACAGCAAAGGACCTTGTGAAGATGCTGGAAAAAACAGGTAGAGAGTATCTATATCCACAGTAAAAGAGTCCTATATCAACATAACCTGAAAGGCCGCTCAGCAAGGAAGAAGCCACTGCTCAAAAACCGCCATAAATAAACCCAAGGCAACGATTTGCAACTGCACATGGGGACAAAGATCGTACTTTTTTGGAGAAATGTCGTCTGGTCTGAGGAAACAAAAATAGAACTGTTTGGCCATAATGACCATTGTTATGTTTGGAGGGAATACGGGGAGGCTTGCAATCCTAAGAACACCATACCAACCGTGAAGCACGGGGGTGGCAGCATCATGTTGTGGGGGTGCTTTGCTGCAGGAGGGACTGGTGCACTTCACAAAATAGATGGCATCATGAGGAGGGAAAATGATTGGATATATTGTAGCTACATCTCAAGACATCAGTCAGGAAGTTCCAGCTTGGTCGCAAATGGGTCTTCCAAATGGACAATGACCCCAAGCATACTTCCAAAGTTGTGGCAAAATGGCTTAAGGACAACAATGTCAAGGTATTGGAGTGGCCATCACAAAGACCTGACCTTAAATCTATAGAACATTTGTAGGGCAGAACTGAAAATGTGTGTGAAAACAAGGAGGCCTACAAATCTGACTGTCAGGAGGAATGGGCCAAAATTCACCCAACTTATTGTGGGAAGCTTGTGGAAGGCTACCCGACACGTTTGACCCAAGTTAAACCATTTAAAGGCAATGCTCTTATAAACTAATTGAGTGTATGTCAACTTCTGACCCACTGGGAATGTGATGAAATAAATAAAAGCTGAAATAAATCATTCTCTCTACTATTATTCTGACATTTCACATTCTTAAAACAAAGTGGTAATCCTAACTGACCTTAGACAGAGAATTTTTACGAGGATTAAATGTCAGGAATTGTGAAAAACTAAGTTTAAATGTATTTTGCTCAGGTGTATGTAAACTTCCGACTTCACCTGTATATATATTTTTAATTGAACCTTTATTTAACGAGAAAATTCATTTAAAAATAAATTCTTATTTACAATGAAGGCCTACACCATCCAAACCCGGACGACGCTGGGCACCCAATCACGGCCGGTTGTGATACAGCCTGGAATCAAACCAGGGTGTCTGTAGTGAATGTTTGAAGGAGGTTGGAGCGAGCGGTCGCATCCGCACTTCGGTCCGCAGGTAGTATAACTTTTCATTACATTTCATTACATTTCATTATAGTACAACGGTTTGATTTGTCTAATCTTAGCAATTTCTTCTTAGCTAGCTACATAGCCGTCTTTGTATCAAAGATAATTGCGTAATTATCGTATTTCGTCGTCCTAACGTAGTCTACACTGCTATCTGCCCAGCAGCTAGCCAGCTAGCAAACGTCCACCGTCTACCGAATAGCAGCACTGTAGAAACTATTACACTCAACTGAACGACTTGATTAGTGTAGTGTTAGCTAGCTACATAGTTGTCTTTGCTGTCTTCGTATCCAAGATAATTGTGTAGTTTAGAGTGTGTAGTCTTAGAGTTCTTATCTTAATTTACCGAGGTTAGCTAGCCAGCTATTTGTCGTCCTTAACGTAGGAGACACTGCTAGCTAGCCAACAGCTAGCCAACGTCTACCGAATTGAACTTCCGCACTCAACAACCCGGTCGCATTCCGCTTCGCTCCACAGGTAGTATCACATTTTCATTTAATTTCATTACAGCACAACGGTTTGATTTGTTTGATCGTAGCTAGCTACATAGCTAGCTACATAGCCGTCTTTGTATCAAAGATAATTGTGTAGTCTAGAGCGATTTTCTAGGTTAGCTAGCCAGCTATTGTCGTTCTTTTAACGCAACGTAACGTAATCAACACTGCTAGCTAGCCAGCTAGCCCCCGAATAGCAGCACTGTAGAAACTATTACACTCAACGGAACGACTTGATTAGTGTAGTGTCAACAACGCAGCCACTGCCAGCTAGCCTACAAAGTCAACAACACAGCCACTGCCAGCTAGCCTACTTCAGCAGTACTGTATCATTTTAATCATTTTAGTCAATAAGATTCTTGCCAGGTAAGCTTAACTTTCTGAACATTCGAGACGTGTAGTCCACTTGTCATTCCAATCTCCTTGCGTAGCCTGTCAACTATGTGTCTGTCTATCCCTGTTCTCTCCTCTCTGCACAGACCATACAAACGCTCCACACCGCGTGGCCGCGGCCACCCTAATCTGGTGGTCCCAGCGCGCACGACCCACGTGGAGTTCCAGGTCTCCGGTAGCCTCTGGAACTGCCGATCTGCGGCCAACAAGGCAGAGTTCATCTCAGCCTATGCCTCCCTCCAGTCCCTCGACTTCTTGGCACTGACGGAAACATGGATCACCACAGATAACACTGCTACTCCTACTGCTCTCTCTTCGTCCGCCCACGTGTTCTCGCACACCCCGAGAGCTTCTGGTCAGCGGGGTGGTGGCACCGGGATCCTCATCTCTCCCAAGTGGTCATTCTCTCTTTCTCCCCTTACCCATCTGTCTATCGCCTCCTTTGAATTCCATGCTGTCACAGTTACCAGCCCTTTCAAGCTTAACATCCTTATCATTTATCGCCCTCCAGGTTCCCTCGGAGAGTTCATCAATGAGCTTGATGCATTGATAAGCTCCTTTCCTGAGGACGGCTCACCTCTCACAGTTCTGGGCGACTTTAACCTCCCCACGTCTACCTTTGACTCATTCCTCTCTGCCTCCTTCTTTCCACTCCTCTCTCTTTTGACCTCACCCTCTCACCTTCCCCCCTACTCACAAGGCAGGCAATACGCTCGACCTCATCTTTACTAGATGCTGTTCTTCCACTAACCTCATTGCAACTCCCCTCCAAGTCTCCGACCACTACCTTGTATCCTTTTCCCTCTCGCTCTCATCCAACACTTCCCACACTGCCCCTACTCGGATGGTATCGCGCCGTCCTAACCTTCGCTCTCTCTCCCCCGCTACTCTCTCCTCTTCCATCCTATCATCTCTTCCCTCTGCTCAAACCTTCTCCAACCTATCTCCTGATTCTGCCTCCTCAACCCTCCTCTCCTCCCTTTCTGCATCCTTTGACTCTCTATGTCCCCTATCCTCCAGGCCGGCTCAAGCCTCCCCTCCCGCTCCGTGGCTCGACGACTCATTGCGAGCTCACAGAACAGGGCTCCGGGCAGCCGAGCGGAAATGGAGGAAAACTCGCCTCCCTGCGGACCTGGCATCCTTTCACTCCCTCCTCTCTACATTTTCCTCCTCTGTCTCTGCTGCTAAAGCCACTTTCTACCACTCTAAATTCCAAGCATCTGCCTCTAACCCTAGGAAGCTCTTTGCCACCTTCTCCTCCCTCCTGAATCCTCCCCCCCCCCTCCCTCTCTGCAGATGACTTCGTCAACCATTTTGAAAAGAAGGTCGACGACATCCGATCCTCGTTTGCTAAGTCAAACGACACCGCTGGTTCTGCTCACACTGCCCTACCCTGTGCTCTGACCTCTTTCTCCCCTCTCTCCAGATGAAATCTCGCGTCTTGTGACGGCCGGCCGCCCAACAACCTGCCCGCTTGACCCTATCCCCTCCTCTCTTCTCCAGACCATTTCCGGAGACCTTCTCCTTACCTCACCTCGCTCATCAACTCATCCCTGACCGCTGGCTACGTCCCTTCCGTCTTCAAGAGAGCGAGAGTTGCACCCCTTCTGAAAAAACCTACACTCGATCCCTCCGATGTCAACAACTACAGACCAGTATCCCTTCTTTCTTTTCTCTCCAAAACTCTTGAACGTGCCGTCCTTGGCCAGCTCTCCCGCTATCTCTCTCAGAATGACCTTCTTGATCCAAATCAGTCAGGTTTCAAGACTAGTCATTCAACTGAGACTGCTCTTCTCTGTATCACGGAGGCGCTCCGCACTGCTAAAGCTAACTCTCTCTCCTCTGCTCTCATCCTTCGAGACCTATCGGCTGCCTTCGATACTGTGAACCATCAGATCCTCCTCTCCACCCTCTCCGAGTTGGGCATCTCCGGCGCGGCCCACGCTTGGATTGCGTCCTACCTGACAGGTCGCTCCTACCAGGTGGCGTGGCGAGAATCTGTCTCCTCACCACGCGCTCTCACCACTGGTGTCCCCCAGGGCTCTGTTCTAGGCCCTCTCCTATTCTCGCTATACACCAAGTCACTTGGCTCTGTCATAACCTCACATGGTCTCTCCTATCATTGCTATGCAGACGACACACAATTAATCTTCTCCATTCCCCCTTCTGATGACCAGGTGGCGAATCGCATCTCTGCATGTCTGGCAGACATATCAGTGTGGATGACGGATCACCACCTCAAGCTGAACCTCGGCAAGACGGAGCTGCTCTTCCTCCCGGGGAAGGACTGCCCGTTCCATGATCTCGCCATCACGGTCGACAACTCCATTGTGTCCTCCTCCCAGAGCGCTAAGAACCTTGGCGTGATCCTGGACAACACCCTGTCGTTCTCAACTAACATCAAGGCGGTGGCCTGTTCCTGTAGGTTCATGCTCTACAACATCCGCAGAGTACGACCCTGCCTCACACAGGAAGCGGCGCAGGTCCTAATCCAGGCACTTGTCATCTCCCGTCTGGATTACTGCAACTCGCTGTTGGCTGGGCTCCCTGCCTGTGCCATTAAACCCCTACAACTCATCCAGAACGCCGCAGCCCGTCTGGTGTTCAACCTTCCCAAGTTCTCTCACGTCACCCCGCTCCTCCGCTCTATACACTGGCTTCCAGTTGAAGCTCGCATCCGCTACAAGACCATGGTGCTTGCCTACGGAGCTGTGAGGGGAACGGCACCTCAGTACCTCCAGGCTCTGATCAGGCCCTACACCCAAACAAGGGCACTGCGTTCATTCACCTCTGGCCTGCTCGCCTCCCTACCACTGAGGAAGTACAGTTCCCGCTCAGCCCAGTCAAAAATGTTCGCTGCTCTGGCCCTCCCAATGGTGGAACAAACTCCCTCACGACGCCAGGACAGCGGAGTCAATCACCACCTTCCGGAGACACCTGAAACCCCACCTCTTTAAGGAATACCTAGGATAGGATAAAGTAATCCTTCTCACCCCCCTTAAAAGATTTAGATGCACTATTGTAAAGTGGCTGTTCCACTGGATATCATAAGGTGAATGCACCAATTTGTAAGTCGCTCTGGATAAGAGCGTCTGCTAAATGACTTAAATGTAAATGTAAATGTGTAGTGACCCCTCTAGCACTGTGATGCAGTGCCTTAAACCGCTGTGCCAATTGGGCCTAAGGCTGAGACAATAGGAAGATACAGTGGAAGAATACATTCAACCACACCTTTATTTTATTACAAAAACGGAACGCAACCTCTGTCCGGTTTAGTCAACAAAAGCATATTGCATGTAACAAACAATTTCATGACCTACAGCATGGTCAAGCAAGTTAATGTTTCAGACATTTTCTTGTCACTAAACAAATATTGATTGATTTAAAAGATACCAAAAACTATTTAGTCCAATTGACGTAAGCTAAATATGTGGCTGTTCATGGTTCTGATTTCTATGTGTGTGCGTGTGTGTGTGTGTGCGTGCGCAATCGTGTAAGTAGAAAAATATGCTGACTCACCCTGTAACGGTTTTCTTCCGTTGAAGGAGAGGAGGACCAAAGCACAGCGTTAGTTAGTGTTCAACATGTTTAATAAAGACAATAAACGTGAACACTACAAAATACAAAACAACAAATGTGGAAAAACCGAAACAGTCCTATCTGGTGCATAGACACAAAGACAGAAGACAACCACCCACAAAACCCAACACAAAACAGGCTACCTAAATATGGTTCCCAATCAGAGACAATGACAAACACCTGCCTCTGATTGAGAACCATAGCAGGCCAAACAACAAACCCAACATAGAAACACAGAACATAGAATGCCCACTCAGCTCACGTCCTGACCAACACAAAAACAAAGAAAACACAAAAGAACTCTGGTCAGAACGTGACAGGACTGAGAAATAGCTCAGGCTGGTTGACGGCTCTGGCAGCTTCTGGCTGACTGACGGCTCTGGTAGCTTCTGGCTGACTGACGGCTCTGGCAGCTCCTGGCTGACTGACAGCTATGGCAGATCCTGGCTGAATGGCGGCTCTGGCGGATCCTGGCTGAATGGCGGCTCTGGCGGATCCTGGCTGAATGGCGGCTCTGGCGGATCCTGGCTGAATGGCGGCTCTGGCAGATGCTGGCTGACTGGCGGCTCTGGCAGATGCTGGCTGACTGGCGGCTCTGGCGGCTCCCTGCAGACTGGCGGCTCTGGCGGCTCCCTGCAGACTGGCGGCTCTGGCGGCTCCCTGCAGACTGGCGGCTCTGGCGGCTCCCTGCAGACTGGCGGCTCTGGCGGCTCCCTGCAGACTGGCGGCTCTGGCGGCTCCCTGCAGACTGGCGGCTCTGGCGGCTCCCTGCAGACTGCCGGCTCTGGCGGCTCCCTGCAGACTGCCGGCTCTGGCGGCTCCCTGCAGACTGCCGGCTCTGGCGGCTCCCTGCAGACTGGCGGCTCTGGCGGCCCCCTGCAGACTGGCGGCTCTGGCGGCTCCTTGCAGACTGGCGGCTCCTTGTAGACTGGCGGCTCTGGCGGCTCCTTGCAGATTGGCGGCTCTGGCGGCTCGTTGCAGACTGGCGGCTCTGGACAGACGGGAGACTCTCTAGCAGCTCTGGACAGACGGGAGACTCTAGCAGCTCTGGACAGGCGGGAGACTCTAGCAGCTCTGGACAGGCGGGAGACTCTAGCAGCTCTGGACAGGCGGGAGACTCTAGCAGCTCTGGACAGGCGGGAGACTCTAGCAGCTCTGGACAGGAGGGAGACTCTAGCAGCTCTGGACCGGCGGGAGACTCTAGCAGCTCTGGACAGGCGGGAGACTCTAGCAGCTCTGGACAGGCGGGAGACTCTAGCAGCTCTGGACAGGCGGGAGACTCTAGCAGCTCTGGACAGGCGGGAGACTCTAGCAGCTCTGGACAGGCGGGAGAATCTAGCAGCGCTGGACAGGCGGGAGCACCTGTAGCCAAAGGACGGAGAGACAGCCTGGTGCAGGGGGCTGCCACCGGAGGGCTGGTGCTTGGAGGTGGCACTGGATGGACCGGACCGTGAAGGTGTACTGGAGATCTTGAGAGCAGGGCTGGCACCATCCGCCCTGGCTGGATCTTCACCCTAGCCCGGCAGATGTGGGAAGCTGGGATGTAGCGCACCGGGCTAAGCACGCGTACTGGGAACACCGTGCGTTCCACCGCATAACACGGTGCCTGACCAGTACAACGCCCGCCACGGTTAGCACGGCTGTGAGCACTGTAGCGCTGAGCTGGCACAGGATGTGCAGGGCTAGGGAGGTGCACAGGAGGCCTGGTGCGTGAGGCTGGCACAGTCTTAACCAGACAGCTAGCACGCACCTCAGGACAAGTGCCGTGCATACTGCGCCAAACCGACAGCTCTTCTCTCTTCGAATGTCTCATAATCTCCCCTCCATTCACTCTCCTCCAATTTGTCCAATAACTCCTCCACATTCTCAGATGCACACCTCAACTTCACCAACTGCTCTGTTTCCATCCTTGGCTCCTCACTGCTAAACAGGGGGAGTTGGCTCAGGTCTAACTCCTGACTCTGCCACACTCTCCCTGTCCCTCCCCCAATACATTTTTGGGGCTGTCACTCGGGCTTCCATCCGCGCCGCCGTGCTCCTGCCTCCAGCTCTTCTTTGGAGCGGCGATAATCTCCTGGCTGTGCCCAGGGTCCTTTCTCGTCTAGGATCTTCTCCCAAATCCATTTCTCCAAATAGTGCTGCCTCTCCTGCTGCTGCTGCGGCTGCTGCTGCTGCCTCTCCTGCTGCTGCCTGTTACCACGCCGCTTGGTCCTTGGTTGGTGGCTGGTTCTGTAACGGTTGTCTTCCGTTGAAGGAGAGGGGGACCAAAGCACAGCGTTAGTTAGTGTTCAACATGTTTATTAAAGACAATAAAGGTGAACACTACAAAATACTAAATAACAAATGTGGAAAAACCGAAACAGTCCTATCTGGTGCATAGACACAAAGACAGAAGACAACCACCCACAAAACCCAACACAAAACAGGCTACCTAAATATGGTTCCCAATCAGAGACAATGACAAACACCTGCCTCTGATTGAGAACCATATCAGGCCAAACAACAAACCCAACATAGAAACACATAACATAGAATGCCCACTCAGCTCACGTCCTGACCAACACTAAAACAAAGAAAACACAAAAGAACTATGGTCAGAACGTGACACACCATACTTGTAGAGAAATTCCAATGCCACTCTCCTCTCTTTCATGTTGACCAAACTGTCTATCACTCTGTCATACAGTAAACCCTTTTTTTGGGCCTTGGCTACGTGGCTAAAATTCTAGCTCGCTACACTAACTTCCATTCATGGGCAACGTTAGCTGCTGTTGTTAACATTATCCTTCGAAATCTAGCTACATGTTTAACTTCCATACTCTCAGACAAGTATCACAATAATGTATGAATTAATGGTTGGATCAGAATCGTCGTTATAATCATTGGCCAGTACATAAAATTAAGTAAAACCACAAGTCCAAATCTCCATCTTCATCCATGGCTAATTTAGGAAGGGACCATTTTAGCTAGCTAGCTAGTCACGGGAGGACAACAACACAACGAGATGCAACAGTTTAAGTTGTTTCTGTCAATGACGTATGATAGATGTATGTCAGATAGATGTCCTACACGTAGAGAGACAGAAGGGTGCTGTTTCGCTTGCTCAGATGCTTTCTCTGGTCAGATACATTCAGCCTCTTGCGAATTCCAGGAATATTATGAAACACAGAAAGACTAAAGATAAAGACTACAGATTTTTTTATTGGTCATTTTTGGGGGGGGAGCCTGCCTTCCCTTGGCATCCATGAATACACACCACTGATCTCTACCTCTAGTCAGTAATTGGACATAGAGATGACAGATAGATAGTATGTTCATCGACTTCAGAAAGTATTCACTTCCTTTGACATTTTACACGTTGTGGTTTTTCAGCTTAAATGTTTTATTTGTTAAATTGAGATTGTGTGTCACTGACCTACACACTGACCTACACACTGACCTACACACTGACCTACACACTGACCTACACACTGACCTACACACAATACCCAATCATTTTGACGTGGAATTATGTTTTTTCGAAATCTTTACAAATGTATAAAAAATGTAAAGCTGCAATGTCTTGAATCATTGAGTGTTCAAGCTCTTTGTTATGGCAAGCTGTTACATCCATTGTTGGAATGAGACCAAGGCGCAGCGTGCTAAGCGTACATCTTTCTTTATTTTTGTGAACACCAAAAAAACAACAAAAGATAAACGAATGTAAAGTTCTGCAGGCTATACAGCAACTAACAAAATCAAGATCCCACAACTGAAGGTGGGAAAAAAGGCTGTCTAAGTATGATCCCCAATCAGAGACAACGATATACAGCTGCCTCTGATTGGGAACCATAAGAGGCCAACAAAGAAATAGAAACATAGATTTGCCCACCCAAGTCACACCCTGACCTAACAAAATAGAGAATAAAAAAAGGCTCTCTAAGGTCATGGCGTGACACAAGCCTAAAGTTCAGGAGGAAAAATGTGTACATTGGTGGACTCCAATCGCTATAGAAACATCTCAAGAATGATCCATGGAAACAGGATGCGCCTGAGCTCAATTTCGAGTCTCATAGCAAAGGGTCTGAATACTTATATAAATGTGATATTTCAGTTTAATTTAATTTTTAGCATTTTGCAACAAAAAAAATGTTTTTGCTTTTTCATCATTGGTTATTGTATGTAGATTGATGAATCAATTTTAGAGTAAGGCTGTAACGTAACAAAATGTGGAAAAAGTCGAGGGGTCTGAATACTTTACGAATGCAGTGTATATCAGTCCCAACAGCGCTGTTGATGACGTGGCACTCAACCGTTGTTTAATGCAATTCAATGTCTGCAAAGTAGTCTGTCTGGAACAAGGCCAGTCAGTTTGAATGTGCCCAGACTAACTCCTCACTCCAAACTCCTTGCCAATCTACCAGAAAGTGCCTTTTAGTGCAATTACTTGTTTTTTTACACATCATTTAGCAATGCAATTAAGTTTGGGTGTGATGGATTGTGTAGTAGAGGAACGGAGGAGCTACTGATCTCTCTAATAATGATGTGTCAGATTACACACATCAGTCGGGGCTCAGGAGATAGACAAACCAAGGCTATTATTTTGCAAATACTGAACCTCCTCATTTGTATCAGATCACAATTTGAGAATGTGTTAGTATTCTGTGATATATATATCTTGATGTATAGTTTTACTCGGAACCCTCCTGTATGGTGTCCATATTAGGACATCTCAGCAGGACTTTCTCCTGTGTATATATTGATGTAGTAGTTGATTTATGCGGTGGTCTAGACTCATATATGATTACATTACAATTTATAACAATGTTTGATTAAGTGCCTCTAAGACTGTGTCAGCACAATTCTGGGGCATATTCATTACGCCGATTCTCTTGTAAAACATTTCTTAAACGGGGAGGGACCTACCTGAATTTGTCCAATAGAAACATGCTTTAGTTGCAAACTGTTCCGTTTACATACTATTTGTTCTCTATTGGCAGAATTTATTTGTTTCATCTTGTAAAACCATGTCTTAAGTTTACCTCATTATCATAAAGTCATAGTAGGTAAACAGTATCCTTTTATCTAATGAACTGAAGCACGGTGATGCCGTCGTCTACCTTTCTTCTCATTTAATGCAGTATGCACCTTGCAAATACTTGAAGGTTTACGCATACTTGGATACTCTGGGACAGTGGTTAATTTATTTGGGTCAGTGACTTTAATGAATTACCTCTTACATTTTTATTGGCAGACACTGCCAAGCTCTGATGAGATTTTTAAGGACTAGCAATATGATCTCCTTGTAGTAAGTTAGTTGAAAGCCATTTTTTCAAGGGTATGGTTCGTTACAATCTTACTACCATTAAATGCCAATATGACCATCATCATACAAATTCTTACTACTCCCACACTGCAATCAATTAATCCAGTATGGATAAGCATTCATTTTACCGTCTGATTTGCGCCAGTGCTTGCCAGCATTTGCTCTGGCATAGTGCAGTAACAACTGTTTGTATCACTTAGCTGATACATAGCATACGTAACACTGTCATGAGAATGACATTGTTTCCATCACGACAAACACAAGCAATAGGAAATGAATGTGATTTTTAAATGACATAAAGAGCCACTTGAGCAACACTTAAGAGATAGCATTGAGCCATTCATTTCTCCCCAAGGTCTCTATCTACATATAAATAAGTTATGTTACTTATTTTAAATGCATAATTCACCTCTTCTGAAATAAATTTGAGTCTCCTGACATTTGGAGTAGGATTTTCATTTTCCCTTCCAGTCAAGTGGTCTCGCAGCCTCGCTGTTAAGATGAGGCTGTTTTGCCTCCTCTCAGACAGTTACAGTACTGTGTCTGAATTCAAAATATGAAAATCTCCTTAACACAAGCACACACAAGCACACACAAATATAGGAACAACTTAAACGTGGTTGCACACATAAAAAGCCTTCACAATTCACGACACCAACTAAAACGTAAGAAACCTAATTTCAACTATATGAAAACAGATGTAACTTTGCTATAATTAGTCCCTCCATGACTTCACTGGGATTTTGTTATGATGTTTGCAGGCAAAAAATGCTTGATTTTGCTGCGTTAATTCTGATAATTTGCACGTTAACGTGCAATGTTTTTGTCCAATTTGACGCGAAAATGCACTGATGAGGTAAAAGGTTTGGTGATGTGTGGCTTGACTTAACCATATTATTCTGTAAATGTTGCATAATATGCAGGGAATTGTTTGTGATTACAGAATCGGGGAATCCTGGAGGGACTGTATAATGCACACATTTTATCAGTAGTTTTACTAATTGCATTATAGCAGTTGTGACTGTTTTGAAATTAGGCTTCTTCTGTCAGTTAGTGTCATAAATTGTCATGGCCTGTTATGTGTCAAACTTATGACACTGTTTTGGTGATGTGAAACCACTTCAATTCAGCCCTCTCCGGATATGAAGAGGAGATAAGTGTGAACGCCAGAAGAGTTTGGCATGGTGAGATGTTTGAAATGAACTCAAGATGTGCTCTAGTGGGATGTTAAGAGGTATTTTCTGACATTAGCAGTGGAAAGAAAATGGACGCCATGGGAAGCCAGGCTTCACCAAAATATTTACCAAGAAATAAATACAAAAAATGTGTCAAATAAATTATCTTTCATCTCTTTGTGTTTCATAATTTTCCTTCAATTGGCTAGAGGCTGAATGTACAGTATCTCACGGAAGAGAACATCAGAGCGAGCAAATCAATGGCCCTCTTTCTCAATATGTGTAGCCCATCTATCTTATGCTGTCTGGTCAAAAAGAGTATGACATTGTTGTCACCTGTAGCATTAAATGCAAGGGAAGCCAGCGAGCGTTTGACCTCTCTTGACAAAAAAAATACAAGTAATAATAGCCAATCAGCATTGAGCTAAACTGTGTGAGCTCATCTGTGAATCTTCCTGGCGCACCAAAATAAGTGTCAAGGGAAGTCAGTTTGGATGTGGCATCACACCAATCACATCACATCAAAAGCAGAACATCATTTACAGAAAAAACTTGAATTGCTGCATCTCGTTGTGTTGTTGTCCTCGGATGGAGATAGGGATTTTATCCAGGTAGCCTAGGAAAACAAAAAATAAAAGTGTGCACTGTATGACAGTGTCATAGACAGTTTCGTCAACATGAAAGAGAGAAGGTTGGCATTGGCATTTCTCTACAAGTAGTGTGAGTCACACACGCACACACACACACACACACACACACACACACACACACACACACACACACACACACACACACACACACACACACACACACACACACACACACACACACACACACACACACACACACACACACACACAATTGGATTGGACTAAATTGTTTTTGGTATCTTTTAGTTGTCACTATTAAACTTAGCATAGGTGATTTGATGATGTTGAAGATGAAATGGTGCTGGAAAGGTGCAGGCAGCTCTGTTTTCTTTTCGACTTGCGGTAACTCTTCATAGTTCTAAATCAATGGTTGTTTAGTAGTCGGAAGCATTGACCATACCGTAGGTAACGTAACTGTTTGTTACATGTTACATTAACACTGTATATGGTGTCCATATTAGCACAGGCCATGAAAGTGGACATCCATAGAAGAGTAGAACCGTGTTTACGGTGTCCTAATATGGACACCGTGCAGGTGTTTTGTATCTCAGATAGGATCTATATTTGACATTTTTGTCATTTAGAAGACACTCTTATCTAGAGCAACTTACAGTAGTGAGTGCATACATTTTGGCACTGGTCCCCTGTGGGAATTGAACCCACAACCCTGGCTATGCAAGCGCTATGCCCTAACACATTGTGTAAGATGCCATACAACCAGTGTAAAATTGTTGATCATTTACTGTACCTATCAAACTCAATTCAAATAAATCCACATTGAGGTTATATGGTGTAACACGGTAACTATTTTTCCAACTGTGAAATAATATTACATAATGGTTTTGAATAGTGTAAATACCTGCTTCTACTGAATAGACTCCCCTTACATGTGGGAGTGCACACGTGCCTTTCCTAAGGGCCTTTGTAAGTTATCCATCCAGCTAAAACGTCAAATCTGTCATTATTATGTGAGAGTATGCAGCAGGGGAGGAATCCTTTTCATTTGTAGTTTGGTATCCAGGAGCATATAGGGAATTAGATAGCGGTTAGACAAATTTGCATCTCAATCTTTGCACACACTACTTCACTAATATTAATGGAGAAAAGCCCAGAGTGAGATTGTGTTGCAGGAAAGTGTGTTTCTCATATCATATCATATGCTTCATACTTGATTTGCCAAACCTTCCATAGCCTGCACTCTAATGCATATCTATCACAACCTCTATATTATTACACTCTGCTGAAGACCTTTTTATAATAAAGTTAGTCCGTGAACGAGGTGAGCAAATGTTATTATTTCGACATCAAATACTGAACTTCTTCTTCTTCTTCTGTGCATTGACCACAGGACAAAAAGTATGGAAAAAATGGCAAGAGACTGTTTTTGTTCATTAATATGCTGTTCAGATATGCATGTTTTCTTTCTCTTCCCTTATTTTGTAGACTTTCAGAATGCTATCAAGTTATCTGAGGAATCTTTTCAGGCTTCTGTAATATATCAATCATATATATAGCATATCTACTGTATGTTGCTCCATGCTACAAATACAACAACGATGACTTCATATTTGGCGTGGCAGGTAGCCTAGTGGTTAGAGCTTTGGGCCAATAACCCGAAAAGTTGATAGATTGAATCCCTGAGCTGACAAGGTAAAAATCTGTCCTCCTGCCCCTGAACAAGCCAGTTAACCCACTGTTCCTAGGCCATCATTGTAAGAAAGAATGTGTTCTTAACTGACTTGCCTAGTTTAAAAAAATATATACAGTACAACACCAATTGTTATTGACTGTCTTCGTCACTTAGTGTTGTCTGGGCTAGTCCATACATATGCATTCTTTGTTTCACGGACATAACTGGGAAAATAATATCTGTCTGCACTCTTTCATGCAAATAAACAAAGCAAAACAAGAACAACGATATGGTAAAACAGATCTCATGAAATCAGGTCTGTAAGTAATATGTGATGTGGCTGTCATCAAGTGAGACCATGACCCTGTCCCCCCATCCTTTTGGTGTGAAACTGCACAGCCTAACAAGGGAAATTGGTTCCCTGGGCTCTCTACTTAGGAAGTAAGTGAGAAATTGGTTCCAATGGGGAAGGAAGACCACGTGAAAGAAAGTCTGGGCCTTTCCCTCGCCATAGATATTGCATCAAACCCAGTGGAACCTGATCCAGGTTCTGCTTTAGGTTTAGCCCTTGTGTACTATTGTATGTTGGGGAAACACATTAAAACACAATGAAGCGGTAGAGTTGTAAAGCACACAGGTGGTGGCACCTGGTAACTCATCAATAAGTGAGACTGGTGATCCCCAAGGCTGCACTGCATCGAGCCCTTCTGCTATGGCCCTATAGCCTGTGTGTAAAGCTAGACAGACACTAACACACTGTGGCTTCTCTGGTCCCATTGGGACCACTTAGCTTGCATGCCTACGTCTACGAAGGTACCCAGGGTTTGGCTGAACGCAACCCCACCTAAGTTGTTGATAGCTGTTTAATGGCGATCACCAGTGCTTCATTTGAGCCGAACAGGATCCAGCGCCTCTCCATTTTGGACTGTTTCGTTTAGGAACCTATTTGGCTGGATCCGGTACCTCTCGTGGGATGAAAACAAATTGTCACTATTTGCAATGTAAAAATTAGAATAAATGCGATCAAAGTTCATTGAGTTGCCTCTTCATTAATTCTCATAGTTCTCTCAGATTCTCAGTTTTTCAGTGTCAAAGTAGCCGGTCATTTAGATAATTTGTACGGTATTATGGTGCTCCGAGCTTTGAGTTCCCAGTTGTTTTGAATGCGGCATTAAAAAAGATCATGTCATAGTCTCCAGTCATGTAAAATGATGTAGAATTGCACGAAATGTGTTTATAAAAGAACAAACATTTCCCAGACCCTAGGCCAAAGAAACTGTTTCCCATGTACGAAACTTCTGTAAATGCCTCTCCTTTACTGCTCTATACTACTATGCAAATGTAATGAAATGCATGCAATGCTTTATTATAAAGGAGATCTTCTTTTAGAGCTGCCCTGGTAACCCCCCTCTCGTGTTCACCTCCTGATTTACACAATTAAGTACTGGCGACCACTATACTAGTGGCTCAACAGGAATGTAATTTTGTACTGACGCATTTCTGTGTTTCTGTTCTCCAAAACACATTGTGTTCTGTTTCATAATTTTTGTTGTCTTATTGTGCCGCAGTGATACGGCATCCATATTAGGAAGTCCCTCAGTTGTCAGACAGATGTCAACATAAAACATTGAGCTGTAAGACAAATCTTAAATGAAGTTCATTCCATAACAAATAATATCTTGTGTAATACAACACTAACACCTTTAAAGATGTACTTCATGCTAAATTGAATCAGTCCTTTTTCTGTTAGTACCACATTTACTTAGCTGTATCTCTAACAATACTGTACTTGGAAGTACACTGATCAGAATTCTGCCCTATGCTCCTCAGGAACTCAATTTAAATGTGGTTGATTTAACGCTGCTTACATGTGCAGTGAGCCATAGCGCCACTGTCCCATATTTCAATAACCGCTCAAAGCGAAGCCTCAAACATATCTCAAATTTGCATATCACAGGAATAGATCTATACTGTCATAGAAGGTTAAAAAGAGCAGCTTTCACAAAACAGTGTTTGTTTTGGTGCATCTGTCAAGGTGCAAAATAGTGAAAGCCTGCATATCAAACACCTATCAAACACACTAGGGGCTTCAGCATCTTGATTCGTTGTTTTCTAAAGGCTCCTGTGATATAGAACACACGTGCTGTTACTTGGAAAGACCTGGCGAAGGCTCATACATATCTTTCTTGTCAAGAGCTTATGCATTTTCCATTATTCAACAGCGTGCTGAATTATTAATATGAGGTGATCTCTACTGTGTATAGGTCCTATGCATACACAATAGAGTTTTTTTTCATTCATGTTCTGGGTGATAGCTCGATGTATTCAACAGAGAGATACAAATAGGTGTGGGGGTGTTGTTGATACTTTATAGTGATAACTATGATTCAATGAATTTCACAAATGTACTTATTAGTAGTATGTGTCAATGAGGGGATAAGTATATTGTCTGTTTTTATGCCTTAATGTATACCGTTTATACAAAAGTATGTGGACACCCCTTCAAATGAGTGTTTTCGGCTATTTCTGCCAAACCTGTTGCTGACAGGTGTATAGAATCGAGCACACAGCCATGCAATCTCCATAGACAAACATTGGCAGTAGAATGGCCTTACTTAAGTGCTCAGCGACTTTCAACGTGGCACCATTATAGGAGGCCACCTTTCAAACAAGTCAGTTCATCAAATTTCTGCCCTGCTAGAGCTGCCCCGTTCAACTGTAAGTGCTGTTATTGTGAAGTAGAAACATCTCGGAGCAACAACGGCTGAATGGAAGCAAGTCCCCGCAGCAATGTTCCAACATTTAGTGGAAAGCCTTCCCAGTAGAGTGGAGGCTGTTATAGCAGCAAAGGGGGGACCAACACCATATGAATGCCCGTGATTTTGGAATGAGACGTTCGATGAGCAGGTGTCCACATACTTTTGGTCATGTAGTGTATATATCACTGAAAATGTCCAAGATACACTTGCTTGAGGTATTAGACTATTATTTTGCTGTTCATGCTCAGTCGAAAGAAATAATGGCACGACCCATTTCATGTTCTTTTTATTCCACTGAAGCTGATCGTGCCTCCTCCTTCCCCTATCTCCCTCCCTCTCCTTCTCCACATCCTCGTGAATATTTCACAAAGTACCTAAAGAGGCTATCGGTCGTATCCACTTCGATTATATTTTTTGAACATTTCCTGGTAATATGTCCCTGGGCAACAAGCAGATACAGCAGTGATGTCTCTGGTGACGCACGTCCCATTTTCGACTCGTCCTCTCTGTCCCAACTGATGTCGGAACTTCTACAGATGTGTAAGCTGGAGCATTGGTACATTGTCAGTGGCAACCCATCTGTCTAGTCTGGAAAGACTGGTTTCCTCTACCCAGGTTTAGTACAATCTCCATAGACTATCAACGGAGAATCTCCATTGAAAGTGCTTTTGAGTCCAAGACTTCTGTGTCCAGGAAACCTGCCCTTTATGTTTTCTTTGGAAATTTGAGTATTTAATCTCGTTACATAGAGATGAGTCATAGTTAGGGTTTTCAAATCAATTGGTTCCATTCACTAATGCATCAAGCTTTGAGATAGTGTTTGCAACAAACCATACATTGAAAGACATGAATGTTAGTATCAGGAATAAAGGTTAGAATCAGGAATTTTGCAGGTCACATGAATTAAAACACAACAATTGTGACAAACTCATCTCGACGAACTTCACAAATTGTCAGTCAATTGAGTCAACACATGATTTTTGGCATTTACATAGACTTTTTTTTACTGAGACTTTTCTCGCATTGTGTATTTTTTCTTTATTTCATGGACAAAAGCTGGAAATCTTAGAGTGTGCAAGTATCATTGGGTGTCTCCTGTGGTATCAGGGAAACTGTGCCAAAGTAATAAACCATGAAAGGCAGATCCAATAACTACACACACTAGGCGATGGACTGGGTGCGGGTTGGTGCAGGACCCTTTTCAAACACTATTCCTGTCAAATTACCCCTCTAACCATCCAGAGAGATGATCTTGTGACATAACAAAGGACTTCCAGGAGTTTTCTCAACGCTCCTTTTAGCCAAGATTTGAAATAACAATCCACAACAGGATCGACAAATGTAAATTGTTTCAGGAAACTAGGCAAATCTAGTTGGTTTAGGCTTGGAAAAAGAGTGGGAACCTTCCCGCTAGCCATGATTGGCAGAGATAACAGATGGGCCGGACATGTCGAGAGATGAATTCGGACTGGCCTGTCATGTACAGTACAAGTAGTATGCTTCTGTCTACAGTACAACATGAGCTGCTCAGTATGTGTAGGTAATCCTTTCTAATGCTGCTTTTTAAAAATATATCACGAAGCACTGCAATGAAGAAGTTTTAAAATCAGTGGAATGACCGGTGAAAACAGAGTATGACAGCTAAGGAGATGTAGAAAACTGGCATTTTAACAGAAATATGCAGAGGGAGTTGAAAAGAGAAAACACAGAAAGCTGTTGTATAAAACACCTGTATCCAGATTACATCTTCAAACTAAGGGCAACCATGGCATCCGTGGCAGAGAGGGAGAAGTGTTCGTCCATATATATGGGTAAGAGAGTCTAGTTAGCTACATTTTCAGATATGATAGTTTTGTCAGAAAGTCATTTTAATTTCAAGTTAAAGTGTACTGTAAGCTAGCTAGCGAACTTTAGCTGGCTGGCTCGCTAGCTGATGTTACATGCATGATCTGTATAGTAATATTTTTTGTATCTCAGAAAGTGATTTTCATTGTTAGTTATAGCCTAATGTTAGCTAGCTAGCTAACATTGAAACTATATGGTTAACTTTAGGTATCTGCAGATTCATTCATGGTAGTAATGTTATGCGTTTGTATTATGGTTCATTGTTTAGCTACTAGCTAGCAACATGTCTAAATAAAAGACTCCACTATGCAACCTTCTGGATCCTGTGCATGTGACAAATAAACGTGGAAGTTATTTGATATAGTATGTGTTTACTAGAGATGGTAATGTGAAGAACATGACCTGCACCAAAGTCAAATTAGGATATAACGTTAGGTCAATGAGACTGTTTCCAAGTTCTAAAATTCCCTGGTAGAATGCCCTGCTTTTATTCCATCACTCTCACAACCGTAAGCTATTTTCCGTAATTAGCTCGCCATTAACATATAAATAATGATCTTATGGTGAGTTTATTTTACTGTAATAATGAATACAAATTAGTGAAAGTTAAGACGTTGTCAGCTATGATTTGGTAATTATCTGAACTGGCTAGCCAGCTAACTTAATGTTAGTTGGATAGCTAACAAGCTAGAAACAAACCAAAATGTTGGTTAGAAAGTTGCTTTTAGTTGCCTGGTTTTCTAGATTGAAATATCCTAAATACATTTTTAAAAGGATGGGTTTGTTGGTGTTAAAATACACCAATTATGCTATTTTGGACCACCAGGCTGCTACTTTTTCACAACGACGACGTCAAGTTTGATGTCAGCCAACAATAGAATGTTCATGATGTCACTGTGACAACTGTCTACAGACATGTCGATAGATGTAGTATAAACCAACCTTTAGTCTTGAAATCTTTGGTTGTTTAGCACATGTCCTCACATGTGAATCCTTAAAGAGATGGATGTGGCTAAGGCTTAAGAGGGGTTGAACAATGCTGAATGGGTGTAGACAAAGAGGATCTCTCCAGTAGGTGTACCAGAACATTCAAGGGACATTTTCTCAAAAGTGGGGTTTCATGTTTATTAACTTTCAAAGCAGAATTACTTTCCCATTGTTCCTCCACTGCAGTGTATGATATACCATTTTCTATCTCTGAGTCTATACTTTTATCCAATGTAAAAAAACACAATTGCTAATTTTCCTACATAGGTCCGAATCCAGGTTTGTCGGTCACAAATGTCAGTTCACTTTGCCCATTCACAGAACAATAGCAGAAGAAGGAGTGCACCGTTCCCTGAGCTCCTCTGTGCCCCAGGAAGAACCGCTGAATAGAATCTGAGGGGGGAGATCTCTCACTCTCTCAGTTGTTAAGCTTTTAAATGTGATTCCTCGGTGGCAACCTCGTGGGATCTGCCTCTGGTTAGGGGTGTTGTGCGGTGGAAAACATCTTGCTTAAGGACTTGACACAATGGATTTGCGTTTCCCACTGAGTGGATTGGAGATATAATAAGGCCTATAGTGCACTCTCAAAGACCTATTTTGTGGTTGAAAAAGTACGTTATACCTGGGAGTTAGGGAGAATCAGAGTTGTTATTTTTGTAGGGCTCTCTGAGGTGTTAGACTGCATGAATAAGCTATGGACTGGGACACCTCACTGGTTACAGACAAGAGATCTAACATCAAACAGGGCTATTATCTTGTTACATTAGTGGATTTGAATCCAGAAAAGCTTGACAGTTTTGTCACAGCACATATCAATTACAGGAGCCCGGTTTTTAAAGGCAACTGAAACAAAGCTTTTAGGATTGCAGATAAATGTCAAAACCCAGACAAGTCTAGACGAAAATAAATAAATAGGAATAATCACACTCACTTTTCAAAAGTAGTGCACTACATACTTACTGGGAACAGACATGAATTCAACGTCTATTCCATGTTGGTTTAATGTCATTTCATTTAAATGACGTGGAAACAGTGTTGATTTAACCAGTGTGCGCCCAGTGCGTAGAACAGGGTGCCATTCAGCAGAAATACTCCTTTGTTGAAGAGGCTTCTGTTCAACTCCAGATTATGATCCCGTCAGTCTGAAACTTGGTCAAATATTATGAGTATTTTTCCATGAAGTAAATGCAAGACAGTAGCAGGTGTAAATATGTGCTGAGGTAGAAATCACCCTTTAAATACCACCGATCTGAGATCAGATTATTCATCCCTCTATTGCTACCTCAACTATTACGAAGATTAATAATGTCTAATACTATTATCAGTGATTAGGGGACAACATTTACCTACTCCTTACCGATCCACTGAGATGTTTACCTACTCCTTACTGATGCTAACTGAGACTCCAACATTTACCTACTCCTTACTGATCCTAACTGAGACACCAACATTTACCTACTCCTTACTGATCCTAACTGAGACACCAACATTTACCAACTCCTTACCGATCCTAACTGAGACACCAACATTTACCTACTCCTTACTGATCCTAACTGAGACACCAACATTTACCTACTCCTTACTGATCCTAACTGAGACTCCAACATTTACCTACTCCTTACTGATCCTAACTGAGACACCAACATTTACCTACTCCTTACTGATCCTAACTGAGACACCAACATTTACCTACTCCTTACCGATCCTAACTGAGACACCAACATTTACCTACTCCTAACTTATCCGAACTGAGACACCAACATTTACCTACTCCTTACCGATCCTAACTGAGACTCCAACATTTACCTAGTCCTAACTTATCCACTGAGATGTTTACCTACTCCTTACTGATCCTAACTGAGACTCCAACATTTACCTACTCCTAACTTATCCACTGAGATGTTTACCTACTCCTTACTGATCCTAACTGAGACTCCAACATTTACCTACTCCTAACTTATCCACTGAGATGTTTACCTACTCCTTCCTGATCCTAACTGAGACTCCAACATTTACCTACTCCTTACCGATCCTAACTGAGACTCCAACATTTACCTACTCCTAACTTATCCACTGAGATGTTTACCTACTCCTTACTGATCCTAACTGAGACACCAACATTTATCTACTCCTTAGTGATTTTAACTGAGACACCAACATTTACCTACTCCTTACTTATCCACTGATACCAACATTTACCTACTCCTTACTGATCTACTGACACCAAAATGTACCTACTCCTTACTGATCCTAACTGAGCCACCAACATTTACCTACTCCTTACTGATCCTAACTGAGACTCCAACATTTACCTACTCCTTACTGATCCTAACTGAGACTCCAACATTTACCTACTCCTTACTGATCCTAACTGAGACACCAACATTTACCTACTCCTTACTTATCCTAACTGAGCCACCAACATTTACCTACTCCTTACTGATCCTAACTGAGACACCAACATTTACCTACTCCTTACTTATCCTAACTGAGCCACCAACATTTACCTACTCCTTACTGATCCTAACTGAGACACCAACATTTACCAACTCCTTACTTATCCTAACTGAGCCACCAACATTTACCTACTCTTTACTGATCCTAACTGAGACACCAACATTTACCTACTCCTTACTGATCCTAACTGAGACACCGACATTTACCTACTCCTTACCGATCCTAACTGAGACACCAACATTTACCTACTCCTAACTTATCCGAACTGAGACACCAACATTTACCTACTCCTTACCGATCCTAACTGAGACTCCAACATTTACCTAGTCCTAACTTATCCACTGAGATGTTTACCTACTCCTTACTGATCCTAACTGAGACTCCAACATTTACCTACTCCTAACTTATCCACTGAGATGTTTACCTACTCCTTACTGATCCTAACTGAGACTCCAACATTTACCTACTCCTAACTTATCCACTGAGATGTTTACCTACTCCTTCCTGATCCTAACTGAGACTCCAACATTTACCTACTCCTTACCGATCCTAACTGAGACTCCAACATTTACCTACTCCTAACTTATCCACTGAGATGTTTACCTACTCCTTACTGATCCTAACTGAGCCACCAACATTTACCTACTCCTTACTGATCCTAACTGAGACACCAACATTTACCTACTCCTTACTTATCCTAACTGAGCCACCAACATTTACCTACTCCTTACTGATCCTAACTGAGACACCAACATTTACCTACTCCTAACTGATCCTAACGGAGACTCCAACATTTACCTAATCCTTACTGATCCTAACTGAGACTCCAACATTTACCTACTCCTTACTGATCCACTGACACCAACATTTACCTACTCCTTACTTATCCACTGACACCAACATTTACCTACTCCTTACTTATCCACTGACACCAACATTTACCTACTCCTAACTGATCCTAACTGAGACTCCAACATTTACCTACTCCTTACTGATCCTAGCGGAGACACCAACATTTACCTACTCCTAACTGATCCTAACTGAGACTCCAACATTTACCTACTCCTTACTGATCCTAACTGAGACTCCAACATTTACCTACTCCTTACTGATCCTAACTGAGACACCAACATTTACCTACTCCTTACTTATCCTAACTGAGCCACCAACATTTACCTACTCCTTACTGATCCTAACTGAGACACCAACATTTACCTACTCCTAACTGATCCTAACGGAGACTCCAACATTTACCTAATCCTTACTGATCCTAACTGAGACTCCAACATTTACCTACTCCTTACTGATCCACTGACACCAACATTTACCTACTCCTTACTTATCCACTGACACCAACATTTACCTACTCCTTACTTATCCACTGACACCAACATTTACCTACTCCTAACTGATCCTAACTGAGACTCCAACATTTACCTACTCCTTACTGATCCTAGCGGAGACACCAACATTTACCTACTCCTAACTGATCCTAACTGAGACTCCAACAGTTACCTACTCCTTACTGATCCTCGCTGAGACAGCAACATTTACCTACTCCTTACTGATCCTAACTGAGGCTCCAACATTTACCTACTCCTTACTGATCCTAACTGAGACAGCAACATGTACCTAATTCTTAATAATCCTAACTGAGACACCAACATTTACCTACTCCTTACTGATCCTAACTGAGGCTCCAACATTTACCTACTCCTTACTTATCCACTGACACCAACATTTACCTACTACTTACTGATCCACTGACACCAACATTTACCTACTCCTTACTGATCCTAACTGAGACACCAACATTTACCTACTCCTTACTGATCCACTGACACCAACATTTACCTACTCCTTACTGATCCCAACTGAGACACCAACATTTACCTACTCCTTACTGATCCTAACTGAGACTCCAACATTTACCTACTCCTAACTGATCCTAACTGAGACTCCAACATTTACCTAATCCTTACTGATCCTAACTGATACAGCAACATTTACCTACTCCTTACTGATCCTAGCTGAGACACCAACATTTACCTACTCCTAACTGATCCTAACTGAGACTCCAACATTTACCTAATCTTTACTGATCCTAACTGATACAGCAACATTTACCTACTCCTTACTGATCCTAACTGAGACTCCAACATTTACCTACTCCTTACTTATCCACTGACACCAACATTTACCTACTCCTTACTGATCCTAACTGAGACTCCAACATTTACCTTATCCTTATTGATCCTAACTGAGACTCCAACATTTACCTAATCCTTACTGATCCTAACTGAGACACCAACATTTACCTACTCCTAACTGATCCTAACTGAGACTCCAACATTTACCTAATCCTTACTGATCCTAACTGATACAGCAACATTTACCTACTCCTTACTGATCCTAACTGAGACTCCAACATTTACCTACTCCTTACTTATCCACTGACACCAACATTTACCTACTCCTTACTGATCCTAACTGAGACTCCAACATTTACCTAATCCTTATTGATCCTAACTGAGACTCCAACATTTACCTAATCCTTACTGATCCTAACTGAGACACCAACATTTACCTACTCCTTACTTATCCACTGACACCAACATTTACCTACTCCTTACTGATCCACTGACACCAAAATGTACCTACTCCTTACTGATCCTAACTGAGCCACCAACATTTACCTACTCCTTACTGATCCTAACTGAGACACCAACATTTACCTACTCCTTACTGATCCAGTGAGACTCCAAAGAAGTGTTTTGGGGAAACACCACCCTGTCACCTAGCGAGCTAATGGCGACAGGTAGTCTGTTGGTTAAGCGTGTTAGGCTAGTAACTGAAAGGTTACTGGTTTAAATCCCAGAGTCATCTAGATAAAAAAAAACATGTTGATGTGCCCTTGAGCAAGGCACTTAACCCTAATTGCTCCTGAAACTCTCTCTGGATAAAAGTGTATACTGAAATGCAGAGTTATCAGTCACAGTGCCACAGACATAAGCTGCTTTGCACTAGCCAGTGACAACTGTCGAGTATGTGACGGGCTGAGTGTCTGTTAATTGGAGCAAACATTTAGCAGATCCCTAAGACTCAGACAACGTCCCACCTGGTTGCTTTTCCTGTCTCTCTCCCTGACTTCATGTTCCAAGATGAAGGGAATTTATGACAGGGCTCTTTGAGAGTTTGTCTTGGCTTGACAGGAGGAAGACCTAAAAAGATGGAGCACAATGACATCTCGCTACATGTGAAATCAACAAATAGAAACATAATTTATCCATCAAACCATTTGTCAGTTCTCTTTGTCACTAGTCGAAATTAAAATTGGGAAAAGTAATGTGCAATTTATGAAGATAAGAAATTTAGGTGTCACAGATAGTAGACAAGATTCCTCTGCTATGATGTCTCATGAGAACTTGTTACTTTATTTTAGATTACTTCATAAAGTTCCATAGATTCTTTAGCTAAGATTGGAGGCTACGTTCTCCGATTTTTAGACCAGGGGTGGACAGCTCCAGCTCCTAGAATCCACATTGATAACCCGTTGATAAAAAGCAACATTTTGGGGATACCTAAAGGGGTCCGAAAATTCTAAATAATATAGCTAAATGATCCATGGTGTGACCATCTTAAAACAATTCCATGTGTTAGCTTAGTAGACCTTTAGAGGTTAATTAGTCATCATCTCAAAAACATCACTGTTTTTGTGTATAGTCTACTAGAGACATCATGGGATCACTTGTATCTGCGCAGATACAATCTAAATATTGTATAGGTTATTCTAACATATATATGCCATTTAGCAGACGCTTTTATCCAAAGCGACTTACAGTCATGTGTGCATACATTCTACATATGGGTGGTCCCGGGAATCGAACCCACTACCCTGGCGTTACAAGCGCCATGCTCTACCAACTGAGCTACAGAAGGACATCGCATAGAACACATAGAGAAAAACAATATGCTTTTCATTTTGGAGCTGAAATGATTGTACTCCCAACAACAGGCATCTCAGAACTGAACGATCATGCCATCTGGAGGTGGGTGCTGTTGTAGCTGCTGATATCGATCATCCTTTACACCTTCCCTCACAGATGGAAAAAAAACTGCCATCTGGACGCAGGTGTTGTGGCTTTTTGAAAATGGAAAGAACAAATAAAGAAATGTTATAGTGCCTTTCATATGAGAGTCTGTATGTATGTGTGTGTGTGTGTGTGTGTGTGTGTGTGTGTGTGTGTGTGTGTGTGTGTGTGTGTGTGTGTGTGTGTGTGTGTGTGTGTGTGTGTGTGTGTGTGTGTGTGTGAGTGTGTGTGTGTGTGTGTATCTCTCTCTCTCTGTGTGTGTGTGTGTGTGTGTGTGTGTGTGTGTGTGTGTGTGTGTGTGTGTGTGTGTGTGTGTGTGTGTGTGTGTGTGTGTGTGTGTGTGTGTGTGTGTGTGTGTGTGTGTGTGTGTGTGTGTGTGTGTGTGGATGCTTGTTTGAGGTTGTGTGTGTGTGTGAGAGAAGGATGTATTTTCTGCCCATTACAATAACCTCCAATGGTTCTTCACTAACTTCCCCTGTCTCGAAATAGCAATACTCAGACATCCAAGTGTTTAATGTCTTTTTTATAAGAAAACTCCTCTGGCTACAAATACCACCCCTTTCACTTTCAACCATATTATATGCATTCAGCTTGACAAATGAAATAAAAAATAGTTGGTTATTTTAGCTATTTTCTACATTGTAGAACAATAGAGAAGGCATCAACACTATGAAATAACACATTTGGAATCATGTAGTAACATAAAAAGTGTCAAAGATATGAAAATATATTTTAGATTGGTTATAGCTACCCTTTGCCTTGATGACAGCTTTGCACGCTCTTGGAATTCTCTCAACCAGCTTCATGAGGAAGTCACCTGGAATGCATTTTAAATAACAGGTGTGCCTTAATTTATAGAATTTATTTCCTTCTTAATGCATTCGAGCCAATCAGTTGTGTTGTGACAAGGTAGGGGTGATATACAGAAGACAGCCCTATTTGGTAAAAAAACAAGTCCATATTACGGCAAGAAGAGCTCAAATAAGCAAATAGAAATGACAGTCCGTCATCACCACAGATTGCACCCCAGATAAATACTTCACAGAGTTCAAGTAACAGACACATCTGTTCAGAGGAGACTGCATGAATCAAGCCTTCATGGTCGAATTGCTGCAAAGAAACCACTACTAAAGATCACCAATAAGAAAAGACTTGGTTGGGCCAAGAAAGACGAGCAATGGATATTTTGGATATCAAAACTGTTCGCTGCTCTGGCCCCCCAATGGTGGAACAAACTCCCTCACGACGCCAGGACAGCGGAGTCAATCACCACCTTCCGGAGACACCTGAAACCCCACCTCTTTAAGGAATACCTAGGATAGGATAAGTAATCCTTCTCACCCCCCTTTTAAGATTTAGATGCACTATTGTAAAGTGACTGTTCCACTGGATGTCATAAGGTGAATGCACCAATTTGTAAGTCGCTCTGGATAAGAGCGTCTGCTAAATGACTTAAATGTAAATGTAAATATTAGACCAGTGGAAATCTGTCCTTTGGTCTGATGAGTGCAAATTTGAGATTATTGGTTCCAACCCCTGTGTCTTTGTGAGACGCAGAGTAGGTGAATGGATGATCTCTGCATGTGTGGCTCCCAACGTGAAGCATGGAGGAGGAGGTGTGATGGTGTAATATGTCATAATATGGCCTTGGTGTTTTACCAAATAATTCATTTAAATGCATTCCAGGTGACTACCTCATGAAGCTGGCTGAGAGAATGCCAAGAGTGTGCAAATCTGTCATCATGGCAAAGGCTGGCTACTTTGAAGAATCTCAAATATAAAATATATTTTGATTTGTTTGACACTTTTTTCGTTACTACATGATTCTTGATGTCTTCACTATTATTCTACAATGTAGAAAATAGTGAACATAAAGAAAAACCCTGGAATTAGTAGATGTGTCCAAACTTTTGACTGGTACTGTATATTCTATTTGTGCTGATGAGTTTTCAAAAGCTGGTGTGTCAGTACAATAACATATCAGATGTATGTAATGAGGTGGTAGAATGGGCCAGGAGGACACACAGATATGTAAATCCCATTGATAAGTTGGTTAGACCTACAATTTATAAAGGCTTTAGACAGAATTTATACAATCTTCATAAACACTACATAAATAATTTATACCATACTACATAACCCTTTTGTCATTCTTTATATAGCTTGACAACATTTGGGAAAACAGTAAATGCACTGAAGCACACTAATTGCTCTTCTTCCCTGCCTGAGCAAGTTCTTTCTGACTCCGGCATCATAACTGAGAAGAATGGGATAAGTGATGATTCATCATTTATCTAGGCAGGCTTTTTATTTGAGAGAAACGGTGGAGTAGTTGACCCTGGTCAGTCAATCGACTGCTCTTGCCTTTACCAACCTCTAGCTGACTCAATAGTTATCCGGTCAACTTCTAGTGAATGTTTTTTAAAAAAGTGTTTAATTTCAACAATTTACTATCTGTGATGTGCTAGATGCCTTGCTTAAGATTGATGATTATTAATTCCACTGGGGCTGATGTGCTTGATCCATTTTTGCAGCAGCTCTCTGCCTCCCTGATTGCTGAATCATTAACCCATATTTTTAACCTAATGATTATATCTGGTACTATACCCAAGGTTTGGAAGGCAGCCCATGTACTCCCCCTTCACAAAGGTGGTGACCCTTGTCACCTAAATCATTCTCGCCCTATTTCTAAACTTTCTTGCCTTGCTAAAATATTAGAATCATTGTTTAATTTTCAGCTAAGACTTTTCTTATGTTTTAAATGTATTCTAAATATACATAATTCCATTTTTAGAACAGGTCATAGCACTATCTCTCCTTAGGTATAAATGATGTGGTTTTCTGCATGGATAGAGGGCAACATTATGCTGCCCTCTTCACTGACCTGTCAAAGGCGTTCCATACTGTTGATCACTCATTGCAAATTCAGAAGCTTCCTCCATTGGCAAAGACCAGGTTGCATGTAACTGGTTTAAAAATGACTTGGCAGCTAAAACTCAATGTGTATCTACTGATGGTGTTAAGTCAGGTCTCCTGGATATTACGAAAGGTGTCCCGCAGAGGTCGATTCTGGGTCCTGTACTTTTTACTGTTTACATTAACAATATCAAATATCAAACAAAATATCAAATATCAAATATCAAATATTGTACGTAAAAAACTGGAACCTGCACTTATGCGGATTATACTGTCAATCTGAACTACAGACTGCCTTCATGGTATTACAGAAAAATGTTATTGACCTGAAATTAGTTTTGAATGCAGGTAAAACTAAGTATATGTTGTTCTCTAAGCACATACAAATAACTGATGATTTAAGCATAATGTTCTTTGGATGGTGTCCATATTGATTGTGTCCCTGCTTACAAATATGTGGCCATCTGGATAGATGAAAATCTTTCTTTTAAAAAGCATATTTATGAGTATGTCCATAAACTGAGAATACAAATGGGTTTCTAAAGAAATAGGTCATACCTCTCGTTAAATAGTAGAAAGCAGATTATTCAGTCGATGTTCTTGTCGGTCCTAGACTATGGCGACATCATCTATATGAACGCAGCTGCCACTTCATTAAAGCCATTGAAGGGCAACAATTTTAGTACTCATCACTGCATTCTCTACCAGAAAGTTGGTTGGCCCTCTTTGATGTTCTGGTTCCTCTAGGATCATTCAGACAGCTGATTGAGGACCTTACTACTGATGAATGTGATGTTCTGGTTCCTCTAGGGTCATTCAGACAGCTTATTGAGGACCGTATTCCTGATGAATGTGATGTTCTGGTTCCTCTAGGGTCATTCAGACAGCTGATTGAGGACCTTACTACTGATGAAAGTGATGTTCTGGTGCCTCTAGGGGTCATTCAGACAGCTGATTGAGGACCTTACTACTGATGAAAGTGATGTTCTGGTGCCTCTAGGGGTCATTCAGACAGCTGATTGAGGACCTTACTACTGATGAATGTGATGTTCTGGTGCCTCTAGGGGTCATTCAGACAGCTGATTGAGGACCTTACTACTGATGAATGTGATGTTCTGGTGCCTCTAGGGGTCATTCAGACAGCTGATTGAGGACCTTATTACTGAGGAATGTGATGTTCTGTTGCCTCTAGGGGTCATTCAGACAGCTGATTGAGGACCTTATTACTGATGAATGTGATGTTCTGGTGCCTCTAGGGTCATTCAGACAGCTGATTGAGGACCTTATTACTGATGAATGTGATGTTCTGGTGCCTCTAGGGGTCATTCAGACAGCTGATTGAGGACCGTATTACTGATGAATGTGATGTTCTGGTTCCTCTCGGGTCATTCAGACAGCTGATTGAGGACCTTACTACTGATGAATGTGATGTTCTGGTTCCTCTGGGGGTCATTCAGACAGCTGATTGAGGACCTTACTACTGATGAATGTGATGTTCTGGTTCCTCTAGGGTCATTCAGACAGCTGATTGAGGACCGTATTACTGATGAAAGTGATGTTCTGGTTCCTCTAGGGTCATTCAGACAGCTGATTGAGGACCGTATTACTGATGAATGTGATGTTCTGGTTCCTCTAGGGTCATTCAGACAGCTGATTGAGGACCTTACTACTGATGAATGTGATGTTCTGGTTCCTCTAGGATCATTCAGACAGCTGATTGAGGACCTTACTACTGATGAATGTGATGTTCTGGTTCCTCTAGGGTCATTCAGACAGCTTATTGAGGACCGTATTCCTGATGAATGTGATGTTCTGGTTCCTCTAGGGTCATTCAGACAGCTGATTGAGGACCTTACTACTGATGAATGTGATGTTCTTGTTCCTCTAGGGTCATTCAGACAGCTGATTGAGGACCTTACTACTGATGAATGTGATGTTCTGGTGCCTCTAGGGGTCATTCAGACAGCTGATTGAGGACCTTATTACTGATGAATGTGATGTTCTGGTTCCTCTAGGGTCATTCAGACAGCTGATTGAGGACCGTATTACTGATACATGTGATGTTCTGGTTCCTCTAGGGTCATTCAGACAGCTGAATGAGGACCTTACTACTGATGAATGTGATGTTCTGGTTCCTCTAGGGTCATTCAGACAGCTGATTGAGGACCTTACTACTGATGAATGTGATGTTCTGGTGCCTCTAGGGTCATTCAGACAGCTGATTGAGGACCTTACTACTGATGAATGTGATGTTCTGGTGCCTCGAGGGGTCATTCAGACAGCTGATTGAGGACCTTACTACTGATGAATGTGATGTTCTGGTGCCTCTAGGGGTAATTCAGACAGCTGATTGAGGACCTTACTACTGATGAATGTGATGTTCTGGTGCCTCTAGGGGTCATTCAGACAGCTGATTGAGGACCTTATTACTGATGAAGGTATTTGTTCTTTTATGATCGTGTTTTTCTGTTTGCGTTTTGTATTTATATTGATGTGTGTAAATAAAGGTGAAATAAATTAATTAAATTACATGTATTATGAATGTTTTCAGAAACAGATAGGCCTTTATAAAAACCTATGACAAGCATAAGATAACATATGACGAATATAAGCATAAAATAAGCACAGTCGTCATGACAAATTTCATGAAGGTTTGATACAGCCTAAAAAGTTGTTGTATGTTTAAAGTGTGAACCATAACTCATAGCATAACGCTTCTCCTTTATTGGTATCCCATTGACTATTATAAAGGTTCAATACAACCCTTAATCCAACTATATCCCCTCTTTCACCTAGTTCCCCTGCCTTAATTCATTAAACCCACTCCTGAATTTTCCAATACCTGTTTCCTGTAAGTATGAATATTGTGTATTCAATGGACATTGGGTCATTATCTGAAAATATTGTAAATAAAGAGTAATTTCATATGAAAGAACTTTCCAGTTGTCGTACTTCTTTTTTATTGTACTGACTCTGCTGGTGGAACTCTCTGTTGGAACTCTGAAAAGCCTATTTGCTATGCCAATGCTCCCACCAAGTGGCAAGGTCATCTTAAGACAGTCTGCGCCACTAAAGATTAAAAGAAAGAGGGCTGCCAAATACCACTACATCGATTGGAATGCTACACAAAAAAAACTACGTATTTTACACAACTGTCATTACCTCACTCTCCATCCAAGGTGCATGAATAGAGGAGCAAGCTGCAGAAATGAACTTATTCAGACACTCTTTGACTTAGAAGACAATGGAAGTAGATATCAGTAATGCTTTTTTTTCATTTGTATTGAAACTGGAATCCTTAGTTGCTACAATCATTTTTGGACTTAGATTTATAAATGCCTCATGAGCTTAGTTCAACTGTCGTACCCCATCAAAACCCCAAATTAAAGCTTGTTCTACTCCAATGTTTGTAAACAATGTAAATGTAAACAAACACTGTATAGCCTCAACACACGGTTAAAACGATATCATGGATGCTCGGTCCTTGCATCCATAGCTTTGTCTATGAATTTGAGAGTGGTGTAACGGCGTTCTTCATTTGAAAGAGAGTCGGACCGAAATGCAGCGTGGTGGTTACTCATGTCTTTAATAAATGAATCGCGATACATGAAATAACTTATACAAAATACAAAACAACAAACGGAACGTGAAATCTAATTACAGCCTATCTGGTGAACACTACACAGAGACAGGAACAATCACCCACGAAATACACAGTGAAACCCAGGCTACCTAAATACGGTTCCCCATCAGAGACAACAAGAATCACCTGACTCTGATTGAGAACCGCCTCAGGCAGCCAAACCTATGCTACACACCCCTAATCAACCACAATCCCAATGCCTACAAAACCCCCAATAAGACAACACAATAAACCCATGTCACACCCTGGCCTGAACAAATAATTAAGGAAAACACAAAATACTATGACCAAGGCGTGACAGAACCCCCCTAAGGTGCGGACTCCCGGACGCACCTCACAACCATAGGGAGGGTCCGGGTGGGCGTCTGTCCATGGTGGTGGTTCTGGCTCTGGACGTGGACCCCACTCCATTAATGTCATAGTTCCTCCCCTACGCGTCCTGGGATATTCCACCCTCGCCGCCGACCATGGCCTAATAGTCCTCACCCAGAACCCCACTGGACTGAGGGGCAGCTCGAGACTGAGAGGCAGCTCGGGACTGAGGGGCAGCTCGGGACTGAGGCAGCTCGGGACTGAGGGGCAGCTCGGGACTGAGGGGCAGCCCGGGACTGAGGGGCAGCCCGGGACTGAGGGGAAGCCCGGGACTGAGAGAAAGCCCAGTACTGAGAGGAAGCCCAGTACTGAGATGAAGCTTAGGCAGGTAGTAGGCTCCGGTAGATCCTGGCTGGCTGGCGGATCTGGAAGATTCTGGTTGACTGGCAGATCTGGAAGAGACTGGTTGACTGGCAGATCTGGAAGAATCTGGTTGACTGGCAGATCTGGAAGAATCTGGTTGACTGGCAGATCTAGAAGATCATGGCTGACTGGCGGATCTAGTTGCTCTATGCAGACTGACAGCTCTGGCTGCTCCATGCAGGCTGGCAGCACCTTGCAGACTGGCAGCTCCTTGCAGACTGACAGCTCTGGCTGCTCCATGCAGGCTGACAGCTCCTTGCAGACTGACAGCTCCTTGCAGACTGACAGCTCCTTGCAGACTGGCAGCTCCTTGTAGACTGACAGCTCTTTGCAGACTGACATCTCTGGCTGCTTCATGCAGACTGACAGCTCTGGCTGCTTCATGCAGACTGACAGCTCAGGCTGCTTCATGCAGACTGGCAGCTCAGGCTGCTCCGAACAGGCAGGAGGCTCCGGCAGCGCTGTAGAGGAGGAAGGCTCTAGAAGCGCTGAACGGGCGGGAGACTCCGGTAGCGCAGGAGAGGAGAAAGGCTCTGATAGCGCTGAACAGACAGGAGACTCCAGCAGCGCTGTAGAGGAGGTAGGCTCTGATAGCGCTGAACAGGCGGGAGGCTCCGACAGCGCAGGAGGGAAGGAAGGCTCTGGCTGTGCTGAACAGGCGAGGCGCACTGAAGGCCTGGTGCGTGGTGCTGGAACTGGTGATACTGGACCGAGGACACGCACAGGAAGCCTGGTGCGGGGAGCTGCTACCGGAGGACTGGTATGTGAAGGTGGAACAGGATGGACTGGACCGTGAAGGTGTACTGGAGAGCCTGAGAGCAGGACTGGCACAGGACGTGCAAGGCTAGGTAGGTACACAGGAGGCCTAGTGCGTGAGGCTGGCACATTTTTCACCAGCCGACTAACACGCACCTCAGGACGAGTATGGAGCGCTAACCCAGGTGCCATCAAATCCCCGACACGCTCCGTCGGATGAATCTTGTACCTAACGCACCAAGCTATCAACACCCTCATTACTCTCCACTCCACCTTCCCCATTAACTCCCTCACAATCTCTGCTTCGCTCACCTCTAACACCGGCTCTGGTTCTGGTCTCCTCCTTGGATCTTCACGATTAACAAGGAGAGTTGGCTCAGGTCTATCTCCTGACTCAGCCACTCTCCCTCTGAGCCCCCCAATACATTTTTGGGGCTGACTTTCGGGTTTCTTTCTGCGCCGCTGTGTCTTTCTCTTCGACTCCATTCTCCTATAGCCCTCTTCGCACTGCTCCAGCGAATCCCAGGCGGGCTCCGGCACTCTCTCTGGGTCGACCGCCCACCTGTCTATTTCTTCCCACGTAGTATACTCCATACCTCTGCTGTCCATAACGTCCTCCCTTCGCTGCTCCTGCTGCCTGTTACCACGCCACTCGGTCCGTGTGTGGTCGGTGATTCTGTATCGTCGCTCTTCTATATTAAAGACATGAGTAACCACCACGCTGCATTTCGGTCCGACTCTCTTTCGACAAACGAAGAACGCCGTTACAAGTGGTTACATTTCTCCAGGCCCACATCCCTCAGGTTTTTTATTGTTTCAATTAAGGATTGTAGCTTTAAAACCAACTTGTTTCGGCATGTTACCTTCAAGTTTTTTTAGCTGTGGTTGCTAGAAATATAATATTGTGAACGGTTATTCCTCTCCTGGCCTTTGCAAAACATTGAGGGGATAAAATTGATTAAGAAGATGCAGTACATAGCCAACCTGAAGGAACGGAAAGCAATAATGATAGTCATCAACAAATCAGTGCTGCCCTAGAGTTTTTCACAAGTGATCATCATCATCACTAATACCATCATCATCATCATCACCATCAACATTTATACCATCATCATCATCAGGTCTTAATTATTAGTCTCTTCCCTCTCTTCTGTTCATTGTTTTGATTGCAATTTGATTGGGAGTATTGTTAAATTCACCCAGACTAATTGAGTCAAAACGTACAAAACGTAAACCTTTTAGAACAGCTATAGTAGCTGTTGGCTTTTCCCATAGGAAAACATGTCACTTTTAGCCACCTTGCAACCACGAGCCACATGTGTAAAGTTATATTTCCGGGAACAAATAGCGCATCAACCAATGAAAGACGTAGACTGTAGAGGGCCCCAACCATTCAAAGTTCTTAATATAGGTCAACTTGTGCTACCGAGAGAGAAGGCTTAACCACCATATGCAAACAGACATATGGTCTTGTCAAATAGAGGTCATTTATGCTTTTATATTGTCACTGTCAGGTGTCATCCTCCATTAGGCTGGATAGAACCAAATATTTAGATATGGCAAAACATGGGCTTGTCACCAGGTGATGCAAAAACCCCACTTAGCCAGACAAGCTGATTTTTCAGTCGGTCATTTCAAACTGTTCTTAAAAATAACAATAACATCATTTTCACAATATTACATTAATATTCCAACCTCATAGTGTGTAAATAAATTTAAAAAACTGGAAAATCATATTTTTGATTGCACTGCTTAAAATGTCATTAAATATTACATTTTTTTTCTCACAATCTCCTACCCTAGCACAATTATTTCAATGTAAAAATGTGGGGGTGTATTGATTGTGTATGTCTTCACACCCCATAGTTAGTACTTGGTGGAAGCACCAAGACTGTCTAGACACTCCCTTGCACAGTCTTCCCATTTTGCTGCCTTAATGAGTGACTGAACACACAAATTCCTAATGTGTTTCTCTGTTGTGCAGTGAAACTTCTTTGGCATAGGGGGCCGCATTTTCACTTTTGGATGAAAAGCGTGCCCAGAGTAAACTGCCTCCTACTCAGTCCCAGATGCTAATACATGCATATTAGTATTAGTAGTGGATAGAAAACACTCTGAAGTTTCTAAAAATGTTTGAATGATGTCTGTGAGTATAACAGAACTCAAATTGCAGGCAAAAACCTGAGAAAAAATCCAAACAGGAAGTGGAAAATCTGAGGTTTGTGGTTTTTGAACTCAACCCCTATCGAATATACAGTGGGATATGGGTCATTTTGCACTTTCTACGGCTTCCACTAGATGTCAACCGTCTTTAGAACGTTGTTTCAGGCTGCTCCTGTGAAGGGGGGTAGAATGAGAGGGGATTGAGTCAGAGGTCTGGCAGCAGTCTCGATTTCAGTCACACGCATTCATATGAGAGGTAGATCTCGTTCCATTGCTTTTCTACAGACAATGGAATTCTCCGGTTGGAACATTATTGAACATTTATGATAAAAAAACACCCTAAAGATTGATTCTATACTTAGTTTGACAAGTTTCTACGACCTGTAATATAACTATTTAAACTTTTCGTCCGACGTTCGGCTGGACCTGAACGCGTGTTTGTATTTGTTTACCAAACCCCCTAACAAAAGAAGCTATTTGTACATAAATGATTAACTTTATCGTACAAATCAAACATTTATTGTGGAACTGGGATTCCTGGGAGTGCATTCTGATACGGCTGCTAGAATCCTGACTAGAACCAAAAAATTTGATCATATTACTCCAGTGCTAGCCTCTCTACACTGGCTTCCTGTCAAAGCAAGGGCTGATTTCAAGGTTTTACTGCTAACCTACAAAGCATTACATGGGCTTGCTCCTACCTACCTCTCTGATTTGGTCCTGCCGTACATACCTACACGTACGCTACGGTCACAAGACGCAGGCCTCCTAATTGTCCCTAGAATTTCTAAGCAAACAGCTGGAGGCAGGGCTTTCTCCTATAGAGCTCCATTTTTATGGAACGGTCTGCCTACCCATGTCAGAGACGCAAACTCGGTCTCAACCTTTAAGTCTTTACTGAAGACTCATCTCTTCAGTGGGTCATATGATTGAGTGTAGTCTGGCCCAGGAGTGGGAAGGTGAACGGAAAGGCTCTGGAGCAACGAACCGCCCTTGCTGTCTCTGCCTGGCCGGTTCCCCTCTTTCCACTGGGATTCTCTGCCTCTAACCCTGTTACGGGGGCTGAGTCACTGGCTTGCTGGGGCTCTCTCGTGCCGTCCCTGGGGGGGGTGCGTCACCTGGGTGGGTTGATTCACTGTGGTCGGCCTGTCTGGGTTGCCCCCCCCCCCTGGGTTGTACCGTGTCAGAGATCTTTGTGGGCTATACTCGGCCTTGTCTCAGGATGGTAAGTTGGTGGTTGAAGATATCCCTCTAGTGGTGTGGGGGCTGTGCTTTGGCAAAGTGGGTGGGGTTATATCCTTCCTGTTTGGCCCTGTCCGGGGGTGTCCTCGGATGGGGCCACAGTGTCTCCTGACCCCTCCTGTCTCAGCCTCCAGTATTTATGCTGCAGTAGTTTATGTGTCGGGGGCTAGGGTCAGTTTGTTATATCTGGAGTACTTCTCCTGTCCTATTCGGTGTCCTGTGTGAATCTAAGTGTGCGTTCTCTAATTCTCTCCTTCTCTCTTTCTTTCTCTCTCTCGGAGGACCTGAGCCCTAGGACCATGCCCCAGGACTACCTGACATGATGACTCCTTGCTGTCCCCAGTCCACCTGGCCATGCTGCTGCTCCAGTTTCAACTGGCCTGGGCCCTAGGACCATGTCCCAGGACTACCTGACATGAGGACTCCTTGCTGTCCCCAGTCCACCTGGCCATGCTCCTGCTCCAGTTTCAACTGTTCTGCCTTACTATTATTCAACCATGCTGGGTCATTTATGAACATTTGAACATCTTGGCCACGTTCTGTTATAATCTCCACCCGGCACAGCCAAAAGAGGACTGGCCACCCCACATATGCTCTCTCTAATTCTCTCTTTCTTTCTCTCTCTCTCGGAGGACCTGAGCCCTAGGACAGTGCCCCAGGACTACCTGACATGATGGCTCCTTGCTGTCCCCATTCCACCTGACTGCTGCTGCTCCAGTTTCAACTGTTCTGCCTTATTATTATTCGACCATGCTGGTCATTTATGAACATTTGAACATCTTGGTCATGTTCTGTTATAATCTCTACCCGGCACAGCCAGAAGAGGACTGGCCACCCCACATAGCCCGGTTCCTCTCTAGGTTTCTTCCTAGGTTTTGGCCTTTCTAGGGAGTTTTTCCTAGCCACCGTGCTTTTACACCTGCATTGTTTGCTGTTTGGGGTTTTAGGCTGGGTTTCTGTACAGCACTTTGAGATATCAGCTGATGTACGAAGGGCTATATAAATAAATTTGATTTGATTTGATTTGATCATCAAGGGTAAGTGAATATTTATAATGTTATTTCTGACTAACGTTGACAACACAATATGGCTGATATCTTTTTGGCTGCTTTGTTGTCTGAACGCTGTACTCAGATTATTGCATGGTTTGCTTTTTCCGTAAAGTTTTTTTGAAATCTGACACAGCGGTTGCATTAAGGAGAAGCGTATCTAAAGATGCATAACACTTGAATTTTCATCCACATTTATAATGAGTATTTCTGTGAATTGATGTGGCTCTGCAAAATCACTGCATGTTTTAGAACTACTTTTGGATATAAATATGCACTTTATCGAAGAAAACATACATGTATTGTGTAACATGAAGTCCTATGAGTGTCATCTGATGAAGATCATCAAAGGTTAGTGATTAATTGTATCTCTATTTTTGCTTTTTGTGACTCCTCTCTTTGGCTGGAAAAATGGCTGGGTTTTTTGTGACTTGGTGGTGACCTAACATAATCGTTTGTGGAGCTTTCGCTAGCGGAACCCCAGTCATAGACAGGTTTAAGAAAAACGAGATTTCAGCCTTTGGGGTGTGGTTCATGTGGCCGTTACTGATGTGTGTCCCACATGAGACACCTTAGGAACAAAGTCAGTATTACCTCCTCAAAATAGTCCGAATGAATCTAAGATTACTCAAGAAATCTGTCATTAATTTTGACGATTTTGAAAATGAGGTTTGGTCGTGCAATTTTAAGTCTAGATAAGGTGTTTGGTGCAGTATTTCTCAAGTTTAAAAAATGTGTAATGTGTTGTATCATCTAAGCAAAGTCAGATCTGCTGAGCTGGTGGGCAGGTCTGTTTCACTGTGTGTGTTTTGCGGTAGGATTGGATAAGGGCAGAGACATACAGTGCATTCGGAAAGTATTCAGACCCCTTGACTTTTTTCACATTTTGTTACATTACAGCCTTATACTAAAATGCATTAAATGATGTATTTTTCTCATCAGTTTACACACAGTACCCCATAATGACAAAGCAAAAACAGTTTATTTTTAAAAATTGTTGCACAATTATAAAAATATATACATTTTTTTAAATTAATTATTCAGACCCTTTGCTATGAGCCTTAAAATTGAGCTCAGGTGCATCATGTTTCAATCAATCATTCTTTAGATGTCCACCTGTGGTAAATTCAATTGATTGGACATGATTTTGAAAGGCACACACCTGGTAATGGGATGTGATGAAATATGTCTTTAACAATAGACAACCCCTATCACAAGTATGCCATGAAGAACAAAAACTCTGTTTTGGACAAGACTAATTTTATGAACAAAATTATCCTATTTACACTTTGTAGTCAATTTTGACATATTCGATTGGTATTTTTTTTATTTTTATCCCTAGTCACGCCCTGACCATAGAGAGTCCTCGGGGTTCTCTATGGTGTAATAGGTCAGTCACTAGGGGAGTTTCTAGGTATTATATTTCTATGTTGGTGTGTGTGTGTGTATAGTTCCCAATTGGAGGCAGCTAGCTGATAATCGTTACCTCTAATTGGGGATCATACTTAGTGTCATGATGTTGCCCTCTTTGGTTACCCCCCTACCCCCTGTCTCCTACACCCAGGCTGCTGTGATCAGAGAGAGGTTATAAATTCCTGGAGGAGATTATCTCCTCATGTCCACAGTATATAGAGAGAGTAAAGTTTCATACAGAGAACAAATTAATTTCTTCCACCTCACAGAACTTGAGGTCCGAACAACATTTATGTTCTGGAGAAGGTATAAAAGATAGGTGAAGAATCCAGCTACGAACTGGTCCGTTTGGTACAATTTTGTGAAACTCATAAACACTGTTTATATAATAGCCTCAGATATGAGGCTTACATCTATTTGTTGTACAGGATGAATGAGGAAAGATTAAACTATTTGTGAAATTATGGGATGCTATGTAATGATGTAAAGTGAGAGAATTGTATTTCTGTGTAATGTTTCACTTAAGTTACTGGCACGCCCCCATGAACACAGCCAGGACTTGGCGTCATGAGACAGCCTTTTTCTGCTCTTCCGAATAAAACCCCACCTTAAGAATTTCTCAACATACCATGTTTCTCTCAATTACGAGAGGACAAAGGTTGCAGACCAGCTTATCTCGATAACGAGAGGGCCAAGTTTTGAGTCCAGACTGCTGAATCTTTTCACCATCCCACGTGGTTATTAAAATCTTAGACTATCGATACCGACAGAATAAGAACAAGTCTTTGATACTAATTACTAGTCTGCAGCTAGGAATTCGGTATCATTGAAACGACAACCGCCGAAACATCTATCTATAATGACATGAATGAATGTCACTCTGAACTATCCATTCTAACCACGACAGAGAAAGAGAGAGAGAGAGAGGGAGAGAGAGTGAGCAGACAGACTCTCCATCAGAAACAAACTTTTCAACAGTCCCAACTGACTGAGTATATTGGTTCCTGACTTCCCTGAAAAGTTGCAAATCGTGGGGGCTATTTGATGCTAATGCAGAAAGCCACAGGATGTTTTTGTGCTGGTCAAGGGCAGTCAAGTCTGGGATGAACCAAGGGCTATATCTGTTTTTTTTTATGGGGCATCCTTATTTAAGGGTGAGGAAATCACTTTTAAAGAGCAACCAGGCATCCTCTACTGACGGGATGAGGTCAATATCCTTCCAGGATACCCGGGCCAGGTCGATTAGAAAGGCCTGCTCGCTGAAGTGTTTTAGTGAGCGTTTGACAATCATGAGGCGTGGTCGTTTGACCGCAGACCCATTACACATGCAGGCAATGAGGCAGTAATCACTGAGATCCTGGTTGAAGACAGCAGAGGTGTATTTAGAGGGCAAGTTGGTCAGGATGATATCTAAGAGGGTGCCCATGGTTACAGATTTAGGGTTGTACCTGGTAGGTTCCTTGAAAATTTCTGTGAGATTGAAGGCATCTCGCTTAGATTGTAGGATGGCTGGGGTGTTAAGCATATCCCAGTTTAGGTCACCTAACAGTACAAACTCTGAAGATAGATGGGGAGCAATCAATTCACATATGGTGTCCTGGGGGTCTATAACAAGCAGCAATGGTGAGAGACTTGTTCCTGGAACGGTGATTTTTAAAAGTAGAAGGTCAAATTGTTTGGGCACAGACCTGGATAGTATGACAGAACTCTGCAATAGATTGCAACTCCTCCCATTTGGCAGTTCTATCTTGTCGGAAAATGTTATAGATAGGGATGAACATTTCTGGATTTTTGTTGGCCTTCCTAAGCCAGAATTTAGAAATGGCTAGGACACCCGGGTTGGCGGAGTGTGCTAAAGCAGTGAATAAAACAAACTTAGCAAAGAGGCTTCTAATGTTAACATGCATGAAACCAATTATTTTACGGTAACAGAAGTCAACAAATCAGAGCGCCTGGAGAATGGGACTGGTGCTGGGGACGGCAGGGCCTGGGTTTACCTCTATATCACCAGAGGAACAGAGGAGGAGTAGGATAAGGGTACGGCTAAAGGCTATAAGAACTGGTCGTCTAGTGCGTTCGGAACAGAGCGTAAAAGCAGCAGGTTTTCTGGGCGCGGAATAATAGATTCAAGGCATAACGTACAGACAAGGGTATGGTAGAATGTGAGTACAGTGGAGGTAAACCTAGGCATTGAGTGACGATGAGAGAGGTTTTGTCTCTAGAGGCACCATTTAAGCCAGGTGAGGTCACCGCATGTGAACAAAAGGGCTAAGACATATTGAGCAGGGCTGGAGGCTCTACTGTGAAATAAGACAATAATCACTAACCAAAACAGCAATAGACAAGGCATATTGACATTAGGGAGAGGCATGTGTAGCCGAGTGATCATAGGGTCCAGTGAGTAGCTAGGCGAGCTGGAGACACGGCGATTCAGACAGCTAGCGGGCCGGGGCTATCAGAATAACAGATGGGCCTCCGGGGAGTTTCAAGTACCTACACACGCTCAACTATATAGAGTGTACATTTTCGTGAGTTTTTACCTCTCGTGTTTTTATTTGTTATATTTCTGACCTAGATTTCACTGCATTGTTGAGAAAGAGCAAATAAATCTGCTGTATCATGTGCGCATGGCAAATATACGGCGATTTGATTTGACACACAAATATACATGTACACACACACAAAAGTTTCTGTAGGCAAGCCAAAAGAAAGTGTCCTCCTCTGCAGCAGCTCAGTTTGTCCACTGGGAGGAGATAGTGTCCTCTGGAGGAGACCAGGCTTCCGTGATAAACACTTCAGTGTGAGGTGTGTGTGTGTGTGTGTGTGTGTGTGTGTGTGTGTGTGTGTGTGTGTGTGTGTGTGTGTGTGTGTGTGTGTGTGTGTGTGTGTGTGTGTGTGTGTGTGTGTGTGTGTGTGTGTGTGTGTGTGTGTGTGTGTGTGTGTGTGTGTGTGTGTGTGTGTGTGTGTGTGTGTGTGTGTGTGTGTGTGTGTGTGTGTGTGTGTGCATAAAAAAGAACAATCACAAATAGAGTTGATAAGAATGTATTGTATATATTGTAAATACAGTCCACTTATTAAGTACAATACATAAAGCTGTTTTCATTAGGAGTGTAAAAGTAACCAGGCACATATATGTCCCTGAAGCCTTGTCTGTAAGCTGTAGGAGAACTAAACAGGTGGAATGAATACATATCCAAAGCAGTGGACCTCTGAGCTCTGAGGGGTGGTGTTTCACCAGAGGTTGAACTCCAACTTGTTCCCGAAGAGAGAAAGACCCACATTTCCATCCTTGACCTGTACCCAGAACGTGTACAGTGACCCCATCCTTGCCTACTTCAAAGCCTGTATCAACTGCCTGACGCACTGTCCACTTCACCGGACCAAAGGATGCAGAGGCACCTATGACCTCAGCCTTGAGCATTACTTTTGCTCCATGGGTTGTTGCCTGAAAAGCACCACTGGCGCTGGGCAAGCTGCCCTCCATCTTCAACACGCCCATGTCTATTTCAGCTTTTCCTGATGCGTAGTCAATGTTCCCACTATATCCTTTTTCCATCGATCCCCCAATACCAGCTTTGATGTTGGGCAACTCAGCCTTCGCCCTTAACACGCTGCGCTCATATTCACCCTTATACAATCCTGCCTCCCCGCGCCACTTTGTCTCTCCACCGTTGAGGTCTGTTTGTGCATTGTTGAACAGCGTATCAGCAGATGAGTTTAGAGGTCGGTCCATGTTCTCATTCATCTCTTTGAATCTCCAGGGCCCAGTTACCCGTTCAAAGCAATCTTCAACGGCAGATAAAGCTTTAATGGCTGTGTTTTACCGTGTTGTTAGTACAAGATGGAGATTAATAGAGATAAATTATGGACTGACAGTCTATGAGATCAACATTGTTTGTTTATAAATACTCAGCTAAACAAAAGCAAATAACAACTTTATATTTCAGTGAAGGTTACAATGGGTAAGGCTAAGCTCATGAGGCAACATGTTTTATTCTTCAAGAGTCAGTGCGTATAGATCATTAATTGAACAACAGGAAGTCTTTCATTGTTGCTATAATTTGAAGGTGCATTTTTCCTCATGTGTGGTTCTTGTAACCTACAGTATGTACCTTCTTTGTCCGACATCTCTCAGGTAACATGTGTGCCTGTCAGGAGAGAGGAGTCATTATTAACTGCCCAACAGAGTAGAACAGCACAGACAGAGCACTAGAAGGTCTCTTGGAAAAAAAACTAATGTTAAAAAGTAATGAAGTAAAAATTTCACTGAAGTGATAAAGTTTACAATAATTAACCAGAGCAAACCAGAAATGTATCTATTATTTTTTTTCTAATTTTACATGATGACAATCAGTCCATTTTCAGTGATGGAGTAAAAGTAAAAATACCTTAATAGAAAATGACTCAAGTAAAAGTCACCCAGTAAAATACTACTTGAGTAAAAGTCTAAAAGTCTCTGGTTTTAAATGTATATACGTTCAGTGGTGGGAAAAGTACTCAATTGTCATACTTGAGTAAAAGTAAAAAGTAAATGCTATTCAGCAAATTGCTCATATTAACCAAACTAGACAGCACCATTGTGTTGTTAAAATTTATTTTCTTTTACAGACAGACAGGGACACACACTATTTCAAGAATATGTGAACTTAATTTCATGTCGGTCCTTCCCTTTTTAGGGCGGCAGGTAACCTAGCGGTTAGAGCGTTGGGCCAGTTACTGAAAGGTAGCTACAGATGTAGAATCTTAATTGAAATCTAGATGAGCTTCGTGACTTATTTGAATTCAGTGAAAACTTGAATTACCACGTGGTTATATTCACAGAATTGCACTTTTTATGCAGGCTAATTTTGTCCAGCCAATGGGCTAACTTCCGATTGAGCAACATTATGGACTAAATGTTAAAATCCTGTTGGCTCAGGATTAATTTTCTGCAACAATACTGGTCAAATTAAGATTCTACATCTGTAGTTCAAATCCCCGAGCCGACAAAGTGAAAAATCTGCCTTTAGGAAAGGCACTTAACCCACATTGTTCCAGTATCGCCATTGATAATGGCAGACCCTGGCCGTGACCCCTCTCTACGAGAGTGTCTCAGAGGGAGTTGGGACATACAAACAACCCTGGCCGTAAGCCCTCTCTACGAGAGTGTCTCAGAGGGAGTTGGGACATACAAACAACCCTGGCCGTAACCCCTCTCTACGGGAGTGTCTCAGAGGGAGTTGGGACATACAAACAACCCTGGCCGTAACCCTTCTCTACGAGAGTGTCTCAGAGGGAGTTGGGACATACAAACAACCCTGGCCGTAACCCTTCTCTACGAGAGTGTCTCAGAGGGAGTTGGGACATACAAACAACCCTGGCCGTAACCCCTCTCTACGAGAGTGTCTCAGAGGGAGTTGGGATATACAAAAAACCCTGGCCGTGACCCCTCTCTACGAGAATGTCTCAGAGGGAGTTGGGATATACAAAAAACACATTTCCAATTCACACAAGTGTATTAATACACACTTTTACATGTGTGAAATAAGACAAATACACTGAGTGTACAAAACATTAGAAACACATGCTTTTTTCTATGTCATAGACTGACCGGGTGAATCCAGGTGAAAGCTATGAACCCTTATTGATGTCACTTGTTAAATCCACTTTAATTAGTGTAGATGAAGGGGAGGAGACAGGTTAAAGAAGGATTTTTAAGCCTTGAGACAATTGTGTATGTGTACCATTCAGAGGGTGAATGGGCAGTACAAAATATTTAAGTGCCTTTGAACAAGGTATGGTAGTAGGTGCCAGGCGCACCGGTTTTAGTATGTGAAGAACTGCAACGCTGCTGGATTTTTCACACTCAACAGTTTCCCGTGTGTATCAAGAATGGTCCACCACCCAAAGGACATCCAAGCAACTTAACAGAATTGTGGGAAGCATTGGAGTCAACATGAGCTAGCATCCCTGTGGAACGCATTCAACACCTTGTAGAATCCATGCCCCGATGAATTGAGTCTGTTCTGAGGGCAAAGGAGGATGCAACTCAATATTAGTATGGTGTTCCTAATGTCATGCACACTCAGTGTGTAAGCACCCACCCAAGTTTTGATTTCATTTTCTTTATCCCTGGTCTGTGATTACACTTATTTCCAAATAGTTAAATATGTAATAATACTATTAATCCGCATAGACTGCTGGAATGTATACTACCGGTATATAAGAATATACTTGAGATCACGATCATCGGCCGAATCAATACACCCCTGATCACACGCAAACACAGTTCACATTCATAGCAGCCATATACAAACAACATGATTCTTGCATTTACGCATCCTCCTCCTCTCAACTTTTCCCTTCACTTGTAGACTTCAGTGCACAACACATCAACTGTCTGTGACCAAGCAAAAAAAACTTTCCAAGCCAAACCGTCATATCATAACTGCTACCCACTACACACAGCCTCCATCGTTATCATCATATTAGCTAAGGTCATAATCAACTTAGCTACTAGAACTAACATGTCAGTAAACCCGCTACAATCATTCAGTACAGGGCTCCGGGCAGCCGAGCGGAAATGGAGGAAAACTCGCCTCCCTGCGGACCTGGCATCCTTTCACTCCCTCCTCTCTACATTTTCCTCCTCTGTCTCTGCTGCTAAAGCCACTTTCTACCACTCTAAATTCCAAGCATCTGCCTCTAACCCTAGGAAGCTCTTTGCCACCTTCTCCTCCCTCCTGAATCCCCCCCTCCTCCCTCTCTGCAGATGACTTCGTCAACCATTTTGAAAAGAAGGTTGACGACATCCGATCCTCGTTTGCTAAGTCAAACGACACCGCTGGTTCTGCTCACACTGCCCTACCCTGTGCTCTGACCTCTTTCTCCCATCTCTCTCCAGATGAAATCTTGCGTCTTGTGACGGCCGGCCGCCCAGCAACCTGCCCGCTTGACCCTATCCCCTCCTCTCTTCTCCAGACCATTTCCGGAGACCTTCTCCCTTACCTCACCTCGCTCATCAACTCATCCCTGACCGCTGGCTACGTCCCTTCCGTCTTCAAGAGAGCGAGAGTTGCACCCCTTCTGACAAAACCTACACTCGATCCCTCCGATGTCAACAACTACAGACCAGTATCCCTTCTTTCTTTTCTCTCCAAAACTCTTGAGCGTGCCGTCCTTGGCCAGCTCTACCGCTATCTCTCTCAGAATGACCTTCTTGATCCAAATCAGTCAGGTTTCAAGACTAGTCATTCAACTGAGACTGCTCTTCTCTGCATCACGGAGGCGCTCCGCACTGCTAAAGCTAACTCTCTCTCCTCTGCTCTCATCCTTCTAGACCTATCGGCTGCCTTCGATACTGTGAACCATCAGATCCTCCTCTCCACCCTCTCCGAGTTGGGCATCTCCGGCGCGGCCCACGCTTGATTGCGTCCTACCTGACAGGTCGCTCCTACCAGGTGGCGTGGCGAGAATCTGTCTCCTCACCACGCGCTCTCACCACTGGTGTCCCCCAGGGCTCTGTTCTAGGCCCTCTCCTATTCTCGCTATACACCAAGTCACTTGGCTCTGTCATAACCTCACATGGTCTCTCCTATCATTGCTATGCAGACGACACACAATTAATCTTCTCCTTTCCCCCTTCTGATGACCAGGTGGCGAATCGCATCTCTGCATGTCTGGCAGACATATCAGTGTGGATGACGGATCACCACCTCAAGCTGAACCTCGGCAAGACGGAGCTCCTCTTCCTCCCGGGGAAGGACTGCCCGTTCCATGATCTCGCCATCACGGTTGACAACTCCATTGTGTCCTCCTCCCAGAGCGCTAAGAACCTTGGCGTGATCCTGGACAACACCCTGTCGTTCTCAACTAACATCAAGGGGGTGGCCCGTTCCTGTAGGTTCATGCTCTACAACACATATGTCAGAGTCAAGGCCCGCGGGCCACATCCGGCCCGCGAGAAGGTTTTTTACGGCCCCTGGGATGATCTTGATTTATTATTAGAACCGGCCCGCAGACCGCAGCAAGCCGGCAGCCCGCAGATCTTTTACACGCACCAATACTACATTTCCCACAATGCAACGGTGACGCACCGAGCAGTAGGCTGCTTCATTTCAATATTTATTGGCACAGCAGTTGTCAGCATCACAGTAAAATTAACTTTCAGATACCCATCAAAAATGGCAAAACGGAAGGTGGACACTGAGAACCGGGGTTTCAAACAAGGTGGGAGTCGGAGTATTTGTTCACGGAGGTAGCTGGAAAACCTGTGTGTCTTCTGTGTGGAGAAAGTGTGGCGGTACTGAAAGAGTATAATCTGAGACGACATTATGAAACGAAACACGCGGACAAAAACAAGAATATGGACATGGAACAAAGGCTACAAAAGGCAGAGGAATTAAAACGAGGCCTCAAATCTCGACAGGCTCTGTTCAAAAAAGCCAAATCACAAGGCCAGGCTGCTGTCAAGGCCAGTTTTATTTTGGCAGAAGAGATCGCTAAATCAGCCCGGCCATTTACGGAGGGGGATTTCATCAAAAACTGCATGATTAAAGTTTGTGACGAAGTTTGCCCAGAAAAAGGCAACTCTTTTTAAATGTGAGTCTGAGCAGAAACACCATTGCCGAGAGAGTAGACCAGTTGTCCATCAATCTAAAAGAGCAGCTTGTGAAAAAGGGAAAAGATTTCATTGCATATTCCTTGGCTGTGGATGAGAGCACCGACATTTCTGACATTGCCCAGTTGTCAATTTTCATCCGCGGAGTGGACTCCAGCCTAAGCGTGACAGAGGAGTTTTTGGCTTTACGTCCTATGCATGGCACAACTACGGGGCATGATTTGTATGAAGAGGTGTCAAGATGTGTAAATGAGATGGAGCTGCCTTGGGAAAAACTCGTGGGTTTGACAACCGACGGAGCACCTGCGATGTGTGGACACAGGAGCGGACTGGTGGCGAAGATACGGGAAAAGATGCAAGAGGAAAACGCGACAGGTGAGCTGACAGCTTATCATTGTATCATACACCAGGAAGCGTTGTGCGGTAAAGCCTTGAAAATGGAGCATGTAATGAGCATCATCACGCGCACAGTTAACTTTATCAGAGCCAAAGGTTTGAATCACCGCCAGTTCAAGGCATTTCTGACGGAGTTAGAAACGGAGCATGGTGATTTGCCTTATCACACAGAGGTGCGATGGCTAAGCCAGGGAAAGGTGCTTCAAAGATGTTTCGAGCTTCGTGAGGAGATTTGTCTGTTCTTGGACAGCAAAGGGAAAGACACAACACAACTCCGAGACGAAATGTTTCTGTGTGAAATGGCTTTTCTGTGTGACATTACGAGTCATCTGAATGCAATGAACTTGCAGCTGCAGGGTCGGGATCGTGTCATCTCTGATATGTACAGTACAGTGAAGGCATTTAAAACCAAACTGACTCTGTGGGAGACGCAGATGCGGAAAGAAAATTTGAGCCACTTTCCCAGCTGCCAGACCATGAAAGAGAAGCTCTCTACCAGTGCGTTCCCGAGCGCACAGTTGGCTGATAAAATAGGTATGCTTGCCGCTGACTTTCGACGCCGATTTGCTGACTTTGAAGCACAAAAAGCAGGTTGGAACTGCTCGGTAACCCATTTGCTGTTGACGTGGAAAGCTCACCACCAAACCTCCAAATGGAGTTGATTGACCTCCAATGCAATGATGCACTGAGGGCAAAATATGCGGCAGTGGGTGCTGCGGAGTTCGCCCGTTTCCTCCCCGACACAATGCCCCAGCTGCGCATCCAGGCTGCTCAAACGTTGTCTATGTTTGGCAGCACATACCTGTGTGAACAACTGTTTTCTTTGATGAACTTGAACAAAACATCACACAGAAGTCGACTTACTGCTGAACACCTCCACTCAATTCTGAGGATTTCCTCAGCTCAGAGCCTTACCCCGAACATTGATGAACTTGTGGAAAAGATGGGACACCACCAAGTATCACCCTCAACCTCAAACAAGTGCAATCACATATTTAGAGTTTTTACTCAGTTCAAGTTTAAAAGTTAAAGTTTAATATTTGTTTTCACTGCATGTTACTTCTCCTTAAACAAAGTGTTGTTTTTGATTAATAGATTTTTGCACTTTATTTTATTGTATTTCAATCCAATTATATTTAAAAAATATTTCAGTTGAGTGGATGATAGAAAATTGCTATTATTGTTTTTTTCTTTGAAGTAAATTTAGCCCACTTTTGCTAAAATAGAAAATATAGGCTACTGATGGTGCCTTGAATACCGGTTTTTCTTTCATTTAATGTTCATGTTATGGGGATTTTTATATAAAGGAAATTTGTCTTTTGTGTCTGTTGAAAATTAAAGATTACTGACAGAGCCATAAGAAAATATTGCTTTATTTATCTGATCATATTGGAATATATTTGTTAGGTTTTCAGTAGGTTCAATTAGGTTCACTAGACTATATGCGTCATTTAAAAAATTTTTCAATGAACATTCGAACAGTCCGGCCCTCGGCTTGTAGCTAAATTTTTATTTGGCCCTCCGTCCATTTGACTTTGACACCCCTGCTCTACAACATCCGCAGAGTACGACCCTGCCTCACACAGGAAGCGGCGCAGGTCCTAATCCAGGCACTTGTCATCTCCCGTCTGGATTACTGCAACTCGCTGTTGGCTGGGCTCCCTGCCTGTGCCATTAAACCCCTACAACTCATCCAGAACGCCGCAGCCCGTCTGGTGTTCAACCTTCCCAAGTTCTCTCACGTCACCCCGCTCCTCCGCTCTCTCCACTGGTTTCCAGTTGAAGCTCGCATCCGCTACAAGACCATGGTGCTTGCCTACGGAGCTGTGAGGGGAACGGCACCTCAGTACCTCCAGGCTCTGATCAGGCCCTACACCCAAACAAGGGCACTGCGTTCATCCACCTCTGGCCTGCTCGCCTCCCTACCACTGAGGAAGTACAGTTCCCGCTCAGCCCAGTCAAAACTGTTCGCTGCTCTGGCCCCCCAATGGTGGAACAAACTCCCTCACGACGCCAGGACAGCGGAGTCAATCACCACCTTCCGGAGACACCTGAAACCCCACCTCTTTAAGGAATACCTAGGATAGGATAAGTAATCCTTCTCACCCCCCCCCCCTAAAAGATTTAGATGCACTATTGTAAAGTGGCTGTTCCACTGGATGTCATAAGGTGAATGCACCAATTTGTAAGTCGCTCTGGATAAGAGCGTCTGCTAAATGACTTAAATGTAAGTGTAAATGTACAGTTTAGAGTCAGCAAGCAGTTTAGCAGTTACACCGGCGGGCCCTGGTAGCGATAAATGAATAAAACCAAAAGCTTACTTTGACTTGGAAGAGATCTAGTGTTGGATAGTCATAGCCAGCTAGCTAACATAGCATCCCTCTCTGTTTGAGCCGGGTGTTTGTGTAGGCTGAACAAGTTTGCTGCATTTGCTAGCTAAGTAAGTGAAAGTGAGAATAAAATACAATGAAATACAGCTATCACTCCCTCTCTCTCTCTCTTGCTTCTCCTTCATTTTTTAAACAAATTAATTTGTTCAAACTGTTCAACTATTGTCTTTCTCTCTCTTTGAGTCAACTACTCACCACACTTTATGCACTGGATTGCTAGCTGGCTGTAGCTTATGCTTTCAGCAGCAGATTATTCCTTGATCCTTTGACTGGGTAGACAACATGTCAGTTCATGCTGCAAGAGCTCTGATAGGTTGGAGAACATCCTCCGGATGTTGTCAGAATTACTGTGTAAGTCTACGGAAGGGGGTGAGAACCACAATCCTCCTAGGTTTTGTATTGAAGTCAATGTACCCAGAGGAGGACGGAAACTAGGTGTCCTCCAGCTACAACATGGTGCTACCCTACAGAGTGCTGTTAGGGCTACTATAGACCTTCAATGCGAAATTGTGTATTTTGCTGACATGTAAATATATTTAGACATGTATCATCGAAAAATAATAATTTGAATTTTTATGAAATTCACTGAGGAAAATGCCCCCCCCCCCTTCCTGAGGAGCCTCCGCTGCCGTAGAGCAGACACATGGATGAAATAAAAACCCTCATCATACATAATATATACAGAGTCATACATATTTTTGTTCACAACCCCAAGCTCACAAATACTGTACATGTCCACATATTGTAGTCTAAGTGTAGGGACACTAAAAGTTTGTTCTGAGTAGTTAAGTTTGATAAGTACCTTTCAGATCAGTCTACTAGGTGTTCTCAGGAATGGAATTTTGAAGTCAATGTCATCTCTTACTGGTTTTGCTGTTCGAACATATATAGTTGAACTTTTCTGTCATACGTGACCCATAAAGTTAAACTGACCAATGAGAGTATGTGGAACTGTTTTTGTAGAGGAGCGCAGGAAAATAATTAACTCAGTACGAAACTTTGAACTCACTGTTATAATAACACAGTAAAACCCAGCAGCGATTTATGAGAAGAGGAACGTGAAAGCAATCAGTTGATATATCAGTATAGGTCGTTATCAATAAAATGTCACAATAAGATGCAGAGCGTTTTTGCCTGCTGAGGGGCGAGGAGACCCCCGGCTCCACTAAAACCATTGACAACTGCTTGCAGTTTTCAAGGGATTGTTAAATAAATGTTAACTATTTGGTTGTAATATCATCACAACTTGAAGAGCATAGTCAGAACTGGAGTACACAATTCAGATTATTCCGCATTTAGCGCTATCATCAGAGTGACCATCGTCAAAAAAGTCTTATAGGATTAGTGATTTTTCCAATAGAATCCTAAAGAATTCTCACAATCCTATAAGATTTTGTGTCAACTCTATCAGAATTCTAATTCTATTGGAATCCTATTGGACTACTTTTTTCCTATTGGAAACTGAAAATTAATCATGTTGTATCCTATAGGATTTTTGCAGTCTTATAGGATTTTGTGTCACCTGTATCAGAATCCTATAGGAATCCTATTGGACTACTTTTTTCCTGATGGGAAATCAAATGTAATCTTAATGGACCCCTGAAGGATTTTGTATCACCTCTATCATAATCCTATTGGAATCCTATTGGACAACTTTTTTTCCCTTTTGGAAATCAAAAGGAATCAGAGACTTGTAGAATTGTCACCTCAATCAGAATACTATTAATCCCTTTTTTCTTAACCTTTTACTGCAGTGGGCTAAATCAGGATCACACAGAGTGATTATTGATAGTCGTAAACTCATATTTTAAAGTTTGTAACGTTCGTCGTTGGGAGAAAGGGAGGAGGACCAATGCGCAGCGTAGTAAGTGTTTATAGCTTTTAATGACGTACTAGAACACTGAACAAAACAATAAATAACAAACCAACAGTCCCGTAAGGTGAACGACAAAAACACTAAACAGGAAATAAGCACCCACAACTCAAAAATGAAACCAGGCTACCTAAGTATGGTTCTCAATCAGGGACAACGATTGACAGCTGCCTCTAATTGAGAACCATACCAGGTCAAACACAGAACTCCCAAATTATAGAAAAAATAACATAGACAACCCACCCAACTCACGCCCTGACCATACTAAAACAAAGACATAACAAAAGAACTAAGGTCAGAATGTGACAAAGTTAATCGAACATTAATTAAATAAATAGCTTTACTTACCATAATAAAGTAGTAGTGAGACTTTGATATTTGAATTAAAAAAACACTTGATTTATTTGTGTCGTGCTGATATAGAATTCTAACTTTTTTTCAAGTTATGAATACTACCTCTGATTTTAGAGGATTATGGGTAATCAAATGTTTTGGTTTTATGATACTTTTACACAATGTTGCATGCATGTTTGAAGAAAGAAAAGTATATTCCTAAAATAGTATTGAGCAGTTCGTTGTGCTATGAGATGATCATGTTGAATGGATGTCAAAGCCATCAGACAAATTCAAGAATTAGACAAGCCATTCCCACCATCAACAAGGTCGTGTGTACCAGTCAATGATAGAAGGTATGAAGCTTCCTGTAATGCTTTCAGCTCTACCTCCACTTACTGCGGAGTGGAATGAGGAATGAGCACTGTGCTCAACAATGCCTGTTACTACTTACACTTGAAAATAATTAGCAATAACGTTTAATAATTTAAATAGAAGGGGCCCTACATTTTTATGTTCAATACAACAAATATTCATGTTATAGTAACTTCAATCACTACAGTTCAAAATACATGCAATTTAGTGTAAAAAAAATAATAAACAGTTAAATATTTGCAACTTAGATAGACAACCATATGGGCGGTGATGTCACTTTATTAATTAAAAATAATGATACATGTCACGGTCTTCCTCCTCTTCATCTGAAGAGGAGAGGCGAGAAGGATCAGAGGACCAAAACGCGGCGTGGTATGTGTTCATAGTGAATATTTAATTAAAGAAAGTACTGAACACTGCATACAAAAACAATAAACCAATAACAACCGTGACGCTGTCATAAGAACTGTGCTGACACAAGCAACTAACATAGACAATCACCAACAAACAAACAGTGCAACCCAGGCTACCTAAGTATGATTCTCAATCAGAGACAACTAATGACACCTGCCTCTGATTGAGAACCATACTAGGCCGAAACATACAAATCCCCAAATCATAGAAAAACAAACATAGACTGCCCACCCCAACTCACGCCCTGACCATACTAAATAAATACAAAACAAACATAAACTGCCCACCCAACTCACGCCCTGACCATACTAAATAAATACAAAACAAAGGAAATAAAGGTCAGAACGTGACAATACAACAAAACAGAGTGAGTGATTGAGTGAGTATACGTGCATCCGGAAGTTCCAGTGTGCCACTCCAGGCCTGGAACAGCTTGGTGGAAACATAGTCATCTGTCACCCAACGAGCCTGGTTGGCAGATCTGAAAGATAGGCGTAGTATTATTTTAATGACAAAGCCTTGACTACACACTAACCTAAATTAAGTGTGTGTGTGTGTGTGTGTGTGTGTGTGTGTGTGTGTGTGTGTGTGTGTGTGTGTGTGTGTGTGTGTGTGTGTGTGTGTGTGTGTGTGTGTGTGTGTTGTGTGTGTGTGTGTGTGTGTGTGTGTGTGTGTGTGTGTGTGTGTGTGTGTGTGTGTGTGTGTGTGTGTGTGTGTGTGTGTGTGTGTGTGTGTGTGTGTGTGTGTGTGTGTGTGTATCGGGCAACCACAAAGCAGACTTAAAAAAAAGGACATTCAGATCAGGATTGACAAGTAGGCAAAATCATGTGAAGTTACATAACCTCTAATCTACACTCAAGTTGAATGAAGGATGCAGGATCTGAGCCCTAGGACCATGCCTCAGGACTACCTGGCCTGACAACTCCTTGCTGTCCCTGTCTCCAGACCACCTGGTCGTGCTGCTGATCCAGTCTCTGCTGTTTGTGCCTGCGGCTATGGAACCCTAACCTGCTCAGGACTCACCGGATGTGCTACCTTGTCCCGAACCTGCTGTTTGACCCTGTCTCTCTCTACCGGAACCTGCTGTTTGACCCTGTCTCTCTCTTCCGGAACCTGCTGTTTGACCCGGTCTCTCTCTACCGGAACCTGCTGTTTGACCCTGTCTCTCTCTACCGGAACCTGCTGTTTGACCCGGTCTCTCTCTACCGGAACCTGCTGTTTGACCCTGTCTCTCTCTACCGGAACCTGCTGTTTGACCCTGTCTCTCTCTACCGGAACCTGCTATTTGACCCTGTCTCTCTCTACCGGAACCTGCTGTTTGACCCTGTCTCTCTCTACCGGAACCTGCTGTTTGACCCTGTCTCTCTCTACCGGAACCTGCTGTTTGACCCTGTCTCTCTCTACCGGAACCTGCTGTTTGACCCTGTCTCTCTCTACCGGAACCTGCTGTTTGACCCTGTCTCTCTCTACCGGAACCTGCTGTTTGACCCTGTCTCTCTCTACCGGAACCTGCTGTTTGACCCTGTCTCTCTCTACCAGAACCTTCTGTTTGACCCTGTCTCTCTCTACCGGAACCTGCTGTCTCAACCTTTAAATGCTTGGCTATGAAGAACCAACTGGCATTTACTCCTGAGGTGTTGAATTATTGCACTCTCTACAGCCACTGTGATTATTATTTGACATTGCTGGTCATCTATAAACGTTTAAACCTCTTGAAGAACGATCTGACCTAAGTGGCTGTACTCCTTTATAATCTCCACCAGCACAGCCATAGGAAGACTGGCCACCCCTCGGAGCCTGGCTCCTCTTTAGATTTCTTCCTTGGTTCCTGCATTTCTAGGGAGTTTTTGCTAGCCACTGTAATTCTGCCTCTGTATTGCTTGCTCTTTGGTGTTTTAGGCTGGGTATCTGTATAAGCACTTTGTGACAACTGCTAATGTCAAAGGTTGCTTTATAAAATATATTTGATTGATTCCTTGTATATGCTTCTTTTCATGTCAGTAACTCTGAATCTAAATATAACTTACATTGACTCAATAGGAAGTTGTATTCGACTTCACCTTGTCATATCACCCAAGTTCAAAGAACATCAAAGCCGATGCTCTGTCCCGTCTCCATGATTGGGGAGAGGTTCCTGTCACGAGTGCACCCATCGTTCTGCCCTTCCGAGTCGTTGTCCCCATGCTTTGGGAAGTAGATGTGAACATTCTACAGGCTTTGTAGAGGGAACCCACGCCTGCTACTTGTCCTCCAGAGTGCACCTACGTTCCCACGAGGATAAGGGATTGGCTTTTGACCTGGGTGCACACATCTCTCATCGCTGGACACCCAGGTATCACCCACACTGTTCAATCTATTTCCAGGAAGGTACTGGTGGCCCACCTTGGCGCAGGACGTCACTTGCTATGTCAACTCCTGCTGCAAATGTCCCAGCACGCTTCAGCAGAGACCAGCGTCCTTGGTCTCATCTGTCCATAGATTTTGTCACTGATCTCCCCTCTTCTGAGGGTTTCACTACATTTTTTATTATTGTGGACAGATGTTCTAAATCCTGCTGTTTTATCCCTATCTCTGGTCTCCGTACCGCTCTCCAGCTCACTGAGGCACTGTTCCAGAAGGTCTTCCGGCACTATGGCCTTTCCCGGAGGATATTGTCTCCGTCGCAGAGGAGAACTGGAACAATGGAACTGGAACAATGCCCACGTGAGGCTCCAGCATGCCGCCAGCCGCAAGAAGGAGTGTGTAAGGCTCTGGTGTTCCATCCTGGTGATCGCGTCTGGCTCTCCACTAGGAACCTCACACTCCACCTGCCCTTTAGGAAGCTGAGCCTCTGGTTTGTGGGGCCTTTCAAGGTCCTCGGGAGTGTCAACGATGTAACCTATAGATTACAACTCCCCACTAACTACCAACTCTGACCCTCTTTTCATGTTACCCTCCTCAGGCCAATGTTTCCTGGTCCCCCGTGTGGTGCCGACCCCCGCAACACCCCTCCACCTCCCCTGGACATCGATGGTGGATGACGTCCTGGATCCCAAAATCATCCTGGATTTCTACCTCCACCGCCCGGACTGGCCCGCTCCCACTCGGGGCGTCCACCTGGCCGGCGTCGTCCTGCGGATGGAGCCGCCTACTCCTGCTCTCTCTCTCCGGCACTTGACATCGCCGTTCTTCTAATCACCGGTCCTGGCAACCATCATTGTACACACCTGCTCCACCTCGCTTCGCACACCGGGACTTCATCATCACCCTGATTACTCTCCCTTTATTTAGCCCTCAGTAGCCTCAGTCTTCAGGTAGGATTGGTTTTGTTTACATTCATTAAGGTACTCGTTAGAGAACAACCTGCTGAAGACAACTAGCTACATTTAGGAGTGCTATATTCATTTGGGGGTCGCCAAAACTGAAAAATAAATGCATTGCACTCCTATGGGATTACTGTATATCCTATAGGATTTTATCTTATAGGATACTATAGGATTCCAATACAAGAATCTACTAGAAAAATCCTAATACATTTTGGAACCAGTCCTATTAGAGTACTATAGGATTGTATCTTATAGGTTTCAATGTATCCTATAGGATCCTATAGGATTCCAATGCAATAATCCACTAGAAAAACCCTGTCAGATTATGGAACCATAGTGTTTCAGCACTTAGAAAGAGCAAACATTTTTTTCCCCCCCATGATTAGGCTATTAGGCTTAATATACAAAAGTATCTAAAGAAATGTCCTATAGCTTTTGTAGATATATATTTCCGTGGGATTAAAGGAGAGGGGGAATGACCTATAGTTTTTGTAGATAAAGCTTTCCATGGGTTTAAAGGAGAGGGGGAATGACCTATAGCTTTTGTAGATATAGCTTTCCATGGGTTTAAAGGAGAGGGGGAATGACCTATAGTTTTTGTAGATAAAGCTTTCCATGGGTTTAAAGGAGAGGGGGAATGACCTATAGTTTTTGTAGATAAAGCTTTCCATGGGTTTAAAGGAGGGGGGGAATGACCTATAGCTTTTGTAGATAAAGCTTTCCATGGGATTAAAGGAGAGGGGGAATGACCTATAGCTTTTGTAGATAAAGCTTTCCATGGGATTAAAGGAGAGGGGGAATGACCTATAGTTTTTGTAGATAAAGCTTTCCATGGGTTTAAAGGAGAGGGGGAATGACCTATAGCTTTTGTAGATATAGCTTTCTGTGGGTTTAAAGGAGAGGGGGAATGACCTATAGCTTTTGTAGATAAAGCTTTCCATGGGATTAAAGGAAAGGGGGAATGACCTATAGCTTTTGTAGATAAAGCTTTCCATGGGATTAAAGGAGAGGGGGAATGACCTATAGCTTTTGTAGATAAAGCTTTCCATGGGATTAAAGGAGAGGGGGAATGACCTATAGCTTTTGTAGATATAGCTTTCTGTGGGATTAAAGGAGAGTGGGAATGACCTATAGTTTTTGTAGATAAAGCTTTCCATGGGATTAAAGGAGAGGGGGAATGACCTATAGCTTTTGTAGATATAGCTTTCCATGGGATTAAAGGAGAGGGGGAATGACCTATAGCGGAAAGGCTTGCTTAGCCTATGACCTATTTGGTACAGGAACAGCTGGAAGTTATGTGTAGGCGAATTAAGAAGCTAAGTATTAGGACATTCACTAGCTAAATATTAGGGCTATACTCTAAATATGTTCCTGTCAAAGTGCAAGAAAAAAAGAAGTTAAAAGATTATGAAATTGAAGATCTGAAGGACCTAGTGCTTTCCTCCAGGTTGTGCTCTGTGGTACCCTGGCACGCAAAGCTCCACTATTGATTAGGCTTACATTTTTAAACAAGACCATTATTAAACCTGGGCTACAACAACACAGTGCAATGATGCATTTCTTATTGTTATCAAGTGAGTACACAATTATTGTCCATGGGCTGTAAACTGCAGTGATGTAGGCTAATTAGAATAACCGCTCAAACTTCTTGTTTTGCTTCATGACAAAATAACTGCATAGGCCTTGAGCCTAAGCCTGATTATGCAACCATTTGGATCTATTTGGGTCTATTATTGACAGTTTATAAGGTCCAGAAAGGTACATTAGCAGGCCACTGGTATGGTGCATTTTGTCAGGATGTAGCCCAGTGTTAAAATAGGTTCATGATAGGAAAATATGCTCTTCTATTTTCCAACGCCCAACCAGTTCTTAATGCTTTAGCCTATTTTACATTCAGCAAGCAAGAGCAAGTCTCTCCTCCAACAGGCCATTAGTAGGATAAAGAAAATAAGTCCAAATAAGTGTTACGTTTTTATAGTCTGGCTTTTCCTGGGACTCCACAAGATTTATGAAGAGTAATGACGCAACAGAGCAATGAAGACAGAGAGGCTCGAGATGTAACCTATAGCCTAAGTTAGAGGCCTATGCATATAAACCCATTATTCATCAACTCAGTGTAGGCTTAATAATGCAGTAAAGATATACAGTCACTTTGCACAGAGAAAGAAAAGTTATCAGATAAGGAAATCATAGGTAGCCTACCCAGTCCCCAGGTATGCAGCTTCAAAAGCAACCCTATTGTTTCAGTTTTTTAGCTCGGCAACAAGAAATGTATCCTACCTAAGCTACAACAACACAATGTAATGAAGAATGGTATTATGATTGGGCAACCATTTTGATCAGTTATGTTTTTTTTTCTCTGCAGTTTAGCCTACAATGTGAGGCTAGAGGTCTTCACGGTTCCCCCTGTACCCGAACACTTGAGACTGGATCTGGTACTGGAAGCCATGGTTCTCGGGTATTTGTGATTTTTACTGACTTGTCTGAAAGAGCCTGTGCAGATCCTAACAGGACTGCTGTAGTACATAGAGAGATATTGTATAATTTACGCTGCTGCTCTTGCTTTTCATGTGAGTGGAGTGTGGTAGATGTAGCTTGTTGTTGGCCAATCATAAGTCATCAAAGCGGCAATAGGCTACAGTCACAGAGCCTCGCTCCATGTATGACAAAAGTTAGGAGATATCAATCAATGAAAGATGGAATTAAAATGACAGATTTAAACGTTAAAGGAGAAGGATAGGCTAGAACGACCAAGAGCCAACAGGTAGGCAGGCTGCTACATAATATTATGAGTTGTTATTATTTCTCCATCTGTAAGATGAGAAAGCCATGCACTGCAGTCTTAGTTAGCCTAGCTAGCTAATGTTAGCTATCTTAACTAGCTTATCCGGGTTTGATCCAGTCCAAGGCAGGTACAACATATTCATATTTGATGATGAATAACCTATCTATAGCAGCTATTAGTCTACTATAGCAGAGGCCGGGATTGGTTGGTTGGTTGCTGTCTCTTATCTCTCCCTCTCTCCTGCCTGCTCCCCATGTCACTCGCCAACCTGGTCTCAGAGCATTTTGTATTATTCTGTACGTAATTACAAAACACTCCCATTTAGTATAATATTTTATATTTTGTATGGTATGTATTATGAATTTAGGGGTTACGGGTTAAGGTTAAGTATATGAGTTGGATTAAAGAGTTAAGGTTAGGGTTAGGGGAAAGGTTAGCTAAAAGGGTTAAGGTTAGGGTTATAGGGGAAGGGTTAGCTAACATGCTAACATGCTGACTAGACCCAGCATGTTGATTTTGTCCATCCATACCAGACGAGATCATATAAAAAATATAAAAACTAACTCTGAACAAACTATATAATTTTGGGGACAAGTCGAAACACATGAAACATTCATGGACATTTAGCTAGCTAGCTTGCAGTTGCTAGCTAATTTGGGACATAAACATTGGGTTGTTATTTTACCTGAAATTCACAAGGTTCTTTTTTTTCTGGATATTTGTAGAATTTTGACCCATTTTGAATCAACACAAAATTGTGTGTTCTCTACTCCAACAATGAATTCACAGATAAAAGGGGAAACCTAGTTAGTTTCTACTAATCTCTGCTTCTTCTTCTTCTTCTTCGTATTCTTCTTCTTCTCCTGAGGACTGTATATGGCGGTTGGCGACAAACTTTAAGGTGCATTACCATCCCCCACTGGACTGGAGTGTGGACCACAGTTCATCTTTCAATCACCCACGTGGTATATGCAGATGCTCATTGATGCACGCGAGCAGTTTAGATAAAATTATTGAATAACGTGTGTGTACATTTATTTTGCAATGCTCGCACACGCAATGCCGGCAGTGTGGTCAGCATGTAAGTAGTTGCAGAGAAGCTAGAAAAAAGTAGTAAGTTGCTAATTAGCAAAAAATGTCTGTGATGAGATTTGAACTCACAACCTTTGCGTTGCTAGACTTTCACATCAAATCCCTACCCATCCACCCCAACCAACCACCCTACTTTCATTTTGGCTTTAAGTAACCATCTGTCTTATGTAACCATACCAAATGTAACATATCATACATACTAATTAATGTGTTCCGGATTTCCATTTACTATGTCAAATCAAATCAGATTTTAGAATAGAATACAGTATATACATATGAGATGAGTAATGCAACGTCTAGTCTATGAGAACAGGCAGCACTCGTTCACAGTATGGTCCATAACAGTTAGAAGTAGTGGGTGGGGAGGGAGGGATGCGATTTGCATAGTTATAGTCAGCTAATACAGGACAACTAAAGGCACAGTGCACTACTTTTGTGAGAGAAAAATATTTATATTTTATTAATATTATATTTTTCAATCCGATTTTTCAGGGGGTGCTCCTGCACCCTCAGAACCCCTACTTCCTGTGGCTATGGTACAGCCCCTCTGTGTTTCTCTCACTCCTCTCCCGCTTTATCAGCTCTGGTTAATAAAGTAGCTTAAAAATGACTTTTCTGCTCTCTTCCCTCATATGGATCGGGTCTGGATCCACCAAGTCTATATGAACGGGTCCAGTTGTCCTTGGGTCTGTTTGAAACAGGTCTCTATATTAAACAAACTGTTTTATGCCTATCGGGACCGGGTGAGATAGCCCCAGTTCCTTTTTGGACCTGTGAAGACACATTAGCAGGCCAGTAATATGGTATATTTTGTCAGGATGTATAGGAATTATGGAATTGATTTAAAAAGCCCATACCAAGGATCATTTAGCTATTTGATTTTGAATTTTAAGACCCCTTGAAGGATACTTTTTAAAAAATGTATTTGATGAAAAAAAGTCTCCATATACTGTATTTGGGGACGCCTCTGTTCCCTTGTTAACCATGAATACACACCACTGAATCAATGATGTATATACAGTAAATCAATGTCTATGGCTGTGACATTATATTACTGTGTATCCTTACTCGCCCTCCCCTCTCAGTCCAGTCCAATCGCTCTCCTTCTCCTCTCACTCCCTTTTTACCTCATCCTATCCCCTCCCTCCTTCGCTCTTCCTCCCCCCTCCTCCTATCCCCTCCCTCCTTCGCTCTTCCTCCCCCCTCCTCCTATCCCCTCCCTCCTTCTCTCTTCCTCCCCCCTCCTCCTATCCCCTCCCTCCTTCTCTCTTCCTCCCCCCTCCTCCTATCCCTTCCCACCTTCTCTCTTCCTCCCCCCTCCTCCTATCCCCTCCCACCTTCTCTCTTCCTCCCCCTCCTCCTATACCCTTCCTCCTTCTCTCTTCCTCCCACCTCCTCCTATACCCTTCCTCCTTCTCTCTTCCTCCCCCTCCTCCTATACCCTTCCTCCTTCTCTCTTCCTCCCCCCTCCTCCTATCCCCTCCCACCTTCTCTCTTCCTCCCCCTCCTCCTATACCCTTCCTCCTTCTCTCTTCCTCCCCCCTCCTCCTATACCCTTCCTCCTTCTCTCTTCCTCCCCCCTCCTCCTATACCCTTCCTCCTTCTCTCTTCCTCCCCCCTCCTCCTATCCCCTTCCTCCTTCTCTCTTCCTCCCCCCTCCTCCTATACCCTTCCTCCTTCTCTCTTCCTCCCCACTCCTCCAGGCCTCTTCCACTCCCTCTTTCTCAATGCTCCCTCTCTTGAATGCTAAAAGACATCAGTAAAAGTAGGCCACACTCTTAATATGTAAAAACTCTTGATTTTATTATACATTTAGGTTCAACCATTTTGACCCCAACATGCTCCAACACGCAACATTGTCCATAGTGAAGTGATACCCTTCAGGTTGCCAGCTGTTCCAGAAACAGTGTACATTAGCGACTTCATGACAGAACACAGAGTTCATCCCCACTCTATTCCCTATAAACTGAATTATATAGGGAATATATAGGGAACTATAGTGTACATAGTGTACAATTTAGGACACAGTCAAAGTCTACATGACAGAACACTCCAGTTCATTTCCCACCAGGGACACAGTGGGTCTCGGCCCCAGCCTCAGCCCAGTCCCCAACACCTTTGCCTCCAGCCCTTCTGGACCAATCCCCACGCCCGTGTCAAACGCCAGCCCCACCCTGGTCCTCCCCTCCCCTTCGCCTTGAGACAGCGTTAGAACCTGGGCTCTGGCCATCAACTTGACTCCGTCCCGATTGGATGCCTCGATGCTGGCGCCCACGCCGGGTCCCCTGACATGTGACCCCCCGCTGAGATGCTGGTGGAACAGCCCGATGTCCACCGACCCACCCAACTCTCTACTCCTCACCTCCACATAGGGAACGGACATGGCACATCTATATATAGAGAGAGAGAGAGAGAGAGAGAGAGAGAGAGAGAGAGAGAGAGAGAGAGAGAGAGAGAGAGAGAGAGAGAGAGAGAGAGAGAGAGAGAGAGAGAGAGAGAGAGAGAGAGATGTTTCCCATGCCAATGAAGCCACTTAAATTGAAATTGAATTGAGAGAGAGAGAGCGAGAGAGAGAGAGAGAGAGAGAGAGAGAGAGAGAGAGAGAGAGAGAGAGAGAGAGAGAGAGAGAGAGAGAGAGAGAGAGAGAGAGAGATGACTGATTAGGAGGAACATCATTAAACCTTATCTCTTACTATCATGCTCGAATCATGACAATTTTAATTTAAATTCTAGGTATTTTCAGTGTTCAGTTTGAAGTCAGTACGTTCTCTCATTCTGTGGTGAACAGTCAGAGTTATATAGAGTGGAATAGACTAACTTTAATCACCATAATCACGTTGACTTATCTTTATTAAATAAGATAAGATAAGCTGTTTTTATTGTCCAATTGTACACAACTTCCAACGGAAATTCGACTTCCGTTTATCTCAACCACTCAGACAGACACACTTGCACAAACAGAGGTTAGAGCAGGGGACTGCCATACTATTGGGCTGAGTAGCAGTTGTTGTGGATACACAGTATAGATATCCGTGATTCTAATAGAAATCAATAGAACACAGAAGAAACCGTAAATCAGTATTATAGTCCCTCAAATTGAGGACGCACCTGTGAGGAGTCTCCTGTTGTTGTAATATATCAGTCAGATGTTCTTCAGTAGCTCCTCAGGCTGTGGAAACACAGTGAAGCTTCTCTTCTACAGATCACTGAACATCAAGTCTTAATGTCAATCTGTTGACTAGAATGAACTGAATGAAGATCAAGACAGTTTATTCAGACTTTATGTTTTTCCAGTCAGGAGAAATGTTGTGTTGCTTCTCAATACAGCATCTGACTTTATAAGGTGTTGAGGCAAGGAAGAGGGGTGGTGGGGTGTATGTGTGTGTGGGGAGTAGCTGATGCGGGATTCGGTTCATCCAATGTCTGGGTCTGGCTCTGTTCCTTCATTGGACGAGTCGAGTCAGCTGTCTGTTCCCACCCATGAACTCCGCAGTCATTGGTCCAATTCAATTCAAAATAAAATCAGGAAATGAAACTTAACATTCTTCAGGACTAAACAACAGCAAACAGACTTTCTCTTCTCTATCAGAGCATAGTTACAGTATTACGGAGATCCAGTTTTCAGTTCTAACTGAAAACCATTCTGTCCTGCTGAGCTGATTTAGGTGCCAGTAAAGGAATATCTGGAAATATTATTCTTACATTTCAGTTTATATTACATGTATTATTACTATTTAGTAAAATATAGTTTTAGCAAAGAACTTCATAACACAGGCTCAAATGTTTTGCACACACTAGAAAGTTCAAATGTGTGTGTGTGTGTGTGTGTGTGTGTGTGTGTGTGTGTGTGTGTGTGTGTGTGTGTGTGTGTGTGTGTGTGTGTGTGTGTGTGTGTGTGTGTGTGTGTGTGTGTGTGTGTGTGTGTGTGTGTGTGTCGAGCATTTCCTAATGGATGTAGGGAGAGGGGTAGAGAGAGACAGAGACAGGCAGGGAGGGAGGGCTCAGGGAGCGATTGACTTGAAGAAAACAGTTTACTTCACAGTGAGAGATGGAGGGATGGGATGTAGGACAGAGCGAGAGAGGGATGGCGTACTAACACTAGGGTTGGGCGGTTTCCAGATTTTCATATCTTCATATCGTCTTTCTCTTATCCGGGGATTTACATTTTAGTACACAAGGGGGTGCCAAAAAAACTGAAAAATAACCATTGTGCATCTGTTACCGGAATGCTAACAAAATTAGCATTAGCGAAGTTCCATGGAGGCTGCTTGCTAAATGTGCTAGCGAGCGCAAAGACTAATCCAGCTCATAAAGATGTACATTTATAGGTAGGAGCTGACATTTACAAATGAATGTGAACAAGAGACATTGTGCAAATGAAAAAAGTTTTGACACATGCTTGTCTGAAGGAAGAACAGTACTTGCTCTGAAGCGTGTACACACAGTGTCTGTCTGGAGTCTGGAGTTGCTAGGGCTACAGGCCTGTCTGTTCTGCTGTCATTTCTGCTTGGCATCAGACTCATTTTGTGTTTCAGTTGCTCTTCTCCACTCGGATGGGTATTCTATCTGCAGAAAACACTCTGACTGATGTCTAGCTGGGGCGGCAGGGTAGCGTAGTGGTTAGAGCGTAACCTGAAGGTTGCATGTTCAAACCCCCGAGCTGACAAGGTACAAAATCTGTCGTTCTGCCCTTGAACAGGCAGTTCCTAGGCTATCATTGAAAATAAGAATTTGCTCTTAACTGACTTGCCTAGTTAAATAAAGATAAAATAAATAGCTACTTTTTTAATATATATAAACTCAGCTAAAAAAAAGAAACGTCCTCTCACTGTCAACTGCGTTTATTTTCAGCTAATTTAAAGTGTAAATATTTGTATGAACATAACCAGATTCAACAACTGAGACATAAACTGAACAAGTTCCACATGTGACATGTGACTAACAGAAATGGAATAATGTGTCCCTGAACAAAGGGGGGGGGGGGGTCAAAAGTAACTGTCAGTATCTGGTGTAAGTACTGCAGTGCATCTCCACCTCATGGACTGCACCAGATTTGCCAGTTCTTGCTATGAGATGTCACCCCACTATTCCACCAAGGCACCTGCAAGTTCCCGGGCGTTTCTGTGGGGAATGGCCATAGCCCTCACCCTCCGATCCAACAGGTCCCAGACGTGCTCAATGGGATTGAGATCCGTGCTCTTCGCTGGCCATGGCAGAACACTGACATTTCTGTCTTGCAGGAAATCACGCACAGAATGAGCAGTATGGCTGGTGGCATTGTCATGCTAGTGGGTCATGTCAGGATGAGCCTACAGGAAGGATACCAGGTGAGGGAGGAGGATGTCATTCCTGTAGCGCACAGCGTTGAGATTGCCTGCAATGACAACAAGCTCAGTCTGATGATGCTGTGACATGACGGACCCTCCACCTCCAAATCGATCTCGCTCCAGAGTACAGGCCTCGGTGTAACGCTCATTCCTTCGATGATAAATGGGAATCTGACCATCACCCCTGTTGAGACAAAACCGCGACTCGTCAGTGAAGACCCCTTTTTGCCAGTCCTATCTGGTCCAGCAACGGTGGGTTTGAGCTCATAGGCGATGTTGTTGCCAGTGATGTCTGGTGAGGACCTGCCTTACAACAGGCCTACAAGCCCCCAGTCCAGCCTCTCTCAGCCTATTGAGGACAGTCTGAGCACTGATGGAGGGACTGTGCGTTCCTGGTGTAACTCTGGCAGTTGTTGTTGCCATCCTGTACCTGTCCCGCACGTGTCATGTTCAGATGTACCGATCTTGTGCAGGTGTTGTTACACTGTAGTCTGCCACTGCGAGGACGATCAGCTGTCCATCCTGTCTCCCTGTTGCTCTGTCTTAGGCATCTCATAGTACGGACATTGCAATGTATTGCCCTGGCCACATCTGCAGTCCTCATGCCTCCTTGCAGCATACCTAAGGCATGCCTAAGTCACACAGATGAGCAGGGACCCTGGGCATCTTTGTTTTGGTGTTTTTCAGAGTCAGTAGAAAGGCCCCTTTAGTGTCCTAAGTTTTCATAACTGTGACCTTAATTGTCTACCGTCTGTAAGCTGTTAGTGTCTTAACGACCGTTCCACAGGTGCATGTTCATTAATTGTTTATGGTTCATTGAACAAGAATGGGAACAGTGCTGGTTAGGAAAGTTATTTAGATTTTTACGAATTATCTTTGAAAGACAGGGTCCTGAAAAAGGGATATTTATTTTTTTGCTGAGTTTATATACAGTGCACTTGGAAAGTATTCAGACCCCTTGACCTTTTCCACATTTTGTTACGTTACAGGGTTATTCTAAAATGTATTATATAATTTCCCCCCTCGTCAATCTACACACAATACCCCATTGTGACAAAGCAAAAACAGGTTTTAGATTTTTTTGCAAATGTATTGAATTATTATTATTTTTATATCACATTTACATAACTACTTAGACCTTTTACTCTCAAGTGGCGCAGTGGTCGAAGACACTGCATCTCAGTGCAAGAGGCATCACTGCAGTACCTTGTTCAACTCCAGGCTGCATCACATATGGCCGTGACACACACACACACACACACACACACACACACACACACATTCATGCTACACAACCATCACAACTGCTGCTACCAGACTCTTATTATGACTGCTAAATACTGCAAAATTGAAACACTTGCCCCCCAATCCCCCCTTCCCCAAAACACATGTAATATTAGACTATAAATTGGACCTTCCTGTACTATACTTTTGCTAAAATGTTTATTCTATTCTACTCAGCCATTAACTTTATGTTTGTATTCTTATATTTTATTATTTATTGTTGTTGTATTATTGAGAAGGAACCTGCAAGTAAGCATTTCATTGTACAGTGTATACCTTGTGTATCCTGTATATACGACTAACAAACTTGAAAGTTGACAATTGAAACTTGATTGAACTCTTTAGGGGAAAGTGGGGTAAGTTGAGCCACCCTTGTTTCTAGGAAACCATACACAAAATGAATAATTGGACCAAATATTTAGGAAGAGGTCATCATTTCATGCAGTCTGTGAAGGAAGAAACCTAAATTCTATCAGCATATCGAATGCGCGACACGGACTGGTAGCATTCTGGATCATTCCGCAATGCATACAAAGCCCTCTCCTGCACTGCCTTAGCAAATCTGACCATGACTCCATTTTGTTGCTCCCAGCCTATAGACAGAAACTTAAACAGGAAACGCCAGTGCACAGGTCTATCCAACACTGGTCTGATCAATCGGATTCCATGCTTCAAGATTGCTTCGATCACGTGGACTGGGATATGTTCCAGATAGCCCCAGACATTAAAATTAATGTATGCGCTGACCCAGTGAGCGAGTTTATTAGTAAGTGCATAGGCGATGTACCCACTGTGACTATTAAAGCTTTTCCTAACCAGAAACCATGGATTGATGGCAGCATTCACACAAAACTGGAATCGCGAAGCACTGCTTTTAATCATGACAAAGCGACTGGAAACATGAACGAATACAAACAGTGTAGCTATTGTCTTCGAAAGGCAATCAAACAAGCAAAGTTTCAGTATAAAGGCAAAGTAGTCGCAATTCAATGGCTCAAACACGAGACGTATGTGGCCAGGTATGTGGCCACAGTCAATCACGGATTACAAAATTAAAACCAGCCCCGTCGCGGACATCGATGTCTTGCTCCAAGACAATTTAAACAACTTCTTTGCTCTCTTTGAGGACAATACAGTGCCACTGACATGGCCCGCTACCAAAGCCTGCTGGCTCTCCTCTGTGGCCAACGTGGGTAAAACTTTTAAACATGTTAGCCCTCGCAAGAATGCCGGACCTGTCAGCATCCATAGCCGTGTCCTCAAAACATGCACAGACCAGCTGACTGGTGTGTTTACAGACATATTCAATCAATCCTTATCCCAGTCTGCTGTCCCCACCTGCTTCAAGATGGCCACCATTGTTCCTGTCCCCAAGAAAGCTAAGGTAATTGAACTAAATGACTATCGCCCCGTTGCACTCACTTCTGTCATCATGAAGTGCTTTGAGAGACTGGTCAAGGATCATATCACCTCTACCCTACCTGATACCCTAGACCTACTCCAATTTGCATACCGCCCCAATAGGTCCACTGACAATGCAATCGCCATCACACTGCACACTACCCTATCCCATCTGGACAAGAGGAATACCTATGTAGGAATGCTGTTCATTGACTATACAGTTTAGCATTTAACACCCGAGTACCCTACAAACTCCTCATTAAACTTGAGACCCTGGGTCTCGACCCCGCCCTGTGCAACTGGGTCCTGGACCTTCTGACGGGCCACACCCAGGTGGTGAATGTAGGAAACAACATCTACACCCCGCTGATCCTCAGCACTGGGGCCCCACAAGGGTGCGTTCTCAGCCCTCTCCTGTACTCCATGTTTACTGTGTGGCCATGCACGCCTCCAACTCAATCATGAAGTTTACAGACGACACTACAGTGGTAGGCTTGATTACCAACAACGACCAGACGGCCTACAGGGAGGAGGTGAGGGCCCTCGGAGTGTGGTGTCACTCAACGTCAACAAAGAGATGATCGTGGACTTCAGGAAACAGCAGAGGGAGCAACCTCCATCCATATCGACAAGACAGTGGTGAAGAAGGTCATTTCCTCGGCACACAACGTCACGGACAATCTGAAATTTTACAGCGTGGTGATGAAGGCGCTTCTTCAACCTGAGGAGGCTGAAGAAATTTGGCTTGTCACACTCACAAACTTTTACAGATGCACAATCGAGTGCATACTATCGGACTGTATCAACACCTGGTACGGCAACTGCACCGTCCTCAACTGCACGGCTGTCCAGAGGGTAGTGCGGTCTGCACAACACATCACCGGGAGCAAACAACCTGCCCTCCAGCTTATGCCTGCCCATGCCATAACCCCACTGCCAAACATGGGGCACCATGTTCACAACGTTAACATCAGCAAACTGCTCACCCACACGACACCATAAACGCCATAAAAGGATGAATCCATTAAGAGCACACTTCTCCAGCGTGCCAGTGGCCATCGAAGGTGAGAATTTGCCCACTGAAGTCAGTTACAACGCCGAACTGCAGTCAGGTCGAGACCCTGATGAGGACGACAAGCACAAAGATGAGCTTCCCTGAGAAGGTTTCTGACAGTTTGTGCAGAAAGACTTTGGTTCTGCACACCCACAGTTTCATCAGTTGTCCAGGTGGCTGGTCTCAGATGATTCCGTGTGTGAAGAAGCCAGATGTCAAGGTCCTGGGCTGGTGTGGTTATATATGGTCTGCGGATGTGAGGCTGGTTGGCCATACGGCCAAATTCTCTAAAACAACATTGGAGGCATCTTAAGGTTGCGACATTGACATTAAATTCTATGGCAACATCTAAGGTGGACATTTCTGCAGTCGGCATGCCAATTGCACACTCCCTCTAAACTGGACATCTGTGGCTTTATGTTGTGTGACAATACTGCACATTTTAGAGTGGCATTGTATTGTCCCCAGCACAAGATGCACCTGTGTAATGACCATGCTGTTTAATCAGCTTCTTGATATGCCACACCTGTCAGATGGATGGATTATCTTGGTGTAGGAGAAATGCTCACTAACAAATTTGTGCACAACATTTGAGAGAAATTGAGCGCATGGAACCTTTCTGGGATCTTTTATTTTCAGCTCATGAAACATGGGACCAACACTTTACATGTTGCATTTATATTTTTTCTCAGTGTATGTCCCCGTCAGTCAAACAATAGCTGGGAAAAAGACACAGTCAGGACCACAGAGTCTACTGTCACTGAACCACAGGTGAGTGATGTCGTGTCTATTGATGGATTTCCTGTTTATATGTTGTGATTCGTTGTGAATCACCAGTGTAGAGCAAATCAGTCATGTAGAGCTATTCAGGCCTCCATTCCAACCATCAAGACCCTCTGTGTTGATAGTCTGGACAGCCTGCTTAGTGGTTGCTTAGAGGTCTGTTATCACAAGGAAAGTATTTGAGTTTCAAAATTGGGGTGTTTAAGGTACCGTGTACTACACTGTCTGTTTGAGTTGTAGAGAAGGATGTTGAAGTTGCAGTTATGTCGTGAGGAGAACACACTGGAGTCATTTATTATTTGGTTGGAGTGGGCAATATATACTGTAGGTGGAGCTATTTAACAAATCATAACACCAGTTGTGGAATCTCAGGGTTTGACCCTGGCATCCTCTCTCTCTCACTCTCTCTCACTCTCTCTCTCTCCATCTCTCTTTCTCTCTCTCTCCCTCTTTCTCTCACTCTGTGTGTGTGTGTGTGTGTGTGTGTGTGTGTGGGTGTGTATGTGTGTGCGCGCGTGTGTGTGTGTGTGTGTGTGTGTGTGTGTGTGTGTGTGTGTGTGTGTGTGTGTGTGTGTGTGTGTGTGTGTGTGTGTGTGTGTGTGTGTGTGTGTGTGTCCACATGCTTGAAAATAAAATCTCTACAATGTTTTTTGTGCGTTCTGTAAAAAAAATGTTTTCGCTAAATTTAACCCTCATTGTGTGTGTGTGTGTGTGTGTGTGTGTGTGTGTGTGTGTGTGTGTGTGTGTGTGTGTGTGTGTGTGTGTGTGTGTGTGTGCCCACATGCTTGAAAATAAAATCTCTACAATGTTTTTGTGCGTTCTGTAAAAAAAATGTTTTCGCTAAATTTAACCCTCATTGTCCACTGTGCGTGTGTGTGTGTGTGTGTGTGTGTGTGTGTGTGTGTGTGTGTGCCCACATGCTTGACTTGCATCATAGAAAAGTGTGACATCTTAGAATTTTAGTGTGAGATCGAAGTTATTCCGAGTGTTAGAAAGGCATTATTTTTTTCCCCTTTTTGGCTGAGAAGGGGGTGAAAAGGGGGCATTGTGGAATTATTTAAGATAGTCTTTGAAGAGGTAGGATTTCAGATCAAATCAAATCAAATTGCATTGGTCACATACACATGATTATTTATTTATTGATTTATTATTTGTATTTATCCGTTATTTTACCAGGTAAGTTGACTGAGAACACGTTGTCATTTACAGCAACGACCTGGGGAATAGTTACAGGGGAGAGGAGAGGGATGAATGAGACAAGTTTCTGGTTAGCAGATGTTAATGCGAATGTAGCGATATGCTTGTGCTTCTAGTTCTGACAGTGCAGTAATATCTAACAAGCAATCTAACAAATTCACCTGACTACCTTATACATACAAATGTAAAGGGATGAATAAGAATATGTATATATAACAATATGAATGAGCCATAGCTTATTTAAAGTGGCTAGTGATAACTTTATTAAATCCATTTATTAAATGTATTAAAGTGGCCAGAGATTTGAGTCTCTATTTAGGCAGCAGCCATTCCATGTTAGTGATGGCTGTTTAACAGTCTGATGGCCTTCAGATAGAAGCTGTTTAACAGTCTGATGGCCTTCAGATAGAAGCTGTTTAACAGTCTGATGGCCTTCAGATAGAAGCTGTTTAACAGTCTGATGGCCTTCAGATAGAAGCTGTTTAACAGTCTGATGGCCTTCAGATAGAAGCTGTTTAACAGTCTGATGGCCTTCAGATAGAAGCTGTTTAACAGTCTGATGGCCTTCAGATAGAAGCTGTTTAACAGTCTGATGGCCTTCAGATAGAAGCTGTTTAACAGTCTGATGGCCTTCAGATAGAAGCTGTTTAACAGTCTGATGGCCTTCAGATAGAAGCTGTTTAACAGTCTGATGGCCTTCAGATAGAAGCTGTTTAACAGTCTGATGGCCTTCAGATAGAAGCTGTTTAACAGTCTGATGGCCTTCAGATAGAAGCTGTTTAACAGTCTGATGGCCTTCAGATAGAAGCTGTTTAACAGTCTGATGGCCTTCAGATAGAAGCTGTTTAACAGTCTGATGGCCTTCAGATAGAAGCTGTTTAACAGTCTGATGGCCTTCAGATAGAAGCTGTTTAACAGTCTGATGGCCTTCAGATAGAAGCTGTTTAACAGTCTGATGGCCTTCAGATAGAAGCTGTTTAACAGTCTGATGGCCTTCAGATAGAAGCTGTTTAACAGTCTGATGGCCTTCAGATAGAAGCTGTTTTAACAGTCTCTTTGATGCATCTGTACTGACCTTGTCTTCTGGATGATAGCGGGGTGAACAGGTAGTGGCTCGGGTGGTTGTTGTCCTTGATGATCTTTTTGGCCTTCATGTGACATCGGGTGCTATAGGTGTCCTGGAGGGCAGGTAGTTTGCCCCCGGTGATGCGTTGTGCAGACCGCACTACCCTTTGAAGAGACTTGAGGTTGTGGGCGGAGCAATTGCTGTACCAGGCGGTGATACAGCCCGACAGGATGATCTCGATTGTGCATTTGTAAAAGTTTCTGAGTGTTTTAGGTGACAAGCCAAATTTCTTCAGCCTCCTGAGGTTGAAGAGGCGCTGTTGCGCCTTCTTTACCACGCCTGTATGTGTGGGTGGACCATTTCAGTTTGTCCGGGATGTGTGTGCCGAGGAACTTAAAAATGTCCACCTTCTCCACTACTGTCCTGTCGATGTGGAATGGGGGATGCTCCCTCTGCTGTTTCCTGAAGTCCACGATCATCTCCTTTGTTTTGTTGATGTTGAGTGAGAGGTTGTTTTCCTGACACCACACTCTGAGGGCTTTCACCTCCTCCCTGTAGGCCGTCTCGTCGTTGTTGGTAATCAAACCTACCACTGTAGTGTCGTCTGCAAACTTGATGGTTGAGTTTGAGGCTCAGCGGGGTGGAGATGTTGTTACCTACCCTCAACACCTGGGGGCGGCCTGACAGAAAGTCCAGGACTCAGTTGCACAGGGCGTGGTGGAGACCCAGGCCCTCCAAACTCCAGTTTGGAGGGTTCTCTGGTGTTAAATGCTAAGCTGTAGGCAATGAACAGCATTCTTACATAGGTATTCCTCTTGTTTCGAGCGGGATAGGGCAGTGTGCAGTGTGATGGCAATTGTGTTGTCTGTGGACCTATTGGGGCAGTAAGCAAATTGAGAAGGTTCTGGGGTGTCAGTTAAAGTAGAGGTGATATGATCCTTGACTAGTCTCTCAAAGCACTTCATGATGACAGAAATGTGCGATAGTTATTTAGTTCAGTTGCGCCAAATACAACAGGTGTAGACCCTACTGTGAAATGCTTACTTTCAGGCTCTAACCAATAGTGCAAAAAAGGTGTTAGCTGAACAATAGGTAACTAAAGAAATAAAACAACAGTAAAACGACAGGCTATATACAGTAGCGAAAGACAATAAAAGTAGTGAGGCTACATACAGACACCGGTTAGTCAGGCTGATTGAGGTAGTATATACATGTAGATATGGTTAAAGTGACTATGCATATATGATGAACAGAGAGTAGCAGTACCGTAAAAGAGGGGGTGGCGGGTGGCGGGACACAATGCAGATAGCCCGGAATTGGAACACAGACTGCAAGCCAGGCCTAGTCACCCAACATCGGTGTCCAACTTCACTAATGCTCTTGTTCCCGCAGCAATGTTCCAACATTTAGTGGAAAACCTTCCCAGAAGAGTGGAGGCTGTTATAGCATCAAAGGGGGGACCAACTCCATATTAATGCCCATGATTTTGAAATGAGATATTCAACATACACTAAGTGACTTTTGGTACACTTAGTGTATGTAGACGTTAGCTAAAATGATGACAGCAATGTAGGCTGTGTAGGGTTAAGGTATGAAGGTTTGGCTTGGAGATTTTTCTTTCATCTGGCCACAGACTGCCGCTGTGTTTTGCACTGAAGTCCACAAGGGAAGGGAAAAGTTGAGAGAAGGAAAGTGCGTAGATGCAAGAAGGAATTGTACAACGAGTAAAGTGATGACGCTGTATGTGTTTGTGATCAGGGGTGGCAGTGTAGCCTCGTGGTTAGAGTGTTGGACTAGTAACCGGAAGGTTGCGAGTTCAAACCCCCGAGCTGACAAGGTACAAATCTGTCGTTCTGCCCCTGAACAGGCAGTTAACCCACTGTTCGCAGGCCGTCATTGAAAATAAGAATATGTTCTTAACTGACTTGCCTGGTTAAATAAAGAAAAAATAAAAATAAAAGTGAACTGTGTTTTCAGGTAATCAGGGATTTATTCATTCTGGCGATTTCTGTTGCTAAACGTTTCTTAAATTGAAACAAACGGAATGAAACGGTATGGGCCTACCTGAATTTGACCAGCATAAACTCTTGTTTTAGTTGCAAAACAGAACTGTTTGGACTAATGATTACACCCGAGATCAGCTAGTTGCAAGGCAAGAGTTTGTTAGGCTGTGTAGAATGTGTCCCTGTCTGTCACCTTGATGACTCCAACCTGTGCACCTACGTTATAAATGTTCATTCATAGGTTCAGTGGTGGGAAAAGTGCTAAATTGAGTAAAACTAAACTACCTTAATAGAAAATGACTCAAGTTAAAGTCACCCAGTAAAATACTACTTGAGTAAAAGTCTAAAGTATTTGGTTTTAAAAATACTTAAGTATCAAAAGTAAATGGAATTTCTAAAATGTACTTAAGTATCAAAAGTAACATAATAAATAATTTCAAGTTCCTCATTTGAAGCAAACCAGACGGCACAATTTTAACTTTTTTTTAACGAATAGCCAGGGGCACACTCCAACACTCCAACACTCAGATGTAATTTACAAACATAGCCTTTCTGTTTAGTGAGTCTGCCAGATCAGAGGCAGTAGGGTTGACTAGGGATGTTCTCTTGATATGTGTGAATTGGACCATATTCCTGTCAAAATGTAACGAGCACTTATCAATGTTATATTGAACTGGGTGAATGGAATATGAATGAGTCATCCAATATGCTGTAACATAAATAAGGCCATGCTCATAAAAAAAATCGTCCTCCCTAAAATTAAATAGCACACACACACACACACACACACACACACACACACACACACACACTCTTACAAACACAAATGCGCACTTTGATCAATTTCTACAGAATGCCCCATAAACAAGTCAATATATTAGTTAACAATTATAAAATAATAGCTGCTTCCTTGTGGCCAGGTGTGTAAAGGTGCTCCTCTCTCTCCATCTGAGCAGAACCTACGGTATCTACCTGTGATTCACTCTACAACAGTGAAACAAACATTAGGCAGCAGGTAACATAGATGGTTGTTCGGTTTCCCATTAATAACTAAAGGGGTAAAAAGTTCAGTCAAAATCTTAAGATTTACATTAGTAAGTCTCAACACTGCTTGATATTATAGATCCACACAAGTACTTTTTTGACAGGAAAAGGGTCAAGAGTATCCAGGAAAAAGGCAATGTTGCACTTTGCTATATTGTAGGAGCACTGCAGAAAGCCCAGCATGAAGTTCACAGCAGAATATGATTACTGTAATTACCTAGTTTCATTCTAGGTTCCTTCCTTAAACTGTAGGGTTCCTTCTTTGTTCCTAGCCACCGTGGTTCTGCCTCTGCCTTCTTAGCTTGCTCTTTGAGAGTTTAAGCTGGGTAACTGTAAAACACTGTAAAACTAATTTGTGACAACTGCTGAAGTAAAAAAGGCTTTATAAAATACATTTGACTGAATTGAAAATATTTGACATAAAGATGCGTCCCCCCCCAAAAAAGAATATGGGTTTTTCATCCTGTAATAAACAACTGACCTAACACCCCTCTTCTGTCAGAGCAAACAATAAGTTAATATTCTATAGCTACATGCTGCACTACAGACACCAAAATATGACTATTGATCTCTTCTTTTTACCTGTGTTTTTAATATATTGTATGACATTACATTTTATGTATATTTCTACATACAGTACCAGTCAAAGGTTTGGACACACCTACCCATTAAAGGGTTTTATTTATTTTTACTATTTTCTACATTGTAGAATAGGAGTGTGCAAAGCTGTCGTCAAGGCGAAGGGTGGCTACATTCAAGAATCTCACATATAAAATATATTTCGATTTGTTTAACACTTTCTTTCATTACTAAATAATTCCATATTTGTTGTTTCATAGTTTTGGTGTCTTCACTATTATTCTACAATGTAGAAAATAGTAAAAATAAAGAAAAATCCTGGAATTCCAAATAAACTACTGAAAAAGTTGCTTCCTGTGCTTGGCTCTCCAATGTTGATCATAATAAATGTCTCTCTATCCACCGGATGTGTACCAAACTCACTAAAAGTGGTAGTAATAAAGCCTCTCTTGAAAAAGCCAAACCTTGACCCAGAAAATATAAAAAACTATCGGCCTATATCGAATCTTCCATTGCTCCCAAAAATGTTAGAAAACTCTGTTGCGCAGCAACTCACTGCCTTCCTGAAGACAAACAATGTATAATGCTTCAGTCTGGTTTTAGACCCCATCATAGCACTGAAACTGCACTTGTGAAGGTGGCTTATTACCTTTTAATGCCGTCAGACCGAGGCTCTGCATCTGTCCTCGTGCTCCTAGACCTTAGTGCTGCTTTTGATACCATCGATCACCACATTATTTTGGAGAGTTTGGAAACCCAAATTGGTCTACACGGACAAGTTCTGGCCTGGTTCAGATCTTATCTGTCGGAAAGATATCAGTTTGACTCTGTGAATGGTTTGTCCTCTGACAAATCAACTGTCAATTTCAGTGTTCCTCAAGGCTCCGTTTTAGGACCACTATTGTTTTCACTGTATATTTTACCCCTTGGGGATGTCATTCGAAAACATAATGTTAACTTTCACTGCTATGTGGATGACACACAGCTTCACATTTCAATGAAACATGGTGATGCCCCAAAATTGCCCTCGCTAGAAGCCTGTGTTTCAGACATAAGGAAGTGGATGGCTGCAAACTTTCTACTTTTAAACTCGGACAAAACAGAGATGCTTGTTCTAGGTCCCAAGAAACAAAGAGATCTTCTGTTGAATCTGACAATTAATCTTGATGGTTGAACAGTCGTCTCAAATAAAACTGTGAAGGACATCAGCGTTACTCTGGACCCTGATCGCTCTTTTGATGAACGTATACTGTTTCAAGGACAGCTTTTTTCCATCTACGTAACATTGCAAAAATCATAAACTTTCTGTCCAAAAATGATGCAGAATAATTAATCCATGCTTTTGTTACTTCTAGGTTAGACCACTGCAATGCTCTACTTTCCGGCTACCCGGATAAAGCACTTCAGTTAGTGCTAAATACGGCTTCTAGAACCAATTTTTTTAAATCATATTATCCCAGTGCTAGCCTCCTTACACTGGCTTCCTGTTAAGGCAAGGGCTGATTTCAAGGTTTTCCTGCTAACCTACAAAGCATTACATGGGCTTGCTCCTACCTATCTTTCCGATTTGGTCCTGCCGTACATACTTACACGTACGCTACGGACACAAATGCAGGCCTCCTATTTGTTCCTAGAATTTCTAAGCAAGCAGCTGGAGGCAGGGCTTTCTCCAATAGAGCTCCATTTTTACGGAATGGTCTGCCTACCCATGTGAGAGACGCAGACTCGGTCTCAACCCTTAAGTCTTTATTGAGACTCATCTCTTCAGTAGGTCCTATGATTGAGTGTAGTCTGGCCCAGGAGTGTGAAGGTGAACGGAAAGGCTCTCGAGCAACGAACCGCCCTTCCTGTCTCTGCCTCGCCGGTTCCCCTCTCTCCACTGGGATTCTCTGCCACTGGCTTAATGGTGCTCTTCCATGCCGTCCCTAGGAGGAGTGCGTCACTTGAGTGTGTTGAGTCACTGACTTGATCATCCTGTCTGCGTTGGCGCCCCCCCTTGGGTTGTGCCGTGGCGGAGATCTTTGTGGGCTATATCCCTCTAGTGGTGTGGGGGCTGTGCTTTGGCAAAGTGGGTGGGGTTATATCTTGCCTGTTTGGCCCTGTCCGGGGGTATCATCGGATGGGGCCACAGTGTCTCCTGACCCCTCCTGTCTCAGCCTCCAGTATTTATGCTGCAGTAGTTTGTGTCGAGGGGCTAGGGTCAGTCTGTTATATCTGGAGTACTTCTCCTGTCTTATCCGGTGTCCTGTGTGAATTTAAGTATGCTGTCTCTAATTCTCTCTTTCTCTCATTCTCTGTCTCAGAGGACCTGAGCCCGAGGACCATGCCTCAGGACTACCTGGCATGATGACTCCTTCTGTCCCCAGTCCACCTGGCCGTGCTGCTGCTCCAGTTTCAACTGTTCTGCCTGCGGCTATGGAACCCTGACATGTTCCCCGGACGTGCTACCTGTTTTGACCTCTTCTCCCTGTTTCCCTCTCTCCCTCTCTCTCTTTCTCTCAATTCAATTCAATTCAAGGGCTTTATTGGCATGGGAAACATGTGTTAACATTGCCAAAGCAAGTGAGGTAAGGTGAGGTGAGGTCTCTCTCTCTCTCTCCGAGGAGACTATCACCATGGCGATTATGACCATTCTTCTGCTTCTCAGCGCTGACTTGGCTTTGGGCAATGCAAGTAAGAGACACACACACACACACCCTTTACATTATTAATTCTGTATTTTTTATGTTGTAGCAAAATTGTGTGTGTATATTTGACACCGTTCCACCTATTCCACTCCAGTCATTACAACAAGCCCGTCCTCCCCAATTAAGGTGCCACCAACCTCCTGTGGTGTGTGTGTGTGTGTGTGTGTGTGTGTGTGTGTGTGTGTGTGTGTGTGTGTGTGTGTGTGTGTGTGTGTGTGTCGTATTTAAAATAACACCACTGTTGATGTTTCAGAGGCCAATGATGTGGATCAACTCCTTGCTTTTGGTATGTTTTATACGGCCCCCTGCAGTAAAACATCAGAATTTATGTCTCCACTCAAATAGCTAATATTCCACCATCATCATTGACTTGTCTCTGTTGTCTATATTTTTGTAGAGGACAAAGGAGAGGAGGCAAACTGTGTTGAACAAAAACCATCTCCCATTTTAAACCCCTGGTGGTAACAGATGCAACATAATATGGGGTGTGTATCACTTTGACTTACAGAGGCTAAGGGGGTGGCGGAGCTGCATGAGTTGCAGCAGGTGCAGGAGGAGGAGCAGGAGGTGCAGGAGGAGGAGCAGCAGGTGCAGGAGGAGGAGCAGGAGGTGCAGGAGGAGGAGCAGCAGGTGCAGGAGGAGGAGCAGCAGGTGAAGGAGGAGGTGCAGGAGGAGGAGCAGGAGGTGCAGGAGGAGGAGCAGGAGGTGCAGGAGGAGGAGCAGCAGGTGCAGGAGGAGGAGCAGCAGGTGCAGGAGGAGGTGCAGGAGGAGGAGCAGGAGGTGCAAGAAGAGGAGCAGGAGGTGCAAGAGGAGGTGTTGAGAGAGAGCAGGAGCTTGTGTCCCTCAGGCTGGACCAAATACGGATCCCGCTGTTTGATGTTTGTTCATGGCCCCAGCACATGGATTGAGGCAGAGGTACAGTGAACACATATCTGTATCAGCAAACGTTAGACGGCATTGTTTTTTTTTTATAACAATTACAACTTGTAAGTAGAATACAATACAAGCACAATTACTCTGTATTCTATCCCCTCTAGCGGTACTGTGTGCACTGCGGAGCGAACCTGGCGTCAGTTCACAACTCCCAGGAGTATCATTTTCTGCAGGAGCTGGTTAGGAGCCATACCAATGGGTTCCCAGGCACCTGGATCGGAGGCTCTGATGCCGTCTATGTAAACTCTTCTTTAATATCTTTACATTTTGCTTAATGTTTTATTTATGCTGAACAAAAATATAAATGCAACAATTTCCAAGATTTTACTGTTACTGTTCATATAATGAAATCAGTCAATTGAAATAAATTATTTAGGCCCTAATCTGTTGGTCACAGATACTTTAAAAAAAAGTGGGACGTGGATCAGAAAACCAGCCAGTATCTGGTGTGACCACCATTTGCCTCCTGCAGCGCGACACATCTCCTTCATATGGAGTTGACCAGGCTGTTGATTGTGGCCTGTGGAATGTTGTCCCACTCTTCTTCAATGGCTGTGCGTACGCGTCGATCCAGTACATGCCAAACATGCTCAATGGTATGCAGGCCATTTTCAGCCTTCCAGGATTTGTGAACAGATCCTTGCGACATGGGGCTGTGCATTATTATGCTGAAACATGAGGTGATGGCGACAGAAGAATGCCACTACAATGGGCCTCAGGATCTCATCATTGGTAAAATACAATTCTGTTTGTTGTCCGTAGTTTATTGCCTGCCCACACAATAATCACACCGCCACCATGGGGCGGCTACAATATGCTGCCCAAACATTTTAAAATGTTACCAAGGTGACATCGTCCACTGAACTCCCTTTCACCCTCAAAAGAGTCAGAGTTAATCTTACCAAAAACTATAAACCTGTAGCTTATTTTCAGTTTTTTTGTAAAATATTTATGAAATGTACACAAAACGCATTAGCTAGCTAGTGTCTTGTGAACTAAACTCAAATCAATCCATATGAAACGAAAGGCAGAGATGCTAACAACACCAGTTCACACACTCAATGCTGAATACGCTCTACAGCTAGCTAGCTAGTTAGCTAGTGTAGTGAAGTTCTAGCTATTGGACTAATTACTTCTCATGATGTCTGTTCTGCCATGGTCAGTGTGCCGAGTGCTACAAAACAGCTGACTGCTCTCTGCTGCGTTATCGCGTTGGCCAAATGTGACAAAGTAGCAAGGCACAGTGCCAGCGGTCAGAGTCAGATACATGTTGATTTTTTAGAACAGTCCATGGGTTGCAACCAAAATTATTTTCCAATCGTTTAGTTCTGAACAGAACCATACTTTTTTCCATTCTGTTCCACTGTTTCGACCAGCAAAATAAAGTTCACAATCAGTTTGAACCTAAAACATTTATAGGTTTACAGCTCACCTTTTGTTCCTTTTTAAACCTCCAAAATATACAATATAAAACAATGTCCATACAAACTATCCAAAACCAAATGTTAATTAAACTAAATCAGCCTGCTTTTCTGTTTTAATCAGGTTAGTAATTAGTTCACACAGGCTTAGAAGAATCCTGTGATGGCGGGACATTTCCTGGCAACAGTAGTCCTTGCAGTGCTTCTGTCATTAAGTCTTGGAGTCCCAGACACTTCTCAGCTGCAGATATAATGATGCCCAGCTTCTTGGACTTCATGGACACTTGAGAAGTACAATTATTAACTGTGGATATAAATGCTACAAAATCCACCTTCACAATAAGTGTATCCAGATTGATTGATGTTTAACTTTTGCAACTGTTTGTGGTGCATCCACCACCATGTCTTCTTCAGAACTGTTGCCTCTCACCCCTTTAACTCTCTTCACTGCCTCCACATAGGAGATTTGCTGTACAGTGTTGGGGAATAATCAGAATTGGTTGGTAACATAGGTAAGATGTTTTATATTCATCATATGTTTGTAAGTTACTTCTCATCAGAATGTTATTTTTGTATAATACTGTGGCGGGGTTGCAGTTATCTGTTCTATGTCAAGACTAAGTTGCATGGGCCGCAGAGAGGGGAGAGGTCAAGGTGTCATCATGTGTAAACATATCTTTTGCTCCACTGTGTCTGTGTGCCAGTCACTCCCTATTTTTCCCATCGGGGAGAGGAGGATGGCAGTGTCTGGAATCATTCTATGCTCTCCGTGAGCTTGTCCAGGATTGGTTGTATTTAGAATTGGTTGTATCTAAATGGCAATTTGATATATGCCTGTTGATATGGAGGGTTGGTTTATGGTTCTGGGTTTGAGTAAGGAGACAAAGCTGAACGATTTATTATGTCTATGCTGTCTGACTATGTGTGTTCTTTGCTATTAAAGGATCTCAGTTGCAATGTAGTGGGGCTCTCAGAGAATTCATGGATAGACACTGAATTGATTTCTCTGAGAGTCACAGGGTTGTGATAGAGCTCATATAAGTAAAGATGGACTTTGATAACTAACTCTGACTTGTGTGTGGTTTGCGCTCATGATTTGGTAAATAGAGGAAATTTCCACGACAACAGACCTGATACTACACATCAACCTCTTTCAACCTGATGAGGCACTCAGGGAATTTGGAAATATGATCCCCAACACAGTTACAACATTTTACATATTCAATGACATATTCCTTCTGTCTGCAAACACTTAACACGGCCAAACTTTTTATCCCAACTTTACATAGGGTGGTAAATACTCATCAAACATCAATAATACAGATAACTTAGATCATTTCTTCCATTGTCCATACGGATCAAGCGACGTGCATTAACTACTCCTGGAATTTCTGGGCTAAGATATTGATTATCAATGTCCGATAGGACGCCAGATACTGGTCTGATACTCCTTCCATTTCAATATTATCGCTTGCACAGTGCTCCTTGGGATGTTTAAAGCTTGTGAAATCTTTTTGTATATTAGTCATTTAGGTCAACATTGGATCATTCAGAGATCCTCACTGATCTTCTGGAGAGAGTTTGCTGCACTGAAAGTAAAGGGGCTGAATAATTTTGCACGCCCAATTTTTCAGTTTTTGATTTGTTAAAAAAGTTTGAAATATCCAATAAATGTCGTTCCACTTCATGATTGTGTCCCACTTGTTGTTGATTCTTCACAAAAAAATACAGTTTTATATCTTTATGTTTGAAGCCTGAAATGTGGCAAAAGGTCGCAAAGTTCAAGAGGGCCGAATACTTTCGCAAGGCACTGTACATGTACACCAACTGGCAAAGACACTGGAATGAGTTTCTGAGTAACAGAGGGCTTTGCATAGGCGCTTTGTTTAGATTTTTATGGGACTGAAAAAAAATGCCTGAAACATAAAATAACATTAACTGGTTCTTAAGATTTTAAAATAAGGGTTCTGTTCCAGAACAGTATAGATCACTTTTGTTTTTGGTTCAGGTTCTGTTCCTCAAATCATTTCAATATTTTTGGTCCCTGAACTGGGTCCAACCCATAGAACTGTCCCATAACTTTGGCCATAAAACTTCATCAGCAAACTGGTAAACTAGCTACCATACGTCTATTCAAACCAGCTTGTACAAGGCTGCTAGCTGGAGCATGGTTTGCCGTAGTAGACAATGCATCACAGCTTCCAAGACCAGAGTGATTTTCAGTATTAGGAACTAGTGTGAAGCAGATGAGAAAAAGAAAAAACACACACAAAAAACGAGTTACACTTCCTACAAGTGCACCTACTGCACCTGTACATAGCACATCTGTAAACAGCCCATCTATCTACCTCATCCCCATACTGTATTTATTTATTTATCTTGCTCATTTGCACCCCAGTATCTCTACTTGCACATTCATCTTCTGCACATCTACCATTCCAGTGTTTAATTGCCATATTGTAATTACTTCGCCACCATGGCCTATTTACTGCCTTAACTCCCTTATCTTACCTCATTTGAACTCACTGTATGTAGACTTTTTTGTTTTCTTTTTTTCTACTGTAATATTGACTGTATGTGTTTATTCCATGTGAATCTGAGTTGTTGTATGTGTCGAACTGCATGCTTTATCTTGGCCAGGTCGCAGTTGCAAATGAGAACTTGTTCTCAACTAGCCTACTTGGTTAAATAAAGGTCAAATAATTATTTATTTTTTATTTAAAAAAATGTCAAACAAGACAGATCGGTTGAGGGACGAGTGTCACCTAGGAGTGACATGACCACACCGGCCACGTTGAGTGTCCGTGCATTGCCAAATAAATGTACATTTAAATTCAATGATTTTATCCAAATTGCTCGCATGCGGCTGCGTAGCCAGGCACTAAAATTAGAACTTGGTCCTTTTTCTTGACACCTGTTGCACTGCAAGTTCGCTGCAAGTACGCTGAAGTCCACAATCCAGTTAAAGTTGGTTGCCAACTGACATATAAAGTCCACAGAAGAACACAGAAGAAGGATAATTTAGAAACTAACTAGGTTCCTCCTTTTATCTGTGGATGAATTGTTGGAGTAGAGAACACAAGATTTTGTGTGACTCAATATGGGTCAGAATTCTTTAAAAATTCAGAAAAAATTACCTTGTGCATTTCAAAATAACAACCCAATGTTAGATAGCAGCAGCAGGCTAGCTAGCTAAATGTCAATGAATGTTTCATGTGTTTTGACCTGTCCCCAAATTAATATAGTTTGTTCAGATTTCGTTTTGATATTTCAACCTGTATGTCCTGATCATGTCTGGTGTCGATGGACAAAATCAATGTGTGTGCCCAGTCTAGACAATTGGATAAAAGAGTGAAAGGCAATGTTTTCAGTAAAGATGCCTTTAAAATAAAACGTAAATCATAAAACTGTTAAAGAATGTGTCATGCAGAATGTGTCACGACTCCCGCCGAAGTTGGCTCCACTGCCTGTTCGGGCGGTGCTCGGCGGTGTTCGTCACCGGCCTACTAGCCGCCACTGATCCATTTTTCCTTTTCTGTTAGTTTAGTCTTATTAGTTGCACCTGTTCCTATTTGTGTGTTCCTGATTTCCTAGCCTATTTAAGCTGGTGAGGCCCGCTCTAGTTTGTGCAGGATTATTTTGTGTTCACGTTTAGTGTTGGCTGTGGTTTTGTGCTTTGGACTGTTTTACCCTGTGTTTTGGGTTGGTCAGTGTGTTCAGCCCTGTGTTTTGGGTTGGTCAGTGTTTTCAGCCCTGTGTTTTGGGTTGGTCAGTGTGTTCAGCCCTGTGTTTTGGGTTGGTCAGTGTGTTCAGCCCTGTGTTTTGGGTTGGTCAGTGTGTTCAGCCCTGTGTTTTGGGTTGGTCAGTGTGTTCAGCCCTGTGTCTTGGGTTGGTCAGTGTGTTCAGCCCTGTGTTTTGGGTTGGTCAGTGTGTTCAGCCCTGTGTTTTGGGTTGGTCAGTGTGTTCAGCCCTGTGTCTTGGGTTGGTCAGTGTGTTCAGCCCTGTGTTTTGGGTTGGTCAGTGTGTTCAGCCCTGTGTTTTGGGTTGGTCAGTGTGTTCAGCCCTGTGTTTTGGGTTGGTCAGTGTGTTCATCCCTGTGTTTTGGGTTGGTCAGTGTGTTCAGCCCTGTGTTTTGGGTTGGTCAGTGTGTTCAGCCCTGTGTTTTGGGTTGGTCAGTGTGTTCAGCCCTGTGTTTTGGGTTGGTCAGTGTGTTCAGCCCTGTGTTTTGGGTTGGTCAGTGTGTTCAGCCCTGTGTTTTGGGTTGGTCAGTGTGTTCAGCCCTGTGTTTTGGGTTGGTCAGTGTGTTTAGCCCTGTGTTTTGGGTTGGTCAGTGTGTTCAGCCCTGTGTTTTGGGTTGGTCAGTGTTCTCCGCCCCTGTGTTTGGGCATGACCGCTTGTGCCGGAATAAATAGCCTATTTTTCTTGAACCCTCTGCTCTCTGCACATGACTCCTACCTTCCACTCCTATTCACCCGTGACAGAATGTGCATGTTTGTTGCTTTTATTATTACATTTTATTGGCAGTATTGTAAGAGATAGTACTGCTCACTAACAGTTAGTGGAAAAAAAAAAAATATATATATACAGTTGAAGTGTACATACACCTTACCCAAATACATTTAAACTCAGTGTTAATCCTAGTAAAAATTCCCTGTTTTAGCTCAGTTAGGATCACCACTTTAATTGAAGAATGTGAAATGTCAGACTAAGAGTAGAGAGAATGATTTATTTCAGCTTTTATTTCTTTCCTCACATTCCCAGTGGGTCAGAAGTTTACATACACTCAATTAGTATTTGGTAGCATTGCCTATAAATTGTTTAACTTGGGTCAAACGTTTTGGGTAGCCTTCCACAAGCTTCCCACAATAATTTGGGTGAATTTTGGCCCATTCCTCCTGACGGAGCTGGTGTAACTGTGTCAGTTTGTAGGCCTCCTTGCTCGCACATACTTTTTCAGTTCTGCCCACAAATTGTCTATACGATTGAGGTCAGGGCTTTGTGATGGCCACTCTAATACCTTGACTTTGTTGTCCTTAAGCCATTTTGCCACAACTTTGGAAGTATGCTTGGGGTCATTGTCCATTTGGAAGACCCATTTGCAACTTTTTTTTGCTGACTTTTTTATGGCAGTTTTGGAGCAGTGGCTTCTTCCTTGCTGTGCGGCCTTTCAGGTTATGTCGATATAGGACTCGTTTTACTGTGGATATCGATACTTTTGTACCTGTTTCCTCCAGCATCTTCACAAGGTCCTTTGCTGTTATTCTGGGATTGATTTGCACTTTTCGCACCAAAGTACGTTCATCTCTAGGAGACAGAACACGTCTCCTCTCTGAGCGGTATGATGGCTGCGTGGTCCCATGGTGTTTATACTTGCATACTATATTTTGTACAGATGAACGTGGTACCTTCAGGCGTTTAAAAATTACTCCCAAGGATGAACGAGACTTGTGGAGCAGTCAATTTAAATAAATTCATTAGGCCCTAATACAGATATGTGTTTGTTGGTCATAGATGCCTAAAAAATGTAAAGGAGGGGATCACAAAACCAGTCAGTATCTGGTGTGACCACTATTTGCATCTCCTTCGCATGGAGTTGATTAAGATGTTTATTGTGGCCTGTGGAATGTTGTCCTGCTCCTCTTCAATGGTTGTGCAAAGTGGCTGGATATTGGCAGGAACTGGAACACGCTTTGGTAAACATTGATCGTGAGCATTCCAAAGAAGCTCAATGCGTGACATGTCTGGTGAGTACGCAGGCCACGGAAGAACTATGACATTTTCAGCCTACAGGAATTGTGTACAGATCCTTGCGACAAGGGGCTGTGCATTGTCATGCTGAAAAAGTAGATGACGGCGGTGGATGATTGGCACAACATTGGGCCTCAGAATCTCGTCACAGTATCTCTGTGCATTAAAATTGCCATTGATGAAATGAAATTGTGTTCATTGTGTGTAGCTTATGCCTGCCCATACCATAACCATTATCCACCATGTTCACAACGTTAACATCAGCAAACCGCCTGCCCACACGATGCCATTTATGCTGACTGCCATCTGCCCAGTACAGTTGATCCAGTACGGATTCATCCTTGAAGAGCACACTTCTCCAGCGGTCCAGTGGCCATCAAAGGTCAGCATTTTCCCACTGAAGTTGGTTATGATGTCGATCTGCGATCAGGTCAAGACCCTGGTGAGGACAACAAACATGCAGAGATGAGCTTCCCCAGGACGGTTTCTGACAGTCTGTGCAGAAAATATTTGGTACTGCGAACCCACAGTTTCATCAGCTGTCCGGGTGGCTGGTCTCAGACGACGAAAAAGCCTGATGTTGAGGTCCTGGGCTGGCAGGATTACACATGGTCTTTTGTGAGGCCGGTTGGACGTACTGCCATATTCTCTATAACGACTGCGGCTTATGGTAGAAAAATGTACATTTAATTCTCTGGCAACAGCTCTGGTGGACATTCCTGCAGTCAGCATGTCAATTGAACGCTCCCTCAACTTGAGACATCTGTGGCATTGTGTTGTGACAAAACTGCACATTTTAGAGTGGCCTTTTATTGTCCCTAGCACAAGGTGCACCTGTGGAATGATCCTGATGTTCACGTTCTGAATATGCCACACCTGTCAGGTGGATGGATTATCTTGGTAAATGAGATATGCTCACTAACAGGGATGTAAACCAATTTATGAAAGACATTTGAGAGAAATATGCTTTATGTCCATATGGAACATTTCTGGGATCTTTTATTTAAGCTCATGAAATATGGGACAAACACTTGTTGCGTTTATATTTTTGTTCAGTCTATGTCCCCATCAGTCGAACAATATCTGGGAATAAGACACAGTCAGGACCACAGAGTCTGCAGTGACTGAACCACAAGTGAGTGATGTCTTGACGTTTGATGAATTTCATGTTTATATGTTGTGACAAGTTGTGAATCGCCAGTGTCAAGCAAATCAAGGCTCCACACTGCCTCAAAGAGCCAGGCCTCTATTTCAACCATCAAGACCCTCTGTGTTGATAGTCTGGACAGCCTGCTTAGTGGTTGCTTAGAGGTCTGTTATCACAGGGAAAGTATTTGAGTTTCAAAATTGGGGTGTTTAAGGTACCGTGTACTACACTGTCTGTTTGAGTTATAGAGAAGGATGTTGAAGTTGCAGTTATGTCGTGAGGAGAACACACTGGAGTAATTTATCCTTTGGTTGGAGTGGGCAATGTATACTGTAGGTGGAGCTATTTAACAAATCATAACACCACTTGTGGAATCTCAGGGGTTGACCCTGGCAGCCACTCTCACGCTCACGCTCACTCTCTCTCTCACTCTCTCTCTCACTCTCACTCTCACTCTCACTCTCACTCTCACTCTCACTCTCACTCTCACTCTCACTCTGTGCGCATGCGTGTGTCTGTGGGAGAAGAGGTATGCTTGTGTGTACAGCTCTTGTTCTTAGTAAATAACATTGCCCCTGAAAAAATCTCTACAATGGTTTGTGTACATTCTGACTGTCTTGGAAGAATAGAAATTAAAAATTTAAATCACATTGTTCACATTGTGTGTTTGTTTGTGCGAGCGTGCGTGCGTGCGTGTACGTGTACATGTGTGTGTGTGCCCGCAAGTACACGTGTGCATGCGTGTGTGCATTAGTGCACACATGCTTGAGTTGTATCATATAAAATTGTGACATCTTAGGATATTAGTGTGAGAGATCATATACAACTAGCTCTCACAGTCGCACTGCAGATTTAGACGTTCATCCACATTCCTCCAAACGTCTAATTTCGAAGATGCTCCAAGTTGCTCTTAGTTTTAGAAAGGCATTCTTTCATCCACTTTTTTTTCAGGGTGGGAAGGGGGTGCCAGGAGGGTGCTGTGGGATTATTTAAGATAGTCTTTGAAGCTTCATGGGGAAGCTGGTTCCAACATTGGGTTGCCAGGACAGAGAAGACCTTGTACTGGGCTTTAGTAGGAGCCGTAGGGGTGGGAGGACCAAGAGACAGAATGGAATGCTCGGTCTGGGGTGTAAAGTTTGAGCATAACCTGAATGTAGGGATGCATAGTTCCTCTTGCTGCTCCGTAGGCAAGCACCATGGTCTTGTAATTGATGCGAGCTTTGACTTGAAGCCAATGGAGTGTGCGGAGGAACAGAGTGACATTGGAGAACTTGGGAAGGTTGAATACCACAAACGGGGAGCCCAGCCAACAGTGAATTGCAGTAGTCCAGACGGGAGATGACAAGTGCCTGGATTTGGACCTGCACACTTCCTGTGTAAGGTAGGGTCGCACTCTACGGATGTTGTAGAGCAGGAACCTGCAGGAGTTAGTCACTGCTTTGATGTTTGCAGAGAACGACAGGGTGTTGTCCAGGCATGCAGAGATGCATGTCGCCACCTGGGTGTCAGAAGGGGAGAGACCATTTGAGGATATGACTTAGCCGAGTGACTTGGTGTAAAGAGAGAAGAGGGCCTAGAACCGAGCCCTGGGGGACACCGATCGTGAGAGTACGTGGTGCAGGCACAGGTCCTCTCCACATGACCTGGTAGGAGCGGCCTGCCAGAGGATGCAATCCAAGAGTGTGTAAAGCCTGAGATGCCTAGCCCTGAGGGTGGAGAGGAGGCTCTGATGGTTTACGGTGTCGAAGGCAGCGGATAGATCTAGGAGGATGAAGACAGAGGAGAGAGATTTAGCTTTGGCAGCCTGCATGACACAGAGAGGATCAGTCTCGGTTGACTGATCCGTCTTGAAGCCTGACTGGTTAGGTTCAAGAAGATCATTCAGAGAGAGATAGCGAGAGAGTTTGTCAGAGACAGCATGCTCAAGTGTTTTGGTAAGAAAAAATGAAGGGACACCATTCTGTAGTTTTTGACATTAGAGGAGTTGACTGTTGGTTTCCTGAAGAGGTGAGGGACTCGGGTCCTTTTGAAGTCTGAGGGGACACAGCCAGGAGTCAGGGATGAGTTGATGGGGGAAGTAAGGAATGGGAAAAGGTCTCCAGAGATGGTCTGGAGAAGGGATGAGGGGATAGGGTTGAGCAGGTAGGTTTTCTGGTGGTCGGACCTCACTAGTCACAGGATTATGGAGAGGGGAAAAAGAGGTCAAGGCGTAGGGAAGTTCTGTGTCAGTGGGACTACTGAACTCAAAATTCTGAGTGAATGAGAACCGGATGTCGTCAACCTTTTAAAAGTGGTTAACAAAGTCGTCCGAAGAGAGGGAGGAGGGAGGGCAGGGGTGGAGGATTAAAGGCATCCGCATTTATCCCAGACGGAAGAGTTCAGAAGAGATCGTGCATATATTTGAAGACATTTTGTGGCGTTTTTTCATCTGTTTGGTAGACACATTTTCTCGAGGCATGCCAAATTCAGAAGCCAAGTTCTACACCCCTTCGCCAGTGATTGGTCAACAGCAGGGATTCTTAAATAGACTATTTGTTGTCATTTAACGAGAGATTACTTGTTTTCATACTCCACCAAACATCCTAGTTAGATGTAATATTGAGTTTTTTTCCGCGAGCGACACTGCATGCTGATGCCTTAAGGAGGGAGGAGAAGGTGGAAACGAGTTTCCTAGGGTTATAGGCAGAAGTGTGAAATGTACAATGATAGAAAGTGGCATTAGCAGTGGATGCAGAGGAAGAGAAGGTAGAGAAGAGGGAGTGGAAGGATGATAGGTCCTCCGGAAGTTTAGTTTTTCTCCATTTTTGCTCAGCTGCCCGCAGACCTGTTTTGTAAGCTCGCAATGAGTCACTCAGCCACGGAGTAGGAGGGGAGGGCCGAGCCAGCCAGGAGGAAAGGGGACAGTGCGAATCATAGGATACGGAAAGGGAGGTGAGTAGGTTTGAGGAGGCAGAATCAGGACACGGGATGGAGAACAATTCAGGGGGGTTGCAGTGAGATTGGTAGGTGAACACCCTCTAGCAAAGATGAGGTCAAGCGTATTGCCTGCCTTGTGAGTGGGAAGTGACTGGGAAAGGGTGAGATCAAAAGAGGCAAGGAGGGGAAAGAGAGAGTTATTCATTGAAGGCAGACATCGGGGTGTTGACAATAACGTTGCAAAACCCAATCCTACTTGATGTTAATAGCACTCACTGTTGCCTCCATCGGACAGTTTTGAAGGCATTTCCCAATGTCCTCGACATGGTTAGACTATAACTGGTTTGATAAAGTTGATCCCAACCTCCCCAGTAGAGCGCTAGTACAGTATCTCCCGTTAACACATTTACCTTCTCAGGGGGGAAAAAAATCACTCTAACTGGTGCCACTATAAGTAGGGATTGATTGAAACTCAATGTTAAATTCAAATTTCCCTACCATTATATCTAAGCCAATATGACAACAAAGTCAATGAAACTTTGCAAATCAACTTGATTGGAGGTAAAGAACACATACCCCCCACCTCTCCTCATGAGCCGTCCAGAACCACATACCGTATTGTTAAAGTTGTTAGTATTTAGGAAAACATTTAATTTCTTGCCCTGACGTAGCTCAATATTTAGATGTCGGGTAATAAAGAGACTACAACATTCATAAAGTGCCCATCAGACTTGCCACCTTCCGGATTGAATAAGTTTGTAGGGGCAAATGTTTTGAACAAATGTGTACGTTTTCTCTCTCACGTGACAATGGAGAACCAACGATGTGCTACCTTTTTGCAACATTTCTGACAATGCTAATATATTTTCAGCTGAATCTGAGTTTTAAAACTGGGACCAGCAACTTGTTTGCTGTGCAACAGCAGCAGCTAGCTAGTAGCAGGCTAGCAGCTACCTAGCTAACACCAGTCAGATGAGAGGCAAGCTACAAGCGAAGGAAGCTAGGTAGCTAGCTAGGTATATTTTGCTATGGAAGGTTTTCATGTGGCTGATCATCTGTGTAAACTAAATCAGAGCACAAACAAATAAGCTAGGAAACATCCTTGGCTGATATTATAGCCAGTTAGCTAGCCAACTAGCCACTGTTACAAGCAGACGAGACTGTATCATAGCTGTTTAGATTGTAGACCACACCTCAATGTTGACAATATATCCTAGCTAGCTTCATTCTTCTTTAAAAATGTGGGAAACTGCCACTCTGCTAACTTATAATACATGCAATGGGCATTGCTCCTTTAGCTACTCTGGCATGATACAGTCAAGCTGGCACGCTAGCTACGTGTGCAGACAGATTTTAGTTTTAGCACAAACAACTGTTAGCTAGCCTAAATTTCCTCCACCAAGACCAGCCTCTAACAACACAAACTCTATATGATAAAATGAATTGTCATTCAATGTTGAATCTAAACCTGGCCAATGCACATACAAGTAGTATTTATTTTTTTATCCCAGGCCCCCATCCCGCATGAGGCCTTTTACCTTTTGGTAGGTCGTCATTGTAAATAAGAATTTGTTCTTAACTGACTTGCCTATTTAAATAAAGGTTAAATAAAATGTTTTATTTCAGTGAGAGTAAACATGCTAGCTAGCAAGTTAGATATATCAATACACATGACAAATTCCCTCCCTTACCTAATGTATCATTAATTCAGTATACTCCGTCCTCTGTCAATACCATTTTCTTCATGCCATTTTAATCCAAATTTGCGCTGACTGATCAACAGTGTCAAGATATTTTTCAATGTGTTGCGACAAACCTGATCCCATTAAGCAAAATGACCTATTTTCCAGACGTTCAAGTTAGGGTAATTTCAGGTTCTGAATTAAACGTGAAAAGACATATTTTCAGGAAGTTTGAAATATGTATTTTCCGGACATTGAAAATACTTTTTTTATAGACGTTGAAATCAGGTTCATTTTCGGTTTTGAAGGAATTTTGAAAATATTTTTTCTACTTTTTTTTACTGTAATGTACTGCTGTAACCTCTGCTGTGCTTTACTGCAGTGGTTCTCAAACCTTTCTTTGGGAAACCCAGACGTTTCACAATTTTGTTGCAGCTCTGAACTACCAATTTATTTTTTACATTTTTGTCATTTTTGTGATTAATTTCAGGAAACCAGGTGTATGTCGCGCATCCCTACTTCACAGTTGAGGCATACTATGTTACCATACTGATTACTTTACATGTATTATGAATGTCTTTGCTTGGGTCAATGAGAACTAGGTGTATGGAAAGTCACTGAGTGAGAAAGGGGGAGTTTCGAAAGTTTACATTCTGTCAGTAATCTTTTAAAATTTAACTAGGTAATTCAGTCAAGAACAAATTCTTATTTACATTGACAGCCTACCCTGGCCAAACCAGACAACGCTGGGCCAATTGTGCGACGCCCTATGGGACTCCCAATCACGTTCAGTTGTGGTACAGCCTGGAATAAAACCAGGGTCTGTAGTGACACCTCCAACACTGAGATGCAGTGCCTTAGACCCCTGCGCCACTCAGGAGCCAATGTTGTTGTTAATAGAAGGGTATAAATACTTGTGCTGGGGAAAACATGACTTTGTCTTTGCAGCTGTTTGACCCACTCTGTTTATGTAGAACCTAACAACATTATCATTACATCTGTCAGATTTAGTAACAATCAGTGGTGTAAAGGACTTAAGTAAAAATACTTTAAATTACTACTTAAGTCATTTTTTACTGTTTCTACTTTTACCTTTACTTCACTACACAATGTCCTTTTTACTTCATGCATTTTCCCTAACACCTAAAAGTACTCATTACATGCTTAGCAGGACAGGAACATGGTCCAATTCACAAACTTTTAAAGAGAACGTCCCTGGTCATCCCTATTGCCTCTAATCTGGCGGACTCACTAAACACAAATGCTTTATTTGTAAATTACGTCTGCCTGTTGGAGTAAATACAAAAAAACAAGAAAATTGTGCCATCTGCTTTGCTTCGTATAAGGACTTTGAAGTTATTTAAACTTTAACGTTTGAAACTTAAGTATATATTAGCAATTATGTTAACTTTTTTACAAGTAGTATTTTACTATGTGATTTTCACTTTTACTTAAGTAATTTTCTATACTGAACAAAATATTAACACCACATGTAAAGCGTTGGTCCCATGTTTCGTGAGCTGAAATATAAAATCACAGAAATGTTCCATATGCACAAAAAGCTTATTTCTCTCAAATTGTTTGCAAGATATTCCATCCTCCTGACAGGTGTGGCATATCAAGAAGCTGATTAAACATCATGACCATTACACAGGTGCACCTTCTATACAATAAAAATATAGTTTTAAATGTGCAGTTTTGTCACACAAGACAATGCCACAGATGTCTCTAGTTTTGAAGGAGCGTACATTTGGCATGCTGACTGCAGGAATGTCCACCATAAACTGCATCCAACGTCGTTTTAGAGAAATTGGCAGTACGTCCAACCGGCCTCACAACCGCAGACCATGTGTAACCACGCCAGCCCACAACATCCACATCCGGCTTCCTCACCTGTGTCATCGTCTGAGGGAGGGGAGAGGGGTGCTGAGGATTATTTCTGTCTGTAATAAGACTATATCTTATTGTGCCTGGTTCCCCATGGCTGAATCTCTGCCCAGTCTTGTTAATCCATAGATTAGGGCATAATTCATTTATTTCAATTGACTGATTTCCTTAAATGAACTGTAACTCAGTAAAATCTTTTAAATTGTTGCATGTTGCGTTTATATTTTAGTTCAGTATGTTAAGGTATCTTTACTTTTACTCAAGTATGACAATTGGCTAATTTTCCCACCACTGATAACAATATTGTATAAATGTCAAGTTGTTGGGACATAACCTTTTCATCTATGCTTTCAAAATCAAATGAAGTCCTTTATAGCTCATCTGATCCTCTGCTCAGTTGCTAGAGCATTGCGCTTTGCAACGCCAGTATAGCGGTTTCGATTCCCAGAATCACCGTGCCTAAAAATGTATGCATGCATGACTGTAAGTTGCTCTGGATAAAAGTATTAAATAAATGTATAAAACCATACAATTATTTAGGCTAATTGTAGCTTATCACCTATTATTTTGTTGCAGTATTCAATAATTGACTTACGTGTGTGTGTGTGTGTGTGTGTGTGTGTGTGTGTGTGTGTGTGTGTGTGTGTGTGTGTGTGTGTGTGTGTGTGTGTGTGTGTGTGTGTGTGTGTGTGTGTGTGTGTGTGTGTGTGTGTGTGTGTGTGTGTGTGTCTCTTCACTGTCCGCATTGTTCCATAGTAGTTTTATCTGTTTTTTTAATCTGTGAGGAGACCCCTGGTGGAATGTCTTGTGGGGTATGCATGGGTGTCTGAGCTCTGTGCTAGTCGTTTGAACAGACAGCTGGGTGCCTTCAACATGTCAATACATCTCACAAAGACAAGTAGGTGATGCAGTCAATCTCTCCTCTACTTTGAGCCAGGAGAGATTGATATGCATGTCATTGATGTTAGCTCTCTGTGTACATTTAAGGGCCAGCCGTGCTGCTCTGTTCTGGGCTAACTGCAGTTTACTTGTCTGCCTCTTCATTAACTTGATATGAAATATATTTTGCCTGAATGGATATTTAGAAATTGGCTAATATGAATTGGTCTAGTCAAGAAATATATATGACTGGCCTAGTTAAATAAAGGTTAAATAAAATTAAAATAGTAATGAAATATTGGCAGAGCTAAAACAAAACAATCAGCCATCTTTCTTACGTAGTTTTCAGATGTATTACATTATCCCTTTATGTCTGTGCGGTTAATATAAATCAGATTTATTTCACAACCGTCAAAACTCAAATTGCCCTCATTCTAACAAAACGTTCATCAATTCATCTTCTTTCAACAGTTGTGGGCAACGCAAACACCAAAAAACTATATGTAACTTATTTAGCATTTTAGCCTCCCTGAGTCTCTCTGTTCTGTTGAGTCACAACATCGCAAATGCTGATAGACTTTTTTTTTTCTCTCTAAAAACTAGAGAAGAAAAGTATCTTAATATGTAAGTGGGAATCCTTAGCAGTGAAACCAAAGAGCTATGCCTTCTGTGCTTCAGTATTCTCCTTTGCAACTTGCTTTTGTACCATCATCCCATTTAGTGTGAGACGTGGCGTTGACGGGAATGTGGGATGCCAGGGTCTGTTCTCTGACAGCTTGTGGTTCTTGTCTCTCCCAGGCCTTGTCCCGAAATGTCGCAGGCTGTGGTAAGTGCTCCTAAAGATCCTCTAAATTAAATGAGCAGACGGAGGACTGGGTTTGAACACACAGCGAGTTCAACGTGTAACCATTTAGGTTATTTATTAGGTTTGATTATGCCATCATGTAGTCAAAATCCCTGACAGATATAGCGACATAAGTGGATGTGACTGTAAAAATATAGGGCTATGTCCAACTGTCATGTATGGCTTGTAGGACATGTGCTCTGATATGACAGATTGATATTACATATCAGTCAAGGAATTTTACAGTGTGTGACTGACTTTTGGTCTAATGTTGAAATGCACATTGTTTATTGAAAAAAAGGATGAAAAATATTCCAAAAATACCAGCTTGTGGCATATTTCAACTTCATTATCACAATGTAATCAGCATTATTTGACTACTTTGCACATAAAAGTAAAAACGAAATACAATGCACTCCAGATGGTTAACAAACCACATTTTTATTTTAGTGTCGTACTGAAGTTTATGGCCTATACCACCTATCCTCTGTCCTGAGATGCTCAGTTTCCCAAACCTTGATCTGCTCCCATCTGCATAGCACAGTGCCCTTGAGTGAGTGAGTCCCTGTTATTTGTCATTGGAAGACTGTTTTTCTCTGTTGGAAAAAGTACCACAGGGCCCTAGGGGAGTACAGCTCTAAAAGCTGTTGACTGCAAGCCAGAAAGGAGAACATTTAGGCCGAGAGAGAAAGAGAGAGAGTATAAAGTAGATTTTAGTGGAAACATGTTTCCGAGCATGACTCTGACAGAACAAGCGGCATAATCTGAAGGGAAATGCTGCATTTAACAATGAGCATATTTGTTCTATTGCCGATGTAGTCCTGGACTTGTATTTCCTGAAGGAGTTTTGACTGTGAGGTTTAAATGCATTCTAGGGATCATAAAGCAAATTCTGTGATTAAGTGCTGTATCGGCCTGGTATAACTGCTTGCTTATGACACATTTATTACATTATTCCAGTATTTTATTCTTTGTCAGGGAAGAACACTGCACAGGTCAGGCACCAATGAACAGAAAAATAGTATATAGGTACATACAGTAGTTGAGAAATGAACTTTTGTTGAACAGCGCCACTGCACACAACTCAGTCTTCCCTCATTGTACAGTACTATGTTGCTAAGCCACTACCACCCGCCACCCTTCACCACAAAGACTTTGTCTAACGATGTTAACACTGATTTACACACCAGGGTTAATTTAAATCCAACCAGAAGAGAGGCTTTATTTCTAGAGACACTTCATTGTGTGTTCTCTTCCCTTGTAATGGCTTCCAAATGGCCTGAGTATGATTTTCACATCAATTTATTGTATATAAATAAGCGGCCGCTTAAACCAAGCATAAAAAAACCCTATTGTTAAGGCTTCCGCCTACCGTTAAAACTCCCTGCTACATCAGACATAGGAGGGGGAAATTAAACTACTGGAACTGCCAGGGAGGAAATGGAGGGGTTAATCGTAGGTATGCCATTGGCTCGTTGATCCAACCAGAAAACAAATAAGAGTCACCGTGTGTGTGTGTGTGTGTGTGTGTGTGTGTGTGTGTGTGTGTGTGTGTGTGTGTGTGTGTGTGTGTGTGGGGGGGAATAAGAGCAATGGCCTGCTCGGAGCGTCATGAAACACATATTACTTAACAGCTGATAAAAGTCCTGATCATATTTACTGAATAGCCAGGAACGTATACCAATATGTATAGTTAGACTTTCAACACAGGTACAATGAGATCACTATGGACCCTCCACACTGTCGATAGCCACAATCTTTACAATAAAAAGTTGAAGAACATATGCACATCCAGCTGTGCTTAATGCAAACTCAACTGAAAACAGAAAGGAAAACACCCCACACTGCTGCTCACGTTTCGAAACGTTGTTGTAAATAAATATCAACTGGGAGCATGAGCAGCAGTGAGCGGTGTTTTCCTTTCTGCTTTCCACAATCTTTACAGTAACATCACTCCTTCACATTATTCAACCTGTCAGTCTGTTGTCCACATTGTGTGGACAACAACATTCCTTCTAATTTGATTAACTCTCTAAATCCTACTACATCTTTGCTACATCGTGGACAATAAAGTTTTCAAATTCAAACTCTCCACACACCCAAAATACTGCACAACCGGTTGGTCGGTTAAGAGAGTTAAAAAGCAGCTTGGGGATCCACCCCTTTTCTCCTGCTCTCTGGCCTGAGGGCTCTCTGTGGTTTCATGCCGTGCCAAGGATTCACACCAGCAATTTGACCTGTCAGTATGGCCGTGAATCAACCCTGAAAAGGGATCATTAGTCTGAGGGATTTATTGGAGACACACAAGCCACATTTTCATACTCAAGAGGAATGGAAGAAGCCTGAGGGCCAATTGGGGGGGTAATAGGGGGCAAATAACTGGGGAAGGGGTTGAGGGGAGGGGTGATCCAAGTCTTAGGTTGACATCGTTGTAGTTGATTATTTCCTACCAAAGACTGCTATTCGATCAAAAGGGAGTTTTTGGGGTTAATGTTAAACAACAATCTTGTTATTTAACCATTTTTAATCAGGTAAGTCAGATAAGAACAAATTATTGTTAACAATGACAGCCTAGTTATGCGGAGAGAATGCACAGCTTCTCGTTTTGATTTTCTGCTATCAATAAAATAGAGTTTTACTTCCACCACAGCATGGGAAGAATGAGCTCTTACTGTACACAAGCCCTTTCGAGCTCTTACCGTACATTAGCCCTATAGAGCTCTTACTGTACATTAGCCCTATAGAGCTCTTACTGTACATTAGCCCTATAGAGCTCTTACTGTACATTAGCCCTATAGAGCTCTTACCGTACATTAGCCCTATCGAGCTCTTACTGTACATTAGCCCTATAGACCTCTTACTGTACATTAGCCCTATAGAGCTCTTACTGTACATTCGCCCTATAGAGCTCTTACCGTACATTAGCCCTATCGAGCTCTTACCGTACATTAGCCCTATCGAGCTCTTACTGTACATTAGCCCTTTCGAGCTCTTACCGTACATTAGCCCTATAGAGCTCTTACTGAACATTAGCCCTTTCAAGCTCTTACCGTACATTAGCCCTTTCGAGCTCTTATCGTACATTAGCCCTATCGAGCTCTTACCGTACATTAGCCCTATAGAGCTCTTACTGTACATTAGCCCTTTCGAGCTCTTACCGTACATTAGCCCTATCGAGCTCTTACCATACATTAGCCCTATCGAGCTCTTACCGTACATTAGCCCTATAGAGCCCTTACTGTACATTAGCCCTTTCGAGCTCATACCGTACATTAGCCCTATAGAGCTCTTACCGTACATTAGCCCTATAGAGCTCTTACTGTACATTAGCCCTATAGAGCTCTTACCGTACATTAGCCCTATAGAGCTCTTACTGTACATTAGCCCTATCGAGCTCTTACTGTATATAAGTCCTATAGAGCTCTTACTGTACATTAGCCCTATAGAGCTCTTACTGTACATTAGCCCTATAGAGCTCTTACTGTACACTAGCCCCTTCGAACTCATACCGTACATTAGCCCTATAGAGCTCTTACAGTACATTAGCCCTATAGAGCTCTGACTGTACATTAGCCCTTTTGAGCTCTTACTGTATATTAGCCCTTTCAAACTCTTACCATACATTAGCCCTATAGAGCTCTTACTGTACATTAGCCATATAGAGCTCTTACTGTACATTAGCCCTTTCGAGCTCTTACCGTACATTAGCCCTATAGAGCTCTTACTGTACATTAGCCCTATAGAGCTCTTACTGTACATTAGCCCTATAGAGCTCTTACTGTACACTAGCCCCTTCGAACTCATACCGTACATTAGCCCTATAGAGCTCTTACAGTACATTAGCCCTATAGAGCTCTGACTGTACATTAGCCCTTTTGAGCTCTTACTGTATATTAGCCCTTTCAAACTCTTACCATACATTAGCCCTATAGAGCTCTTACTGTACATTAGCCATATAGAGCTCTTACTGTACATTAGCCCTTTCGAGCTCTTACCGTACATTAGCCCTATAGAGCTCTTACTGTACATTAGCTCTAGAGCTCTTACTGTACATTAGCCCTATAGAGCTCTTACCGTACATTAGCCCTATATAGAGCTCTTACCATACATTAGCCCGATAGAAACTCACTTTAAAGTTTGTCGAACTTTTATTACGCTCACATAGCAGTCAAAACAAACTAAAATCCATGGTGCGTTTAGAAAACAAAATGAAATAAAATTGTCTCTGTGATCTTGAACAGTTAAAGGGACTCGTTAATTAGAGAACAGAAGTAAGCTATGGGTGCACTGTTCCGTTCTAGACTTACTGTAGGTAGTGTTAGTTGGTTTTGACTGTGGGTGTTCCTGCCCGTTACTGTGAAGCTATAGTATCTGAATGGAGAGGTAGCCAGGGGTTCCCAAACTTTTTCATTCGGTCCCCCCTTCCAGTGTTGGGTAACATCCCGCAACATCCCGCACCCCCTGCACGCACGTACACATGCCACATCTTTTTCTATGGGCACAAACACTGTTCACTGACCCAGAGTTGGAGAACCACTGATCTAAGCCATAAGGTTAGAGCGTGCTACTCTTAGTTGGTCTTGAAGGGAGGAACAAGCCAGGGAGCCTATGATTTTGAGTGTCGAAACATTGAGTTAGTACGGGCATGTGGTTGCGTCATGCTTGTCGAGACTGGCTGTAAGAGGCAAGGTGAGATTGAAAGTGACACAGCAGCTGTGTTTCGGAGACAGCGAAGACAGCCGTGAAGACAATTGAAGTACAACAAAGTCTGCACCCCAAAATTCACCCCTCCTCCATATGGACTCTGGTCAAAAGTAACACACAATATAGGGAATTGAGTGCATTTGGGACAGATGTGAGGAAACTCTAAATTGTCAGGTATTGGCACCAGACTGACGACGTTTTGCTGTATAATCGTCCTCCGTCATTATGAATAGTCCTCTGTGGCTGTGGGAACATGTCTGGCCTAGTGTATGATGACAAACTGAACTTAAACAGGAAGGAAAGTTACGCAAAAACATGTAATACTGTAAATGTGGACATGTTTTTTATGGATCAACGAAACACCCACATAACTCTCTTCTCCACCATCCACACACACACACACACACACACACACACATCTCTTTCCACAGCTGTAATGGCACTATAATCGATAATCACTGATATATTTGCTGACAGTTCAACTTTTACTATGCAACATACATGCAAATCTCTCCCCCATCTCTACCCACATCTCTCCCTCACCTTCTCTCCCAAACGCACCCACACGTAAACACACCTCTGTGTAAGATATTAGAGACGAGAGTGACAGCCTCCCACCCAAGAACTAGTCTGAGCAGCGCCTGAACGCCACTTAAAGACTCCTTATTAGGGCGGCATGTTAATGAGTTGCGTTCAATGGCGTAATTCTCAAGTGTCCAAGTGCCTGGATAATTGTGCCCCAATTACCTGTCAACACTGACAGCATGAGTACAGAACATCCTAGTCTCACACATTTAATTAACCCAGATCCCAAGATTGGTTTGTTGGTTGGCATTTTTGGGAGAGCGTTCACAATCGCTTGAAGTTGAACCACATCCTTCAACATATAGTTTCAGAAGAAATCTTTCTTGTTTTCTAAATGTTGCAGAGAATGGAGACAGATGGGTAAAAGCTTGAAGGGTTATGCAGGTTTGAGGTATATAGAAATGTGGAGGATGAGCTTCAAAGCTCTAGGATTTAGTATCACATGTGTTGTAGGAGTTAGTATCACCTGTGTTCTAGGAGTCAGTATCACATGTGTTTTTGGAGTTAGTATCACATGTGTTCTAGGATTTAGTATCATGTGTGTTCTAGGAGTTAGTATCACGTGTGTTCTAGGAGTTAGTATTCTGTGTGTTCTAGGAGTTGGTATTACGTGTGTTTCTGTTAGATGCCTACCTACTCATGTAACACTACTATGGATGTTCATTATTGGACTAACATATCTGGACTCCACTGCTGGTCATACAATCTAGCTGTAATTTTATTTATTTTACCTTTATTTTACCTTTATTTTACCTTTATTTAACCAGGCAAGTCAGTTAAGAACAAATTCTTATTTTCAATGACGGCCTAGGAACAGTGGGTTAACTGCCTGTTCAGGGGCAGAACGACAGATTTGTACCTTGTCAGCTATGGGATTTGAACTTGCAACCTTCCGGTTACTTGTCCAATGCTCTAACCACTAGGCTACCCTGCAGCCCCATTGGATTTACACCGAACAAAAATGTAAACACAACATGCCACAATTTCAAAGATGCTACTGAGTTTTAGCTCCTAGAAGGAAATCAGTAAGTGAAATACATTCATTAGGCCCTAATCTATGGAGTTCACATGACTGGGAATACAGATTTGCATCTGTTGGTCAAAGAAACCTTTGAAAAAAAGAACGCATGGATCATAAAACCAGTCAGTATCTGGTGTGACCAACATTTGCCTCATGCAAAGTGGCACATCTCCTTTGCATAGTGTTGATCAAGTTGTTGATTGTGGCCTGTGGAATGTTGTCCGTCTCCTCTTCAATGGCTGTGCGAAGTTACTGGATATTGGCAGGAACTGGGAAACGCTGTCGTACACGTCGATCCAGAGCATCCCAAACATGCTGAATGGGTGACATTGAGCATGCAGGCCATGACATAACTTGGAAATTTTCAGTATTCATTAATTGTGTACAGATCCGTGTGACATGGGGCTGTGCAATATCATGCTGAAACATGAGATGATGGCGGTGGATGAATGGCACGACAATGGGCCTCCAGATCTCGTCACAGTATCTCTGTGCATTCAAATTGCCATAAACAAAATGTAATTGTGTTCGTTGTCCATAGCTTATGCCTGCCCATACCACAACTCCACCGCCACCATGGGGCACTTTGTTCACAAAGTTGACATCAGCAAACCGCTCCCAAACACAACGCCATACATGTGGCCTGCCATCTACCTAGTTCAAATGAAATCCGGATTAATTCTGTGAAGAGCACACTTCTCCTGCGGGCCAGTGGCCATCAAATGTCAAGATCTTGGTGAGGATGACGAGCACGCAGATGAGCTTTCCTGAGACCGAATTTCTGCACAAACTCAGAAACTTCTGTTGTGCAAACCCACAGTTTCATCAGCTGTCCGGGTGGCTCGTCTCAGGTGTAGAAGCCAAATCTGAAGGTCCTGGGCTGGCGTGGTTACGTGTGGTCTGCGGTTGTGAGGCCGGTTGGCCGTACAGACAGATTTTCTAAAACAATGTTGGAGGCGGCTTATGGAAATTAACATAAAATTATCTGGCAATAGCTCTGTTGGACATTCCTGCAGTCAGCATGCCAAATGCAAGCTTCCTCAAACGTTGAGACATCTGTGGCATTGTGTTGTGCTACAAAACTGCACATTTCACAGTGGCCTTTTATTGTCCCCAGCACAAGATGCACCTGTGTAATGATCATGCTCTTTAATCAGCTGCTTGATATGCCACACCTCTCAGGTGGATGGATTATCTTGGCAAAGGAGAAATGCAGGGATTTAAACAAATTTGTGCACCAAATTTGAGAGAAATGAGCTATGTGTGCGCGTATGTCAAATTTCGGAAATCTTATATTTCAGCTCATTAAACATGAGACCAACACTTTACATGTTGCATTTATATTTTTGTTCAGTATAACATTGACATTAAAGGAAAGAATGCATTTGATCACTACAATTTGTCCTACTACAAGTCTCTCAATGACATCAATGCATGATTTAGGAGAATGTCGTAGTTAGGTGCACATATCTCAAGTCAAATGCCACCCTACGTTTATCTTTATTGACTTTAATGGGACTGTAACATGTCATGCAGGACTACTTTAAAAGACATAAGCAAATTTTCCCACACACGTGCAACAAGTATATTTGCATGTGCGAATGAATGAATTGTATTTTCCTATTGAAAATACATAGGGTTTTCTCAGCCATGTGAGTACAATACAATAGGTGTGCTTTTCCTATTTTGATGCAGGGCTGCTTCAACTTCATCGAATGAGAAGCAATGACAGCAACAAACATATCAGGCTATGGAATAGGGAGGGAATAGACAATATGCCGATGGGGTTTATACAGTGTAGCTACACTATATGTGATTTGTGGAGAGATGGGCCTCCCATCCCACACGGGTCACCGTCTTGTCTGGCTGGATTGGCCTTGCATTAGCAGAGGACTCCAGGGGCCATCCCTGTTCGCTCTGATTAGCTGAATGTTAGCCTCTGAAGCCCGGGGGTCCCTGAAGGACATAGAGAAAGATCCTGGCCCCACAGTGGAATTAGAGTTTCAGAGAGGGCAGGATTACATCATCCTGGCACCCCATGCTGGGGGGCCAAACTGCTAGCAAGTGTCCCTGACCTGACAACAACATGAGCATCAACAACAGGCTGCGATTGTTTAAAAAACTCAGAGGGCCACGTTTTCTACAACTCATGGCCTCGTTCCCCCCGTTCCACCTGCCTATAGGTAATTACAGAACACTTCCTTTCTCATGGCGATGTGGAGGTGGAGGGTTAATGTTATGATATCGAACTCGCTTGCTCCACTTCTTCTCTTCCACGAGTGTCTCTTGACCATTGGCCCAATAACATGACCAAACGATTCCATTGTTCAATGTGAGTTGGGTCTGTGAGTAGTGATGTGTTTTGGAGATGTAAAAATAGATTTGTTTGGAGCGGCATATGGTCCCACTCGTAAACAGAGAAACTCTTCTATGAAATGTCCAAAGGATAAAAAGACCTGGACAGTGCGGGTAGTGTTCGTATGTTTGTTTTTTCGGCAAACAAATCAGTTTTGCCCAAATATCAGAGATCACCAGTGAAAACAAACATGTAAAGGGATGAACAAATAAACTGTCACTTTCTCTTTCTTCAAGTCCTGACACAATCACATATTCATACTTCAGGGTTTGTTCAAATTAGAGGCTTTCTGAAATTACCAAATTAGCATAATCCCAGTAATTAATGTCGCTCGTAATTATATTCACAATAACAGTGCCATGCAAATGTCTCTCATCTATCCCGTGTAATATAGAGTAAACTGTACAGTACCTTTGTAAAGGCAGACTATTTTATTATAACTTCTACATTTCATTTAATCATTATTGTTTGACCGCTAAGTACACCAGTTGTGTTTTAGATAGATTTATAGTGGATTATGTATTTGTGTGTGTATTTGTGTGTAACTAACGTACCACAAATTAAAAGTAATGCCATGTTTTTCCCGCCAAACATTTTTCCCTTATGACATTTCCTTGTTGTTCACTTTTCAACCTTATCACTGTTGTTAAATAAGGCATTAAGAAAAGAAGAGGCATGCCAGTTATTCCTCTTGAAGTGACATTTCGCATTTCACTGCATACCCTGAGGTGCTTCATTTGTAAATTCATCAATGTCAACACTCTGGAGCTCAGATGAAGGCTTTGAATGAAACAGAAGCCAGCTAATCACGTCAACACAGAGATATTTCATTTCTAATTAGAAAGTACACATTTTTTAAAAATTACATTGTGACCTTTTTGACATTACTTCACTTGAAATATGCACACAGTAAAAACACGTTACATGTACTTACTGTGAGTACATTTTTGGATGAATTAGTACTCTTCTAGTTACTCTCTGTGGGCTGTACTGTCTGGAGGAACTAGTACCCTTCTAGTTTCTCTCTGTGGGCTGTACTGTCTAGAGGAACTAGTACCCTTCTAGTTACTCTCTGTGGGCTGTACTGTCTGGAGGAACTAGTACCCTTCTAGTTACTCTCTGTGGGCTGTACTGTCTGGAGGAACTAGTACCCTTCTAGTTACTCTCTGTGGGCTGTACTGTCTGGAGGAACTAGTACCCTTCTAGTTACTCTCTGTGGGCTGTACTGTCTGGAGGAACTAGTACCCTTCTAGTTTCTCTCTGTGGGCTGTACTGTCTGGAGGAACTAGTACCCTTCTAGTTACTCTCTGTGGGCTGTACTGTCTGGAGGAACTAGTACCCTTCTAGTTACTCTCTGTGGGCTGTACTGTCTGGAGGAACTAGTACCCTTCTAGTTACTCTCTGTGGGCTGTACTGTCTGGAGGAACTAGTACTTTTCTAGTTTCTCTCTGTGGGCTGTACTGTCTGGAGGAACTAGTACCCTTCTAGTTACTCTCTGTGGGCTGTACTGTCTGGAGGAACTAGTACTTTTCTAGTTTCTCTCTGTGGGCTGTACTGTCTGGAGGAACTAGTACCCTTCTAGTTTCTCTCTGTGGGCTGTACTGTCTAGAGGAACTAGTACCCTTCTAGTTACTCTCTGTGGGCTGTACTGTCTGGAGGAACTAGTACCCTTCTAGTTACTCTCTGTGGGCTGTACTGTCTGGAGGAACTAGTACCCTTCTAGTTTCTCTCTGTGGGCTGTACTGTCTGGAGGAACTAGTACCCTTCTAGTTACTCTCTGTGGGCTGTACTGTCTGGAGGAACTAGTACCCTTCTAGTTACTCTCTGTGGGCTGTACTGTCTGGAGGAACTAGTACCCTTCTAGTTACTCTCTGTGGGCTGTACTGTCTGGAGGAACTAGTACCCTTCTAGTTACTCTCTGTGGGCTGTACTGCCTGGAGGAACTAGTACTTTTCTAGTTTCTCTCTGTGGGCTGTACTGTCTGGAGGAACTAGTACCCTTCTAGTTTCTCTCTGTGGGCTGTACTGTCTGGAGGAACTAGTACTTTTCTAGTTGCTCTCTGTGGGCTGTACTGTCTGGAGGAACTAGTACCCTTCTAGTTACTCTCTGTGGGCTGTACTGTCTGGAGGAACTAGTACCCTTCTAGTTACTCTCTGTGGGCTGTACTGCCTGGAGGAACTAGTACTTTTCTAGTTTCTCTCTGTGGGCTGTACTGTCTGGAGGAACTAGTACCCTTCTAGTTTCTCTCTGTGGGCTGTACTGTCTGGAGGAACTAGTACTTTTCTAGTTGCTCTCTGTGGGCTGTACTGTCTGGAGGAACTAGTACCCTTCTAGTTACTCTCTGTGGGCTGTACTGTCTGGAGGAACTAGTACCCTTCTAGTTACTCTCTGTGGGCTGTACTTGTATTCTTACTCAAGTAATTTCTGAAGTACTCTGTTACATTTACCAAATCACTTCAGTTAGATTTATAGTATTATACTGTTTAGTCGCTGTCAAATGAAAAAACCTTGTCACTCTTGTCACTCAAATGTTGTGATTTTCATTTTACATGATTCGATACTATTGGTTTCCCTTTACATCTGTGTGATTTACATCACACTCCAACCCCTCCAAACTCTTTCGTCCCTCTCCACTGCCAACCACTCCTCGCTCAAACAGTCCAAGAATTCCTCCTCGGTCTTGAACTCACCCCTCAGCACCGATGCCCACGTCATCTGCTCCCCTCAAAAAATATTTTGGGGCTGCCTCCGAGGTTTCCGTCGTGTCCTCTCCTCCTGACCACGCTGCTTGGTCCTTTGGTGGTGGGTAGTTCTGTCACGGTTGTTTCTTTTGTTTGTTGTTTTGTTGGCAACATTTTAAAATAAAAAGAGAAAATGTATGCTCACAACGCTGCACTTTGGTCTACTTCCAACGACACTCGTGACAGTAGCAATCTTTTTAGTATGCATTTTACCATCATAGGTAGTTGAAATTGTGAATATTGTGAAATAAATGTTCATTAATGCTATTGAAATTGTGAAAGTATTCTGATGTCTCGTACCATTTACCTTTTTATGAAATTGAGCACAGATACATAGATATTTGAATAAGACTAATTGAAACGTTACAGCCTACCTGTACAAGTTATTTTTGTTTGCTGTCACAATTTACCATAAGGTGTAAAAAATGACAGAACAAAGTTTGTAACTAGTACTTAAGTAGTCTGACCACATACTTTTTTACTCTTACTTGACTGGTTTCTTGAGATGGCTACTTTTACTTATACTTGAGTTAATTACAATCTAAACGTTTACTTATATACAGATTTTCAGTACTCTACCCACCTCTGGTAACATTATTTTGATTAAAGACATGAAATAATGCAATCATGAATTATATATATTTGTTATGGAGAATAGTTCTTAAACAAATTACTTACATTCTGATATATGTAAACATATGTTAACAGAACATATTGTCCTAAAATATCAATTTTGAATCAATATTTTACTTAGTTTACTGTATGTATTAAAATGTCACATATATACTATATGTGACATACAGTATATGTGTATATTATACAATTTTATAAACTGGGTGGTTCGAGCCCTGAATGCTGATTGGCTGAAAACCGTGGTATATCAGACTCCATACAATGGGTATGAAAAAAACATTTATTTTTACTGCTCTAAATAAGTTGGTAACCACTTTATAATAGCAATAAGGCACCTCGGGTGTTTGTGGTATATTATCAATATACCACGGCTAAGGGCTGTATCCAGGCACTCCATGTTGCGTCGTGTTGCTTCTCACACCCCCCCTTTAAGATTTAGATGCACTATTGTAAAGTGACTGTTCTACTGGATGTCATAAGGTGAATGCACCAATTTGTAAGTCGCTCTGGATAAGAGCGTCTGCTAAATGACTTAAATGTAATGAAATGTAATGTGTGTAAGAACAGCCCTTAGCCGTGGTATATTGATAATATACCACAAACACCCGAGGTGCCTTATTGCTTAATTATAATAAAAAACTGAACATGCTTATCAATCAGGGGAAAGCAGCTGTGAAAGTGAGTGAGGTAGAGAAATATAGCCACTGCAGTAGAACTCCCAGACTGTACAGCATGCAGCCACACAGGCCATTTGATGTATGGTTAAATAGTGATGTTAAAATGTAATAATCATCCCATTCTCACCTGGGCTGTTTGTCCCTTCTGACACCAAAATAATGTTTTTCTGCCGTCTGCCTCAAGGGTAAGAATCTCGTTCTTGTCAAGCAATGCGGGAATGTGTGAGACAGATGGGGATGGATTGGGAGTCCTTCGCATGAAGTGTGAGAAATAACTTGTTTAAATAACTGATTTCATTTTACTTTCACCAACCGTGAATGGTTAGGGCCAAATCCTCTAGGCATCGACTATTGTGCTTTCAGATTTATACAAGGCTTCAAGGGATATAGCACAAACAAGAACACTGCTTTTCATACTTACCATTGCACTAATGACCCGATTGTACTAAATTAGTTTCTTAGTTTGTTATTTCCAAGTACAGTTTTAAAAATGCTGTTACGTTTGAATAAATGAATTCCGTCTAAAGCTACGTGCCTTGGAGGAAGTCAACTCATCTCCCTCGAGACCTTTTAATGAGAAAATTAGAAAATCGAAAAATTAGAAAAGGTGATTTCGTCTTCTTTCAACCCCTTCTCATCCTTCTTATTAATGTCCAGTTTTTACATGTTTTTAATGCTTTGTGGGATGTCTTGGGTGGATCTCCTGCTCTTTTTGGGTGGATATTCAAATCATTTGTGCCCTGCTGTTGGATCCAGGGCTGCTTAATTGCCCCTGAGTGCATTGTAGTTGGCAACGGGCCTGAGTGAACCATTTGCATCCTGTTCAGGTTTTTGAACAACGACTCATCATCAGAGAGGTTGGAGGGCTCAGTGCTCATCTGCCAAGCTGTAATGTCAGGTGATGGCCTCGTTAATTACCACAGTAATGCTCCAATCAGCACATTTAGACTCTGGTGTTGGAGCATTCTGGTGTTGGAGCATTCTGGTGTTGGAGAATTCTTCCCAAGGGATATTCTGGTGTTGCCGCCCCCTACCAAGTCTCATCCCACTGAGAAAGTTATCATTCAGAAGCCACCCTATATGCATAGATACAACTGTGCTTTGTGGACTGTTTGGTATGAAGATTATATCATGTGTCTCACTTGTCACTGGGATAAACCATGGCACTGAAACTCATACAGTACACATGCTGCATGATTATTATATTGATGATGGGTTTCAGAGAGACGGACTGATTTACATCATGTTTTTATTAGATTGATTTGTGGTATGCGAGTTCATTTTAGTGTGGTAGGTATCCAGTACATAACATTCTGATTAAAGCCATGTCTTTTTAGTTTTGTTTTATCTATCCATATTAGCATATGTGCTTGTCCTCCATTATAAAAGGGATCAAGCTAAGGACCAACATAAAGGGGAAATCTGCAGGTGCATACATTTTCGGACATATAAATAAATGATATGTACCCATTGATTCTTGAAGAATATAACTCATAAATGACTCATGAGCTTAGTTTAACTGTCGTACCCGATCATAACCCAAAATATAGCCTTGATTTGAAAGAACAATGTAAACAAATACTGTATAGCCTCAAAACATGGTTATCATTTTTATATCAAGGATGGTCCGTTTTTGCATCCATTGCTCTGTCTATGAATTTGCATATTTACGTTGCTCCTCCCCATCCCCAGCTTTTTATATATTTTTTAAACGTGTTGGGGTGGTCCTTCGTTATTTTTTCAACAGCAGATTTCCCCCTAATATCTAAATAGGTAATTTTGCTGAACTATCCCTTTAAGATGCATGCAAGGTCTAATCGCCTACAATGACAATCGTTACATCACATCGTTTAAAAGCCTTCTTGAAGAGACAGGAGTAAATGAATGTTCCAACTTGCTGCCTGCCTGCCTGCCTGCCTGCCTGCCTGCCTGCCTGCCTGCCTGCCTGCCTGCCTGTTCTGAATGTGAACGATATCAAGCTCCATCCCCAGTTAGCCCTGAGGCCCTGCCAGTCACATACTTAGAGAGATAAGAGCATCCACCCTGATCTGATTCTCTCAAAACCTATTGCAGTCTTCCTGCCTCCTCAGAACAACAAGAGATTGGAACTGTCACTCACTGCCCGTGTAGCCAGTGTAGTCACTCTACTGCACAAATCCTGCATTAGCCCTAAACTCAGCACCTCTAAGTATTCTGGTGAGTTGTTCTCCTTTTATCTGAAAAATACTCTCTCCCTCACATTCAAACAAATGCCTTTGTTTACATTTTAGCGCACCCTCTTATCCAGAGCAACATACAGGAGCAATTAGAATTAAGTGCCTTGCTCAAGGGCACATCGACAGATTTTTCGCCTATTCGGCTCTTCGAACCAGCAACCTTTCTGTTACTGACCCAACTCTCCTAACCCCTAGGCTACCTAGTGCCCTCTGTTTCTATCCCCGTCAAAGTCCCACAAATACATATACGGTGCATTCGGACATTTTCAGACCCCTTGACTTTTTCCACATTTTGTTACGTTACAGCCTTATTCTAAAATGGATTAAAAAAGAAAATATCCTCAGCAATCTACACACAATAACCCATAATGACAAAGCAAAAACAGGTTTGTAGACATTTTTGCAAATGTATTAAAAATATTTTTTTTTAAACAGAAATACCTTATTTAGACCCTTTGCTACGAGACTTCAGGTGCATCCTGTTTCCATTGATCATCCTTGAGATGTTTCTATAACTTGATTCGAGTCCACCTGTGGTAAATTCAACTGATTGGACATGATTTTAAAAAGACACACACACACCTGTCTGTATAAGCTTCCACAGTTAACAGTGCATGTCAGAGCAAAAACCAAGCCATGAGGTTGAAGGAATTGTCCGTAGAGCTCCGAGACAGGATTGTGTCAAGGCACAGATCTGAGGAAGAATACCAAAACATTTCTGCAGCATTGAAGGTCCCCAAGAACACAGTGGCCTCCATCATTCTTAAATGGAAGAAGTTAGGAACCACCAAGACTCTTCCTTGAGCTGGCTGCCCGGCCAAGCTGAGCAATCGGGGGAGAAGGGCCTTGGTCAGGGAGGTGACCAAGAACCCAATGGTCACTCAAGCAGAGCTCTGGAGTTCCTCTGTGAGATGGTAGAACCTTCCAGAAGGACAACCATCTCTGCAGCACTCCACCAATCAGACCTTGAAATCCGGTCTGATGAAACCAAGATTGAACTCTTTGAATGCCAAGGTTCACGTCTGGAGGACAATTCTGGACAATTCTCTGAATGTCCTTGAGTGGAGTAAGTGTAATATTTCAGGTTTTTATTTTGAATACATTTGCAAACATTTCTAGAAACCTGTTTATACTTTGTCATTATGGTGTATTGTGTGTAGATTGATGAGGGGGGTAAGGCTGTAACGTAACAAAATGAATACTTTAAGAATGCACTGCATGTATTATGTAGTCAAACAGGTATTTGTTTCCTCAATTATTTTATCCAAGCAACAACGTTTTGAAGGGCTGGATTTTTGGTTTGTTAACCCTACACTTTTCCTCAGAGGCATTTTTCCTTGTCATGCGTATGGTGTTGTTTATGGTAAACAAGCGGTACAGGGGATTTTGTCTGTGGTGTGGTGCACTTAGTTGACAATTCAAGGAGAAGCGTCAGGAGAAGAAGAAAAGCTCCTTTCTTTCTCATTGATGATTTAGAAACAAGTTGCAAAAAGAAAATGGAGAATAATTGTTGTTCCCTATTCACTACCCGTTCTGGACAGATACAGCCACACAAAAGCAAACTTTTAAAAAAGGTTGAAGATCCAAAACTCTTTAAAGGAACTCATTGTTTCATTCTACTGTTTTTCTATGTTGAATTATGTATTGAGCTTTTCAAAGGCACTCTCAACCAGATGAGGGATATTGCATGAGAAGCCTCACGTGGATACAAAGCAATGTCTGATTTCAATGTGTTCTGTTTCTATTAAATGGTTTGAGGGGGGGGGCGCATATTGTATGTATTTAGGTTGATTTAAGACAGATTTATTGCCTTGCATATCTATCTATTTATTGCCTTGTATATCTATTTATCTTAGTTGAGTTTCAGAATGAGGTTAGGACTTATATTGGCAAAGGTAGGAAGTGACATATTTATTAATTACTAAGAGCAACTAGAGATGCACGAGTACCAAAGCCTATCCAACATCATCCATGGAGCTGATGAAGATCACACATGTATTTTAGTGGCATTTCTACTCTCCATTCATTCCTGCCACTAACCTAACATCAGAGCACTTTTTACTGGGAGACTATCCTGGGGTTTATGCGGGTTGTAAATGTCTTAAGTTATAAAACGACACTGGGCTCAATGTAAATTTCAGCCCAACGCTTTCAATAACAGGGCTTTATACGTGAGTAATAAGAGACTGCGCATGTTAGTTTTACGACTGAGGAAAATAGAAAGTACACCTTTCATTTAAAAAACAGAGACATTTAAATGTTTTCTGTTACCAAAGACAACATCACCCCGCTACATTGTCAACCATTCAGACCAGATAGTAATTGAATTCCATTAGCTGCATTTAAAAACATATAACTTGTCTCAACTCAAACTGGTCTCAGCTGCCAAAAGGAGAAAGGATTAGGTAAGAGGACTCATTAACTTTACCATTTGGGGGTTTGTTGGTTGTTGGATTGCGTTCTCTCGGGTAGACTCTTACCTGTTTTCTGGGAAGGGGCCAGTACACAGGTTAATTACAGGAGATGCTGATCTCGGTGACCCCACCAACCCACCACACCCGACACTTAGTGTGGCATGCTGTCTGCACACTGCGAGTCCTGCCCAATCGTCTATGCATGACAATAGACCAAGTTATGGAGCCAGTAATTAAGGACAAACAGGGTTCTTTAGCCTTCTCAGGTGTGTGGGGGAGTCGCCCCCCTCCTGGCCTCCCTTGCACTCCCACCCCTTACACACACACTGACCTTTCTTTCTCGGTCACACTGAAACAAATCGACAGTTGCCCTGGAATTTCTGAATTTTCACTCTGTGACAGTTCCTCCTGTTCATTTGTTGTCTGTTATTATGGAAATTGTTTTAAATGTGAGTGAAGCATAATGTGTGGATTTTTTAACAAGGAAACTCAACATGGTTTATTATATTCTGTGTTTACTATTGTATATATAATTGAATGTGTTTGCAGGATTGAAAGTCATATTTTCTACGCAGCGAGAAAGCCTGCATCTGTTTGTGAATTCACAAAGTGTTACCCAAGCTTTCTCAATATGCATAAGGAAAATATGGAAAACATTAGTGTGACATTACACAGATATTTAGCATGTGCCATTACACAGATATTTAGCATGTGACATTACACAGATATTTAGCATGTGACATTACACAGATATTTAGCATGTGCCATTGCACAGATATTTAGCATGTGCCATTGCACAGATATTTAGCATGTGCCATTGCACAGATATTTAGCATGTGCCATTGCACAGATATTTAGCATGTGCCATTGCACAGATATTTAGCATGTGCCATTGCACAGATATTTAGCATGTGACATTACACAGATATTTAGCATGTGCCATTGCACAGATATTTAGCATGTGCCATTGCACAGATATTTAGCATGTGCCATTGCACAGATATTTAGCATGTGTCATTGCACAGATATTTAGCATGTGCCATTGCACAGATATTTAGCATGTGCCATTGCACAGATATTTAGCATGTGCCATTGCACAGATATTTAGCATGTGCCATTACACAGATATTTAGCATGTGCCATTGCACAGATATTTAGCATGTGCCATTGCACAGATATTTAGCATGTGCCATTGCACAGATATTTAGCATGTGCCATTGCACAGATATTTAGCATGTGCCATTGCACAGATATTTAGCATGTGCCATTGCACAGATATTTAGCATGTGACATTACACAGATATTTAGCATGTGCCATTGCACAGATATTTAGCATGTGCCATTGCACAGATGTTTAGCATGTGCCATTGCACAGATATTTAGCATGTGTCATTGCACAGATATTTAGCATGTGCCATTGCACAGATATTTAGCATGTGCCATTGCACAGATATTTAGCATGTGACATTACACAGATATTTAGCATGTGACATTACACAGATATTTAGCATGTGCCATTGCACAGATATTTAGCATGTGCCATTGCACAGATATTTAGCATGTGACATTACACAGATATTTAGCATGTGACATTACACAGATATTTAGCATGTGACATTACACAGATATTTAGCATGTGCCATTGCACAGATATTTAGCATGTGACATTACACAGATATTTAGCATGTGACATTACACAGATATTTAGCATGTGCCATTGCACAGATATTTAGCATGTGCCATTGCACAGATATTTAGCATGTGCCATTGCACAGATATTTAGCATGTGACATTACACAGATATTTAGCATGTGACATTACACAGATTTTTAGCATGTGCCATTGCACAGATATTTAGCATGTGACATTACACAGATATTTAGCATGTGACATTACACAGATATTTAGCATGTGCCATTGCACAGATATTTAGCATGTGACATTACACAGATATTTAGCATGTGCCATTGCACAGATATTTAGCATGTGCCATTGCAGAGATATTTAGCATGTGACATTACACACATATTTAGCATGTGCCATTGCACAGATATTTAGCATGTGCCATTGCACAGCTATTTAGCATGTGACATTACACAGATATTTAGCATGTGACATTACACAGATATTTAGCATGTGACATTACACAGATATTTAGCATGTGCCATTGCACAGATATTTAGCATGTGCCATTGCACGGATATTTAGCATGTGACATTACACAGATATTTAGCATGTGACATTGCACAGATATTTAGCATGTGCCATTGCACAGATATTTAGCATGTGACATTACACAGATATTTACATGTGACATTACACAGATATTTAGCATGTGCCATTACAGATAGCATGTTTACACAGATAGCATGTGACATTACACAGATATTTAGCATGTGACATTACACAGATATTTAGCATGTGCCATTGCACAGATATTTAGCATGTGCCATTGCACAGATATTTAGCATGTGACATTACACAGATATTTAGCATGTGCCATTGCACAGATATTTAGCATGTGCCATTGCACAGATATTTAGCATGTGACATTACACAGATATTTAGCATGTGCCATTACACAGATATTTTGGAAACAAATGTGGTCCCAAGATCGTGTTGAACTCCATTGAACAGTTAATTCTCCACAAATATAAAAGGATGAAAATAGAGTAAAAATATGTGAAAATATTATTGTAAGAATAAAGTTGATATGCCAATAAGAACCCGTAGAGCACTTCAGTAGATATCTTAACCTTTTACTGCAGTGGGCTAAATCAGGGTCACACAGAGTGATTATTGGTAGTCTTAAACAACTCTACTTTGAAACAAGTATACACCTCACACACATGGTTATGGGCTTAACAAAAAGGCACCTGTACCATGTCAGATAAAGAGTTGAAATGTATTATATTTTGAGTTTTGCATCCCAATATTACACTTATATATATACAGCACAGAAGACAAAATTATAGCAAAACTGTCTGATATAAAAACACTGGATTTTCAGTGGATTTCTAAAATAAAGTTAAATAAATGATGAATTATTAATAACATTCCACCCATAAGGCCATTAGAGGGGGTGATTTGGTCATTTCCCTGCAGGAAAGGGAGACCATAAACACTGCCATTAAAGGTCCAATGCAGCCATTTTTATCTAAATAGCAAATCATTTCTGCGTCACAATTAAGTAGCGTACTGTAATTGTTTTCAATAAAAATTGTAAAAACAAAACAAAACTAACTTCTTAGCGAAGAGCAATTTCTCAAGCAAGAATTTAGCTAGGACTGTCTGGGAGTGCTCTGAGTAAGGAGAGGAAAACTGAAAATGTGCTGTGATTAACAGAGAGGTTTGGAACTCTCTTTTTGGTCTATCGACTAATTTACCACAAGGTGATGTCACCAAGTAAGGCCACAACTCCATTCCACCAAAACAGGGTGAAATTTCAGGCAGTCTTTTAAAACAGCTCTTACACTAAAAGGGCATTAACATTATTTTCACAATTTCACAGTATTATTCCAACCTCATAATGTGGAAATATAGAGTGTACAAAACATTAGGATCATTAGTAACATTAGGAACTTCCTAATATTGAGTTGCACCCCCTTTTGCCCTCAAAACAGCGTGCACAGCGATGCTGACCCATGTTGACTCTAATGCTTCCCACAGTTGTGTCCAGTTGGCTGGATGTCCTTTGGGTGGTGGATCATTCTTGATACACACAGGAAACTGTTGAGTGTGAAAAATCCAGCAGCGTTGCAGTTCTTGACACACACAAACCGATGCGCCTACTACCATACCCTGTTCAAAGGCACTTAAATATTGTCTTTCCCATTCACCCTCTGAATGGCACACATACACAATCCATGTCTCAATTGTCTCAAGGCATAAAAAAACGTTTTTTTAACCTGACTGCTCTCCTTCATCTACACTGATTGAAGTGGATTTAACAGGTGACACTAATTAGGGATTATAGCTTTCACCTGGATTCACCTGGTCAGTCTATGTCATGGAAAGAGCAGGTGTCCTTAATGTTTTGTACCCTCAGAGTATATAAAACTCAGGAAATCTATTTTTTGACTGCACTGGGCCTAATAAATATATGTCAACTGTACATTGAGAATGACTAATCATTTGATGTTGTTTACATCTATTGACACTAGAGGGCGATCTTTCTCTCTGATTTCTGTGCCAAAAGAAGTTGATATTTTGGCACTAACAAGCATAGAGTTATGATGTGAATCACACACACACACACACACACACACACACACACACACACACACACACACACACACACACACACACACACACACACACACACACACACACAAGAAAGAGTTATGATATGCTGTATGTGCATTATATAGACTTGCAGTACAGTTAATACAGCATAAACATGAGTAGAGGCTTATCTAAGGGTCACATGGCTTATTATGGACCTAATATTTTACCTGTGATTATCAATAACATGTCCTATCATAAACAAAACACATAGTATGTGGATATACAAAAATAAGCATTTGCAGTATGTTTATTGCAATAATAGACCCAAAATATCCAAATCGGTGGACAATGATCGCATATAGCTATTATATTGAAGTCAAAATTGAGCAATATTCTCCTCTGCTTATTTCCACCAATTCTAAACCAATCAAACCATGTTAATTCATGACATAAACATTACCATAAGCAGTGCTTAGGAGCGTATCCATATCTTATCCCCACAGAGAAAAGTGGAGTGTTGAAGAAAACCAAATGAGTGCTGATAAGAAAGGAGAGTATGCTCAGAGCGTTTTAGACACACAGCCCTCTGGGTAGCGTTAATTGATGAAGCCTCTCTAATGAACAGGGCAGATCTTCGCCACAGGCCCTGTTTTAACAACAATTACCATGCCAAGGAAATGTGAGCGAATTTGGATTAGTGAGGCTCACTATCCAGCAAGCCATTTTCGGAGCTAATGACAAACTCGTCAAAGTCATCCTTAATAAATGCCAAAACTTGTGCGGATGCGTCATTGCCAGCATCGGGTCAGGATGTTTGAGGTCTGTTCTGTTGTTCTCTATGTAAAAAGTTAAGAAGCTAAAAGTAAAAGTAAAGGGGGAAAATATAGATAAAAGTTTATCAGTAAAAAGTTAATAATTTGTATTTTGCTGATAACATGGATGACAGTCTGTGTTTTATTACTGGGAGATAAAGTTATTAGGAGATGAGTAGCATATTTGGTTGGATCTGACATCAGAATGCAAGAGCTCGTTTGCATGAACCTGTTATGAGATATTGTCATTCTTCATTTCCCCTAATCTAATGAGATGAATTTGTTGCTAAAAGCTGTCAGTTGGTCGGTCGCCGCAGTCTCTACTGAGATTGTTAAATAAGATTGTTAAATAAGAATGTTAAATAAGCGCTCATTGAATGTAAAGTTTTGCATGAAAGTCATAATTAATCAAAGTGATGTGATCGTCTGTAATCGCTTGGCACTTTGATTGACATCTGAAGATGTGGAGTTGGACAGACGATGGAGGCCTCATGTAAATAACCTTAAAGAGTATCTGTTTTTCCAGAGTGGGTGGATTCTGGTATGAGAGTCTGACATCGCTGAGTGCTCCTAGGAAGTAATCTAACTGCACACAGACAGACAGCAAAGCTGCGAGGTGGAGATCATTGATAGGATACATGATAGTGTCCTTGATATCATCCTCCACTACATCCTTCAGCCTCCCATGGCTTTCAAGACAAATACTGTCATTTACATTAGTTTAACCAACACTGCAACTCTCTCAGATGCAATGGTTGCAACACAATCTCATAAACAATCTTTCACTAAATAATGTATTGCATTCAATTAGAATGTCACATATTTTGATGTTTGTAATTGTAAAGATTTGCGGTAGCTATAATCTACGTTGTCCATATAAGGACAGCATCCATGATGAAACACTACAAAGGAGTATCTTCCATAGGCTGAGGTGGTCTGCTGGGGTCCACGAAGCACCAGAGGATTCCTCCAGTGTCTTCTCCCTGAGGCCCCCTGCCAGATCTGCCCTGGCAGGCTCTACACTTTGCCTGTCTGTAATTCACAGCGACAGGGCTGCAGCTTGGGGCCAGACCTTTAACCCTGTATGTCATGTTAACAAACAGGCCCTGGGAAGCCAGTAAAGATCCCCCACCCCACCCCCACACCTCCTTCTGCCTCCCCCTCCTACTCTCTCCTTCTTCCTCCCCCACTTTCTCCCTTATCCCTCCTTCCTACTCTGTCGGGTCACCTGTAAAAGGACCTAGGGTTCCACCTTGTCTTGTGAAGACATATTTTAGATCTATTGTCACAGCCCCTTGGCTAATTAATTACTAAGACACAGTGCCCCAAGTACCTCTGTTATTTTAAACATTGGTTAAGAATGGCTCTGATAGTAGAATAGAGAGATATCTTTAGATATATATTTCTTACTGCAGGTGCACTCCATTATAAATCACACACAGTAGGTTTGTCTATCCTGTGTGATCAGTACCTAATTATTACATGTAAGTAACCCGCCCATGTGATATTGTGTTGATGTTGTGTTGCAACAAATGCCATAACCAATGTTTATCTAATGCGTGTGAAGAATACATGTCTTCTGGGCAGTCGACCTGAACCTGTTGAGAAGCGTGGCAGTGTTTTGCTCTTCCCCTACCTGTGTGTTCTGTGCATGGTGGATGACCCTGTGGCTGCGCACGAATAGGGTCGTATAATAGACTGCGTTGTACGAAAAGCAAGCCCTGATTGGGAAATGTCAGGGTGACTCACAGCTCAACACTGTCCTCATGTCCTCGTGTCCTCATGTCCTCGTGTCACCATGCTGTTGTGTCCTCGTGTCCTCGTGTCCTCGTGTCCTCGTGTCCTCGTGTCCTCGTGTCACCATGCTGTTGTGTCCTCGTGTCCTGTCCTCGTGTCCTCGTGTCCTCGTGTCACCATGCTGTTGTGTCCTCGTGTCCTCGTGTCCTCGTGTCCTCGTGTCACCATGCTGTTGTGTCCTCGTGTCCTTGTGTCCTAATGTCCTCGTGTCCTGTCCTCGTGTCCTCGTGTCCTCGTGTCACCATGCTGTTGTGTCCTCGTGTCCTGTCCTCGTGTCCTCGTGTCACCATGATGTTGTGTCCTCGTGTCCTGTCCTCGTGTCCTCGTGTCCTCGTGTCACCATGATGTTGTGTCCTCGTGTCCTGTCCTCGTGTCCTCGTGTCCTTGTGTCCTCGTGTCACCATGATGTGGTGTCCTCATGTCCTGTCCTCGTGTCCTCGTGTCCTCGTGTCCTCGTGTCCTCGTGTCCTCGTGTCACCATGCTGTTGTGTCCTTTACGGTATATTCAGCTTTTTTAGGAAACGTCAAAATGCAACAACAAAAAAAAGATATCAACTTAACTTTGCAGTCATGTTGGGTAAGTGGGAACATACAGATATGCTTCTTGATAGCATTTATCAAGCGATTATGAATTACCTCAGGCCGCAAAGGGGTAATTTAATGCCACATATGAATATGGAAATTTCATCCCAATGTCATAACACACATATAAGTCACGAGACTGATCCATGAACAGCAACCTCGACAGTTATCTTTTGTGTTTACTTCTGTTAGAACATTAGTTCTACTATGACTGTATTATTATGATGTGTTATAAACTGGGTGGTTCGAGCCCTGAATGCTGATTGGCTGACAGTCGTGGTACAGTATATGAGACCATATATCACGGGTATGACAAAACATGTATTTTTACTGCTCTAATTATGTTGGTAACCATTTTATAATAGCAATAAGGCACCTCGGGGGTTTGTGGTATATGGCCAATATACCAGCTTAGCTACAACTAAGAGCTGTATCCAGGCACTCCGCATTGCGTCGTGCATAAGAACAGCCCTTACCCGTGGTATATTGGAAATATACCACACCCCTCGAGGTGCCTTATTGCTAAATTATAAGAGGCAAGAGATGGCCGAAGTACGTTGTCCGTATTATGACATATGAACACAGGGTTCCTTACTGTCATCAATGGTACGGAATCAAATCTAATCAAATGGTATTTGTCACATGTGTTACATAGAACAGGTGTAGACCTTACTGAGAGACGTTCACAATGCAGTTCAACAACTAGAGTTTAGAAAATATTTACTAAATAAATTAGTTTTCAAAAAATGGAATCAATCAATAGGTAACAAAAGAAATGCACATAACAATAACGAGCCTGTATGTAAGGGGTACCGGTAGCGAGTCAATGTGCGGGGGTACAGGTTAGTTGGGGTCATTTGTAAAGTGACTATGCATAGATAATAAACAGTGAGTAGCAGCAGTGTAAAAACAAAGGGTTTTTGCTTGCTTTAAGTGTATTGTTACTCATGGTTCCACATTACAGGCATCCAAAACAAAGTGCAAACATTTTAAACATACATCTAACATACTTTATCTCTCTACAACGACGGATTGCCTCACTATACATACATTTCCATCACTAACTGGTCGTTCCTGAGAGTGAGACACTCACCTATATCTCGTGTACCTATGTGTGTTTCTCCTATATGTGATTGGATACTACACTGTTCAGGTAATACACTGTTCAGGTAATATATTGTTCAGGTAATATACTGTTCAGGTAATATACTGTTCAGGTAATATACTGTTCAGGTAATATACTGTTCAGGTAATATACTGTTCAGGTAATATAATGTTCAGGTAATATATTGTTCAGATAATATACTGTTCAGGTAATATATTGTTATGATAATATACTGTTCAGGTAATAAATATACTGTTCAGGTAATATATTGTTCAGGTAATATACTGTTCAGGTAATATACTGTTCAGATAATATACTGTTCAGATAATATACTGTTCAGGTAATATAATGTTATGATAATATACTGTTCAGGTAATATACTGTTATGATAATATACTGTTCAGGTAATATACTGTTCAGGTAATATACTGTTCAGATAATATACTGTTCAGGTAATATACTGTTATGATAATATACTGTTCAGGTAATATACTGTTCAGATAATATACTGTTCCGGTAATATACTGTTATGATAATATACTGTTCAGGTAATATACTGTTCAGGTAATATACTGTTCAGGTAATATACTGGTCAGGTAATATACTGTTCAGGTAATATACTGTTCAGGTAATACACTGTTCAGGTAATATACTGTTCAGGTAATACACTGTTCAGGTAATATACTGTTCAGGTAATACACTGTTCAGGTAATATACTGTTCAGGTAATATACTGTTCAGGTAATACACTGTTCAGGTAATATACTGTTCAGGTAATACACTGTTCAGGTAATACACTGTTCAGGTAATATACTGTTCAGGTAATATACTGTTCAGGTAATACACTGTTCAGATAATATACTGTTCAGGTAATATACTGTTCAGGTAATACACTGTTCAGGTAATATACTTCAGGTAATATACTGTTCAGGTAATATACTGTTCAGGTAATACACTGTTCAGGTAATATACTGTTCAGGTAATATACTGTTATGATAATATACTGTTATGATAATATACTGTTCAGGTAATATACTGTTCAGATAATATACTGTTCAGTAATATACTGTTATGATAATATACTGTTCAGGTAATATACTGTTCAGGTAATATACTGTTCAGGTAATATACTGGTCAGGTAATATACTGTTCAGGTAATATACTGTTCAGGTAATACACTGTTCAGGTAATATACTGTTCAGGTAATACACTGTTCAGGTAATATACTGTTCAGGTAATACACTGTTCAGGTAATATACTGTTCAGGTAATATACTGTTCAGGTAATACACTGTTCAGGTAATATACTGTTCAGGTAATACACTGTTCAGGTAATACACTGTTCAGGTAATATACTGTTCAGGTAATATACTGTTCAGGTAATACACTGTTCAGATAATATACTGTTCAGGTAATATACTGTTCAGGTAATACACTGTTCAGGTAATATACTGGTCAGGTAATATACTGTTCAGGTAATATACTGTTCAGGTAATACACTGTTCAGGTAATATACTGTTCAGGTAATACACTGTTCAGGTAATACACTGTTCAGGTAATATACTGTTCAGGTAATATATTGTTATGATAATATACTGTTCAGGTAATATACTGGTCAGGTAATATACTGTTCAGGTAATATACTGTTCAGATAATATACTGTTCAGATAATATACTGTTCAGGTAATATATTGTTATGATAATATACTGTTCAGGTAATATACTGGTCAGGTAATATACTGTTCAGGTAATATACTGTTCAGGTAATACACTGTTCAGGTAATATACTGTTCAGGTAATACACTGTTCAGGTAATACACTGTTCAGGTAATATACTGTTCAGGTAATATACTGTTCAGATAATATACTGTTCAGATAATATATTGTTCAGGTAATATATTGTTATGATAATATACTGTTCAGGTAATATACTGTTCAGGTAATATATTGTTCAGGTAATATATTGTTATGATAATATACTGTTCAGGTAATATACTGTTCAGGTAATATACTGTTCAGGTAATATACTGTTCAGGTAATATACTGTTCAGGTAATACACTGTTCAGGTAATATACTGTTCAGGTAATATATTGTTCAGTTAATACACTGTTCAAGTAATATACTGTTCAGGTAATATACTGTTCAGGTAATATATTGTTCAGATAATATACTGTTCAGGTAATATATTGTTCAGTTAATACACTGTTCAGGTAATATACTGTTCAAGTAATATATTGTTCAGTTAATACACTGTTCAGGTAATATACTGTTCAGGTAATATACTGTTCAGGTAATATACTGTTCAGGTAATATACTGTTCAGGTAATACACTGTTCAGATAATATACTGTTCAGGTAATATATTGTTATGATAATATACTGTTCAGGTAATATACTGTTCAGGTAATATACTGTTCAGATAATATACTGTTCAGATAATATACTGTTCAGGTAATATATTGTTATGATAATATACTGTTCAGGTAATATACTGTTCAGGTAATATTCTGTTCAGATAATATACTGTTCAGATAATATATTGTTCAGGTAATATATTGTTATGATAATATACTGTTCAGGTAATATACTGTTCAGATAATATACTGTTCAGATAATATATTGTTCAGGTAATATATTGTTATGATAATATACTGTTCAGGTAATATACTGTTATGATAATATACTGTTCAGGTAATATACTGTTCAGGTAATATACTGTTCAGATAATATATTGTTCAGGTAATATATTGTTATGATAATATACTGTTCAGGTAATATACTGTTCAGGTAATATACTGTTCAGGTAATATACTGTTCAGGTATTATACTGTTCAGGTAATACACTGTTCAGGTAATATACTGTTCAGGTAATATATTGTTCAGTTAATACACTGTTCAAGTAATATACTGTTCAGGTAATATACTGTTCGGGTAATATATTGTTCAGATAATATACTGTTCAGGTAATATATTGTTCAGTTAATACACTGTTCAGGTAATATACTGTTCAAGTAATATATTGTTCAGTTAATACACTGTTCAGGTAATATACTGTTCAGATAATATACTGTTCAGATAATATACTGTTCAGGTAATATATTGTTATGATAATATACTGTTCAGGTAATATACTGTTCAGATAATATACTGTTCAGATAATATATTGTTCAGGTAATATATTGTTATGATAATATACTGTTCAGGTAATATACTGTTCAGGTAATATACTGTTCAGGTAATATACTGTTCAGGTAATACACTGTTCAGATAATATACTGTTCAGGTAATATATTGTTATGATAATATACTGTTCAGGTAATATACTGTTCAGGTAATATACTGTTCAGATAATATACTGTTCAGATAATATACTGTTCAGGTAATATATTGTTATGATAATATACTGTTCAGGTAATATACTGTTCAGGTAATATTCTGTTCAGATAATATACTGTTCAGATAATATATTGTTCAGGTAATATATTGTTATGATAATATACTGTTCAGGTAATATACTGTTCAGGTAATATACTGTTCAGATAATATATTGTTCAGGTAATATATTGTTATGATAATATACTGTTCAGGTAATATACTGTTCAGGTAATATACTGTTCAGATAATATACTGTTCAGGTAATATATTGTTATGATAATATACTGTTCAGGTAATATACTGTTCAGGTAATATACTGTTCAGATAATATACTGTTCAGATAATATATTGTTCAGGTAATATATTGTTATGATAATATACTGTTCAGGTAATATACTGTTCAGGTAATATACTGTTCAGGTAATATATTGTTCAGGTAATATACTGTTATGATAATATACTGTTCAGGTAATATACTGTTCAGATGATATACTGTTCAGATAATATACTGTTCAGGTAATATACTGTTCAGTAAATATACTGTTCAGGTAATATACTGTTATGATAATATACTGTTCAGATAATATACTGTTCAGGTAATATACTGTTATGATAATATACTGTTCAGATAATATACTGTTCAGGTAATATACTGTTATGATAATATACTGTTCAGATAATATACTGTTCAGGTAATATACTGTTCAGGTAATACACTGTTCAGATAATATACTGTTCAGGTAATACACTGTTCAGGTAATATATTGTTCAGGTAATATACTGTTCAGGTAATATATTGTTCAGGTAATATATTGTTATGATAATATACTGTTCAGGTAATATACTGTTCAGGTAATATATACTGTTCAGGTAATATACTGTTCAGGTAATATATTGTTATGGTAATATACTGTTCAGGTAATATACTGTTCAGGTAATATACTGTTCAGATAATATACTGTTCAGATAATATATTGTTCAGGTAATATATTGTTATGATAATATACTGTTCAGATAATATACTGTTCAGGTAATATATTGTTATGATAATATACTGTTCAGGTAATATACTGTTCAGATAATATACTGTTCAGATAATATATTGTTCAGGTAATATATTGTTATGATAATATACTGTTCAGGTAATATACTGTTCAGGTAATATACTGTTCAGGTAATATACTGTTCAGGTAATACACTGTTCAGATAATATACTGTTCAGGTAATATATTGTTATGATAATATACTGTTCAGGTAATATACTGTTCAGGTAATATACTGTTCAGATAATATACTGTTCAGATAATATACTGTTCAGGTAATATATTGTTATGATAATATACTGTTCAGGTAATATACTGTTCAGGTAATATTCTGTTCAGATAATATACTGTTCAGATAATATATTGTTCAGGTAATATATTGTTATGATAATATACTGTTCAGGTAATATACTGTTCAGGTAATATACTGTTCAGATAATATATTGTTCAGGTAATATATTGTTATGATAATATACTGTTCAGGTAATATACTGTTCAGGTAATATACTGTTCAGATAATATACTGTTCAGGTAATATATTGTTATGATAATATACTGTTCAGGTAATATACTGTTCAGGTAATATACTGTTCAGATAATATACTGTTCAGATAATATATTGTTCAGGTAATATATTGTTATGATAATATACTGTTCAGGTAATATACTGTTCAGGTAATATACTGTTCAGGTAATATATTGTTCAGGTAATATACTGTTATGATAATATACTGTTCAGGTAATATACTGTTCAGATGATATACTGTTCAGATAATATACTGTTCAGGTAATATACTGTTCAGTAAATATACTGTTCAGGTAATATACTGTTATGATAATATACTGTTCAGATAATATACTGTTCAGGTAATATACTGTTATGATAATATACTGTTCAGATAATATACTGTTCAGGTAATATACTGTTATGATAATATACTGTTCAGATAATATACTGTTCAGGTAATATACTGTTCAGGTAATACACTGTTCAGATAATATACTGTTCAGGTAATACACTGTTCAGGTAATATATTGTTCAGGTAATATACTGTTCAGGTAATATATTGTTCAGGTAATATATTGTTATGATAATATACTGTTCAGGTAATATACTGTTCAGGTAATATACTGTTCAGGTAATATACTGTTCAGGTAATATATTGTTATGGTAATATACTGTTCAGGTAATATACTGTTCAGGTAATATACTGTTCAGATAATATACTGTTCAGATAATATATTGTTCAGGTAATATATTGTTATGATAATATACTGTTCAGGTAATATACTGTTCAGGTAATATACTGTTCAGGTAATATATTGTTCAGGTAATATACTGTTCAGGTAATATATTGTTCAGTTAATATACTGTTCAGGTAATATATTGTTATGATAATATACTGTTCAGGTAATATACTGTTCAGGTAATATACTGTTCAGGTAATATATTGTTCAGGTAATATACTGTTCAGGTAATACACTGTTCAGATAATATACTGTTCAGGTAATATACTGTTCAGGTAATATACTGTTCAGATAATATACTGTTCAGGTAATATACTGTTCATGTAATATACTGTTCAGGTAATATACTGTTCAGGTAATATACTGTTCAGGTAATATACTGTTCAGGTAATATACTGTTCAGGTAATATACTGTTCAGGTAATATACTGTTCAGGTAATATACTGTTCAGGTAATATACTGTTCAGGTAATACACTGTTCAGGTAATATACTGTTCAGGTAATATATTGTTATGATAATATACTGTTCAGGTAATATACTGTTCAGGTAATATACTGTTCAGATAATATACTGTTCAGATAATATACTGTTCAGGTAATATATTGTTATGATAATATACTGTTCAGGTAATATACTGTTCAGATAATATACTGTTCAGATAATATATTGTTCAGGTAATATATTGTTCAGTTAATACACTGTTCAAGTAATATACTGTTCAGGTAATATACTGTTCAGGTAATATATTGTTCAGATAATATACTGTTCAGGTAATATATTGTTCAGTTAATACACTGTTCAGGTAATATACTGTTCAAGTAATATATTGTTCAGTTAATACACTGTTCAGGTAATATACTGTTCAGGTAATATACTGTTCAGGTAATATACTGTTCAGGTAATATACTGTTCAGGTAATACACTGTTCAGGTAATATACTGTTCAGGTAATACACTGTTCAGGTAATACACTGTTCAGGTAATACACTGTTCAGATAATATACTGTTCAGGTAATATATTGTTATGATAATATACTGTTCAGGTAATACACTGTTCAGGTAATACACTGTTCAGGTAATATACTGTTCAGGTAATATATTGTTATGATAATATACTGTTCAGGTAATATACTGTTCAGGTAATATACTGTTCAGATAATATACTGTTCAGATAATATACTGTTCAGGTAATATATTGTTATGATAATATACTGTTCAGGTAATATACTCTTCAGATAATATACTGTTCAGATAATATATTGTTCAGGTAATATATTGTTATGATAATATACTGTTCAGGTAATATACTGTTATGATAATATACAGTTCAGGTAATATACTGTTCAGGTAATATACAGATAATATATTGTTCAGGTAATATATTGTTATGATAATATACTGTTCAGGTAATATACTGTTCAGGTAATATACTGTTCAGGTAATATACTGTTCAGGTAATACACTGTTCAGGTAATATACTGTTCAGGTAATATATTGTTCAGTTAATACACTGTTCAAGTAATATACTGTTCAGGTAATATACTGTTCAGGTAATATATTGTTCAGATAATATACTGTTCAGGTAATATATTGTTCAGTTAATACACTGTTCAGGTAATATACTGTTCAGGTAATATATTGTTCAGTTAATACACTGTTCAAGTAATATACTGTTCAGGTAATATACTGTTCAGGTAATATATTGTTCAGATAATATACTGTTCAGGTAATATATTGTTCAGTTAATACACTGTTCAGGTAATATACTGTTCAAGTAATATATTGTTCAGTTAATACACTGTTCAGGTAATATACTGTTCAGGTAATATACTGTTCAGGTAATATACTGTTCAGGTAATATACTGTTCAGGTAATACACTGTTCAGATAATATACTGTTCAGGTAATATATTGTTATGATAATATACTGTTCAGGTAATATACTGTTCAGGTAATATACTGTTCAGATAATATACTGTTCAGATAATATACTGTTCAGGTAATATATTGTTATGATAATATACTGTTCAGGTAATATACTGTTCAGGTAATATTCTGTTCAGATAATATACTGTTCAGATAATATATTGTTCAGGTAATATATTGTTATGATAATATACTGTTCAGGTAATATACTGTTCAGATAATATACTGTTCAGATAATATATTGTTCAGGTAATATATTGTTATGATAATATACTGTTCAGGTAATATACTGTTCAGGTAATATACTGTTCAGGTAATATACTGTTCAGATAATATATTGTTCAGGTAATATATTGTTATGATAATATACTGTTCAGGTAATATACTGTTCAGGTAATATACTGTTCAGGTAATATACTGTTCAGGTAATACACTGTTCAGGTAATATACTGTTCAGGTAATATATTGTTCAGTTAATACACTGTTCAAGTAATATACTGTTCAGGTAATATACTGTTCAGGTAATATATTGTTCAGATAATATACTGTTCAGGTAATATATTGTTCAGTTAATACACTGTTCAGGTAATATACTGTTCAAGTAATATATTGTTCAGTTAATACACTGTTCAGGTAATATACTGTTCAGGTAATATACTGTTCAGGTAATATACTGTTCAGGTAATATACTGTTCAGGTAATACACTGTTCAGATAATATACTGTTCAGGTAATATATTGTTATGATAATATACTGTTCAGGTAATATACTGTTCAGGTAATATACTGTTCAGATAATATACTGTTCAGATAATATACTGTTCAGGTAATATATTGTTATGATAATATACTGTTCAGGTAATATACTGTTCAGGTAATATTCTGTTCAGATAATATACTGTTCAGATAATATATTGTTCAGGTAATATATTGTTATGATAATATACTGTTCAGGTAATATACTGTTCAGGTAATATACTGTTCAGATAATATATTGTTCAGGTAATATATTGTTATGATAATATACTGTTCAGGTAATATACTGTTCAGGTAATATACTGTTCAGATAATATACTGTTCAGGTAATATATTGTTATGATAATATACTGTTCAGGTAATATACTGTTCAGGTAATATACTGTTCAGATAATATACTGTTCAGATAATATATTGTTCAGGTAATATATTGTTATGATAATATACTGTTCAGGTAATATACTGTTCAGGTAATATACTGTTCAGGTAATATATTGTTCAGGTAATATACTGTTATGATAATATACTGTTCAGGTAATATACTGTTCAGATAATATACTGTTCAGATAATATACTGTTCAGGTAATATACTGTTCAGTAAATATACTGTTCAGGTAATATACTGTTATGATAATATACTGTTCAGATAATATACTGTTCAGATAATATACTGATAATATACTGTTCAGATAATATACTGTTCAGGTAATATACTGTTATGATAATATACTGTTCAGATAATATATTGTTCAGGTAATATATTGTTCAGGTAATATACTGTTCAGGTAATATACTGTTCAGATAATATACTGTTCAGGTAATATAATGTTATGATAATATACTGTTCAGGTAATATACTGTTATGATAAAATACTGTTCAGGTAATATACTGTTCAGGTAATATACTGTTCAGATAATATACTGTTCAGGTAATATACTGTTATGATAATATACTGTTCAGGTAATATACTGTTCAGATAATATACTGTTCAGGTAATATACTGTTATGATAATATACTGTTCAGATAATATACTGTTCAGATAATATACTGATAATATACTGATCAGGTAGTATATGGTTCAGGTAATATACTGTTTTGGCTAAAATACTGTTCAGGTAATATACTGTTCAGGTAATATACTGATCAGGTAATATACTTTTCAGGTAATAAGCTGTTCAGGTAAAATACTGTTCAGTAAATATACTGTTCAGGTAATATACTGTTCAGGTAATATACTGTTCAGTAAATATACTGTTCAGGTAATATACTGTTCAGTAAATATACTGTTCAGGTAATATACTGTTCAGGTAATATACTGTTCAGGTAATATACTGTTCAGGTAATACACTGTTCAGGTAATACACTGTTCAGGTAATATACTGTTCAGGTAATATATTGTTATGATAATATACTGTTCAGGTAATATACTGTTCAGGTAATATACTGTTCAGATAATATACTGTTCAGATAATATACTGTTCAGGTAATATATTGTTATGATAATATACTGTTCAGGTAATATACTGTTCAGGTAATATACTGTTCAGGTAATATACTGTTCAGGTAATATACTGTTCAGTAAATATACTGTTCAGGTAATATACTGTTCAGTAAATATACTGTTCAGGTAATATACTGTTCAGGTAATATACTGTTCAGGTAATATACTGTTCAGGTAATACACTGTTCAGGTAATACACTGTTCAGGTAATATACTGTTCAGGTAATATATTGTTATGATAATATACTGTTCAGGTAATATACTGTTCAGGTAATATACTGTTCAGATAATATACTGTTCAGATAATATACTGTTCAGATAATATATTGTTCAGGTAATATATTGTTATGATAATATACTGTTCAGGTAATATACTGTTATGATAATATACTGTTCAGGTAATATACTGTTCAGGTAATATACTGTTCAGATAATATATTGTTCAGGTAATATATTGTTATGATAATATACTGTTCAGGTAATATACTGTTCAGGTAATATACTGTTCAGGTAATATACTGTTCAGGTAATATACTGTTCAGGTAATACACTGTTCAGGTAATATACTGTTCAGGTAATATATTGTTCAGTTAATACACTGTTCAAGTAATATACTGTTCAGGTAATATACTGTTCAGGTAATATATTGTTCAGATAATATACGTTCAGGTAATATATTGTTCAGTTAATACACTGTTCAGGTAATATACTGTTCAAGTAATATATTGTTATGATAATATACTGTTCAGGTAATATACTGTTCAGGTAATATACTGTTCAGATAATATACTGTTCAGATAATATACTGTTCAGGTAAGATATTGTTATGATAATATACTGTTCAGGTAATATACTGTTCAGATAATATACTGTTCAGATAATATATTGTTCAGGTAATATATTGTTATGATAATATACTGTTCAGGTAATATACTGTTATGATAATATACTGTTCAGGTAATATACTGTTCAGGTAATATACTGTTCAGATAATATATTGTTCAGGTAATATATTGTTATGATAATATACTGTTCAGGTAATATACTGTTCAGGTAATATACTGTTCAGGTAATATACTGTTCAGGTAATATAAATATACTGTTCAGGTAATACACTGTTCAGGTAATATACTGTTCAGGTAATATATTGTTCAGTTAATACACTTGTCAAGTAATATACTGTTCAGGTAATATACTGTTCAGGTAATATATTGTTCAGATAATATACTGTTCAGGTAATATATTGTTCAGTTAATACACTGTTCAGGTAATATACTGTTCAAGTAATATATTGTTCAGTTAATACACTGTTCAGGTAATATACTGTTCAGGTAATATACTGTTCAGGTAATATACTGTTCAGGTAATACACTGTTCAGATAATATACTGTTCAGGTAATATATTGTTATGATAATATACTGTTCAGGTAATATACTGTTCAGGTAATATACTGTTCAGATAATATACTGTTCAGATAATATACTGTTCAGGTAATATATTGTTATGATAATATACTGTTCAGGTAATATACTGTTCAGGTAATATTCTGTTCAGATAATATACTGTTCAGATAATATATTGTTCAGGTAATATATTGTTATGATAATATACTGTTCAGGTAATATACTGTTCAGATAATATACTGTTCAGATAATATATTGTTCAGGTAATATATTGTTATGATAATATACTGTTCAGGTAATATACTGTTATGATAATATACTGTTCAGGTAATATACTGTTCAGGTAATATACTGTTCAGATAATATATTGTTCAGGTAATATATTGTTATGATAATATACTGTTCAGGTAATATACTGTTCAGGTAATACACTGTTCAGGTAATATACTGTTCAGGTAATATATTGTTCAGTTAATACACTGTTCAAGTAATATACTGTTCAGGTAATATACTGTTCAGGTAATATATTGTTCAGATAATATACTGTTCAGGTAATATATTGTTCAGTTAATACACTGTTCAGGTAATATACTGTTCAAGTAATATATTGTTCAGTTAATACACTGTTCAGGTAATATACTGTTCAGGTAATATACTGTTCAGGTAATATACTGTTCAGGTAATATACTGTTCAGGTAATACACTGTTCAGATAATATACTGTTCAGGTAATATATTGTTATGATAATATACTGTTCAGGTAATATACTGTTCAGGTAATATACTGTTCAGATAATATACTGTTCAGATAATATACTGTTCAGGTAATATATTGTTATGATAATATACTGTTCAGGTAATATACTGTTCAGGTAATATTCTGTTCAGATAATATACTGTTCAGATAATATATTGTTCAGGTAATATATTGTTATGATAATATACTGTTCAGGTAATATACTGTTCAGGTAATATACTGTTCAGATAATATATTGTTCAGGTAATATATTGTTATGATAATATACTGTTCAGGTAATATACTGTTCAGGTAATATACTGTTCAGATAATATACTGTTCAGGTAATATATTGTTATGATAATATACTGTTCAGGTAATATACTGTTCAGGTAATATACTGTTCAGATAATATACTGTTCAGATAATATACTGTTCAGGTAATATATTGTTATGATAATATACTGTTCAGGTAATATACTGTTCAGGTAAGATTCTGTTCAGATAATATACTGTTCAGATAATATATTGTTCAGGTAATATATTGTTATGATAATATACTGTTCAGGTAATATACTGTTCAGATAATATACTGTTCAGATAATATATTGTTCAGGTAATATATTGTTATGATAATATACTGTTCAGGTAATATACTGTTATGATAATATACTGTTCAGGTAATATACTGTTCAGGTAATATACTGTTCAGATAATATATTGTTCAGGTAATATATTGTTATGATAATATACTGTTCAGGTAATATACTGTTCAGGTAATACACTGTTCAGGTAATATACTGTTCAGGTAATATATTGTTCAGTTAATACACTGTTCAAGTAATATACTGTTCAGGTAATATACTGTTCAGGTAATATATTGTTCAGATAATATACTGTTCAGGTAATATATTGTTCAGTTAATACACTGTTCAGGTAATATACTGTTCAAGTAATATATTGTTCAGTTAATACACTGTTCAGGTAATATACTGTTCAGGTAATATACTGTTCAGGTAATATACTGTTCAGGTAATATACTGTTCAGGTAATATACTGTTCAGATAATATACTGTTCAGATAATATACTGTTCAGGTAATATATTGTTATGATAATATACTGTTCAGGTAATATACTGTTCAGGTAATATTCTGTTCAGATAATATACTGTTCAGATAATATATTGTTCAGGTAATATATTGTTATGATAATATACTGTTCAGGTAATATACTGTTCAGGTAATATACTGTTCAGATAATATATTGTTCAGGTAATATATTGTTATGATAATATACTGTTCAGGTAATATACTGTTCAGGTAATATACTGTTCAGATAATATACTGTTCAGGTAATATATTGTTATGATAATATACTGTTCAGGTAATATACTGTTCAGGTAATATACTGTTCAGATAATATACTGTTCAGATAATATATTGTTCAGGTAATATATTGTTATGATAATATACTGTTCAGGTAATATACTGTTCAGGTAATATACTGTTCAGGTAATATATTGTTCAGGTAATATACTGTTCAGGTAATATACTGTTCAGATAATATACTGTTCAGATAATATACTGTTCAGGTAATATACTGTTCAGTAAATATACTGTTCAGGTAATATACTGTTATGATAATATACTGTTCAGATAATATACTGTTCAGGTAATATACTGTTATGATAATATACTGTTCAGATAATATACTGTTCAGGTAATATACTGTTATGATAATATACTGTTCAGATAATATATTGTTCAGGTAATATATTGTTCAGGTAATATACTGTTCAGGTAATATACTGTTCAGATAATATAGTGTTCAGATAATATACTGTTCAGGTAATATAATGTTATGATAATATACTGTTCAGGTAATATACTGTTATGATAAAATACTGTTCAGGTAATATACTGTTCAGGTAATATACTGTTCAGATAATATACTGTTCAGGTAATATACTGTTATGATAATATACTGTTCAGGTAATATACTGTTCAGATAATATACTGTTCCGGTAATATACTGTTATGATAATATACTGTTCAGGTAATATACTGTTCAGGTAATATACTGTTATGTTAATATACTGTTCAGATAATATACTGTTCAGATAATATACTGTTCAGGTAATATACTGTTCAGGTAATATACTGTTCAGATAATATACTGCTATGATACTATACTGTTATGGTAATATACTGTTCAGGTAATATACTGTTCAGGTAATATACTGTTCAGTAAATATACTGTTCAGGTAATATACTGTTCAGGTAATATACTGTTCAGGTAATATACTGTTCAGGTAATATACTGTTCAGGTAATAGACTTATCCGAATCACATCAGCACCGTCAGACTTTAAAATATAGATGCAAGCAGGGGGAATCTACTGAGAAACTGTGCT